>NC_092142.1:60193017-60502586 GCF_043159975.1 Macaca nemestrina
AATATCAACAGGTGAATGGACAGACAACCTCTGGAACATCTACACAATGGGACACTGTTCAGCAATACAAAGGGACAGACTATTGATATATACTACAAGACGAATGTATCCAGAATAATGATGCCAAGTGAAAGAAACCAGACCAGTAAAATTGCACACATGATTGTTCTATTTATATTAAATTTTAGAAAGTGAAAACTAATCCATTGTGATAGCAAACAAGTAAGTGGGAAGGATGAGGAGGAGGAATGAGTGAGCTGAGATGAAAGGGAGAGGATTACAAAGAGACACCATCAAACTTTTGGAGTAATCAAAATGTTCCTTGTCTAACTTTGGTGATGGTTTCATTGGAATATATATAAGGCAAACTTATTAAATGCCTTAAATGTGTGCAGGCTGGAAATCCAGCACCCTGGAAATCTAGAAGAATTGATGCTGCAGATTTGTTTTCACATATCAGTTACATCATAATAACAATGTTAAAATATTCAAAAAGAGATGAGCATGTAAACCCTTTCTAACAATAAATTTGAAAATATGAATTAAAAATGTTCTAGAAAAAATATAATTTTAGTTACAGTGAAAATAATTGAATTGTCAGTTACTAACATGCACACACACATAGTTTTATATAGATTTATGATAGGAAAGACAAACACTGTTTAATTGCTATTTTCTGTTTTTATCAATCAAGGGAAACAGAGCAGAAGAAATAATACAGTGATGCAAATAGAGAAGTTAAAAATAATAAATACATACATAAACAGCTTATTTTTTTGTGATTTTCCCATCTTGATCACAGTCCTAGGGAGAATGGATTGGCCTTCCTCTCTTGATTCATTTTTTTATTTGAGCATTTTATAATAGGTTTCTTCTTTTCCTTTATTATTTTGCAGATCATTTTCTATGTCTATTACCAAAACATTTTTTAAGAAAATCTCACCATGAAAAAAAAAAAAAACAACAAAAATAATCGCAACAACAATAACCCTTTACTGAGATCTTTACTTGGGGTTTTTCAGCTCTGGTTCATCAATAAATGGAAGCACTTTCCTAAGGCAGAAAATAGAATAATAGGAAAAATGTTTCTGAATCAATGATGAGAAGATGAAAGGAAATGAATTTAAAATTCAGTTTGAAAAATGTAAGTTGGAAAAACTAGATTTGTGTTTTTCTTTTATGCTAATTGGCATCTCTGTTTTGATATCTACCTGTATTTTAAACATGCGCATCTAGAAACTTGAACTTATATTTTTCTCAAAACTTCTCTATTAATAATACCATATTCACTTAAGAAACCAATGACATACTATTCAGATCATCATTTCTCTCCCTACTTACTCACCTAGAAGCAATTGATCCTGTCTTCTAAGTACTTCTAATAAATGTACTAAAGAGGTAAACTTGTGGAAAGTGATCAAATAACTTTAATTTTGTATTGTACTACTCTTTAAAATGTATTCATTACAGAAAAAAAAATCCCCTCTGTTATTGCATAAAACCTCTGTGGCAGATTCCATAATTTCTCTGTTTGCTTTAGATAATAAAATATCTTATGTTTAATTTTTGCTGTAAATATCTCCATTGAGAAGTCATCGAATCCTACATTGATTAACATTTTAATATTCTATTAAGATCAAGACTTCTCCCACCTCTATGACTAGGACTGGTTTTGAATTTGGCACCTTCTTCTAGACAAAAGATTGTAGCCAACTAGTTCTCTCTCATTCACTTCTTCTCTCAGTAGCTCATGGCTATCAGTGACCTCTTCAGTACTGACACATGCAAGAAAAAAGAGAAGAAAAAAACTCTGCTTTATTGACAAGATATTGTTTATATTACTCAGTGTTCTCCAGAGAAAAAGGACCTATAAGATATATAATATATATACACACACACATATGTGTGTATGTAGATATATGTGTGTATATATGTGTGTATGTATGTCCATAAATATATATGTGTGTGTATACACACATGCACACATGCATATATACAGTGGACAACATGGGTTTGAACTGTGTGAGTCTACTCATACATGGATTTTCCTCTTCCTCTGACAACCTTGAGATAACAAGACCCCTCCTCTTCCTATTCCTCTGCCTCCTCAAATATGACAATGAGGATATAAACATTTATGACTATCTACTTTCACTTAATGAATAGTAAATATATTTTCTCTGTCTTATAATTTTCTTTTCTCTAGCTTACTTTATTGTTAGAATGCCATATACAATACATATAACATACAAAATATGTGTTAATATACTATTTGTGTTTTCAATAAGGCTTTGGGTCATCAATAGGCTATCAGTAGTTGAGTTTAGGGGCATTCAAAAGTTATACACAGATTTTTTGACTGCGTGGGCATCACCACCTCCAACGCGTGCATTGTTCAACGGTCAACTGTATATACATATAAGGAATTGGCTTACATGACTATGGAGACTGGGAAGTCCAAAATCTGCAGTGTGGTTTATCAGGCTGTAAATCGAGAAGAGTTGATGTTGCAAATTTGTTTTGAAGGTAGTCTCTGGAAAATTTCATTTTTTTCAGAAAGGCCAGTGGTTTTGTTCTACTTAGGCCTTCTACTTACTAAATAATGCCCATGCACATTGTGGAAGGGAATCTGCTTCAAAGTGCATTAATTTAAATGTTAATCTCATCAAAAAACACCACCAAAGTTGACACATAAAATTAACCATCGCACCATTATAAAGGGACTTTACTCCCATTGAACTTAGCAGATGCTTAAAACTGATGTCTTATTTAATGACTTCTGTAGAGCCTTCCTGTGATAACTGATGTACTGTGTCCCTTTGAGTATGTCTACTCATTCAGTCCCTAGATTTCTACAGATACTCTTTGTTCTTTCTTGGCTGTATTCCATTGTCCTTCCCGCATGTGCAATGGGGCATGAGTTAAGCAGTACTAGGGTACCTATCTTGTGACTCATTTCTGCACCCCCCAAAAGTCAAATATCCTGATATCCTGTGCCCTTATCTCATATATTCAAAAACACTTGTAATCTAAGAATTAAGTGAAATTTCTAATAAAAGATGTTCATTTAAAAATTATAAAATAAGCAAGGAAGGTACAACGACAAATAGAAGAAAGGAACAAAAACAGAAGTATGAGCTGAGTTCTGGCTTCAAGGTATCTAGAATACCTTATTTAGAAAGAAACAGATGGGTAATAATCATATGTTATTAGTGTAAGTAACTTCAAAAGGCCATCGCCAAATAAGTTATTGCATACTCTCTGTGTACAAGAATATGAACAATTTTCCACCCAGCCAGCAGAAACAATATTAGAGAATAAATAGCTTAACTTTTAAGAAATGTTACAATTACTCAATTGCAGTATAGTAAAATAAATGTGCTGTTTTAGTTCTAACATAAGCTTCATGGCTATCCTGAAATTACAGCAAGATCAAAAACATAAATCTGCATAATGTTCCTAGTGTCTAGTCCTGTGAATTTACTACAATAATACTAGCAGAATTGGAAAAAATAAAATCAAGTATCACAAACCTATTTAAACCCCCATCCCTGTCACATTTTGAAACAAGAAAAAAAAGGTATTAATCAGTATGTGTATCTCACATGACTTTTATACTCTGCAGTCTTATGGAATAGCATGATTTTTCCACTATGTTTTATAAGGTGATTTCCCTGAATGATACACATAATTTTTTCAATCTAAAATGAAAATCTTGAATTAAAGGCTGCAAGAAACACACACCCACATACGTGCACACACACACATGTACACACACTTCCCAAATGACAACATTGGATACAGGACAAAATGATGTTCATTTATTGATATAACATAAAACAATAATTTTTGTAATTTTTAATTTTTGTGAGTACATATTAAGTGCATATATTTGTGGGGACATGAAATACTTTGACACGGGCATAAAATGTGAAATAATCACACCACTCCCTCAGGCATTTATCCTTTGTGTTACAAACAATCCAATTATATTCTTTTAGTTATTTTAAATGTACAATTAAATTGTTACTATTGTCACCCTGCTATACTATCAAGTATTGAACCTTATTTATTATTTGTAACTATTTCCCCCCCCCATCAACCATTCCCACTTTCCCACCATCCCTCCATTACCCTTCTCAGCCTCTGGTAACTATCATTCTACTCTCTATCTCCATTAATTCATTTAATTTTTAGCTCCCACAAATAAGTGAGAACATGCAAAATTTGTCATTTTGTGCATGGCTTACTTCATTTAATATAACGACCTCCTGTTCCATCCATGTTGTTGCAAATGATAGGATTCCTTTTTATAGCTGAATAGTACTTCGTTGCATATATGTGCCACAGTTTCTTCATCCATTCGTCTGTTGGACAGTTAGGTTCTTTCAAATCTTGGCTATTGTAACTCATGCTGCATTAATCATGGTAGTCAAGATATTCCTTTGAAAACTGATTTCCTTTCCTTTGGATATATACCCAGCAGTGGGATTGCTGGATCATATGGCAGGTCTGTTTTTAACATTTGAGGAAATTCCAAACTGTTCTTCATAGTGGTTATACTAATTGACGTTTCTGTGAACAGTGTGCAAGGGTTCCCTTTTCTCCAGATACTTGCTAGAATTGGTTATAGTCTTTTAGATACAAGCCATTGTATCTGGGGTGACATAATAAATATTTCATGTTGTGATTTGTATTTCTCTGATGGCCGGTGATGTTGAGTACCTTTCCATATACCTACTTGCAACTTGTAGTCTTCCTTTGAGAAATATCTATTCAGGTCTTTAGCCCACTTTTTAATTAGATTATTAGATTTATTCCTATGGAGTGGTTTAAGCTCCTTATTATGATTGTTAATCTCTTGTGAGATGGATAGTTTGCAAATACTCTCTCCCATTCTGTGGACTGTCTCTTCACATTGTTGATTTTTTTTTTTTTTTTTTTTGCTGTGCAGAAACTTGTTAACTTATGTGATCTCATTTGTTCATTTTTGTTTTGGGCACCTGTGTTTAATGGGGTATTATTCAATAAATCTTTGCCCAGTTTAATGACCTAGGGTGTTCCTCCAGTGTTTTCTTTTAGTAGTTTCATTGTTTGAGGTCTTAGGTTTAAGTCTTTAATCCATTTTGATTTCATTTTTGTATAGATGAGAGATAGGGGTCTAGTTTTATTCTTCTGTATATGAACATCCAGTTTATTTTCAGCACCAGTTGTTGAAGAGGCTGACCTTTCCTGTACGTATGTTCGTGGCATCTTTGTCAAAAATCAGTTTATTGTAAATACATGGATTTGTTTCTGGGTACTCTAATCTGTTCTATTGGTCTATGTATCTGTTTTTATGCCAGTAACATACTGTTTTGTTTACTATAGCTCTGTAATACAATTTGAAGTCAGATAATGTGATTTCTCCAGTTTTGTTCTTTCTGCTCAGGATAGCTTTGGCTATTGTGGGTCTTTTGTAGGTCCATACAAATTTTAGGATTGTTTTTTATATTTCTGAATAGAAATAATACTGATATTTTGATATGAATTGCATTGAATCTGTCTAATGCTTTGGATAATATAGACATTTTAACAATATTAATTCTTTCAATCCATGAACGTAGAATATCTTCCCATTTTTTCTGTCCTCTTCTGTTTCTTTCATTTTTTTATAGTTTTCATTGTAGAGATCTTTCAATTTTTTGCTTAATTTCTATGTATTTCATTATATTTGTAGCTATTATAAATGAGACTACTTTTTTGATTGCTTTTTCAGATTGTTCCCTGCAGGCATATAGAAATGCTACTTTTTTTGTATAACTTAGTATCCTACAAATTTACTATATTTGTTTATCATCTCTAATAGTTTTTTGGTGAATCTTTAGGTTTTGCCAAATATAAGGTAGTATTATCTAGGAGCTAAGGCCTAGAATGGGTGCCTCAGGACCCAGCCTGGTGCCCTATCCTACTGTGGCTGAGCTGGTATCCAAATTGCAAGACAAAGTCCTCTTTACTCTTCCCTCTCCTCTCCTCCATTCGAAGGAGGGAGTCTCTTTTGAAACTCCGAGCTGTGCACCCTGGAGTTGGCTATCCTGGCTAGTGTCTCACTGGGTCATATGCTCCCCACGTCCACTGGCTCCCAGAACAACACAGCACCAGGAGTTGCCTAGGAGTTACAGTCCTTGTGGCCTAGACTACCTTTCAAGTTTATTTACGAGCCCAGAGCCCTTTAGCCCACAATGGCAAGGCTTGTCAAAACTCAACTTCTGATTGCTGGGATATACAATGGGTAAGGTTGGTCTAAATGCTCTCTTCATGGGCACTGGCTGAGTTCTGCCTGTTATTTCTTTCCATTGTAACAGGTCAGCACTGACTTTCAATGTGAAGTCCCACAATCTCTGCACTCTCCCTCCCCCATGCCAACAGATTCTCCCTGTCATGTGGCCACTGCTGGGGAATGGAGGAGGGGTGACAATGGTAATTCAAGACTGTTTTTCCTACTCTCTTTCGTGTTTCTTTCAATGATATGAAGTTAAAGCCAGGTACTGTGATCACTCACCTGATTTTTCATTTTTGGAAATGTGCTTTCTTGTATATATAGTGTGTTCCTCCTGGGAAGATGATCAGTGGAAACCTCTATTCAGCCATTTTGCTCTTCCTCCTCCAACGATATTTTAATTTGATGTTTTTGAACTGTGCATTCAAGCAGTGACTATTACCTAGTGTCAATAATCTAAATGTTTTACATACATCCTATCATTTAATTCTTGTAAGCACCCAATGAGGTAGGTGCAAAGATTGGACTCCACAGGAAGCAGACTGTGAGATGGAGATTAGCATGCAGAATGCTCTTAAAGAAACCTTAAGGTTAAAACCCCTAGAAAGGAGACGAAGAAGATGTTATTGGCAGAGAGATAAGTTGAGGTGTAATACAGGCCTAACCTGCAACAACAGAACTAGAACTACAGCCAACCTTACCAAGGGCTCGGGAGTTATAATGACTTTTCATATTTTTCCTTATTTAGGCTAAGATTGGCAGGTCTTTATATCATGTATCAGTTATTGGATGGGAGTCAGCTCTGAAAGGGTTATGAACTTGCCAAGACCTTTGATTCTCAGTGGCTGAGGCAATCTTTGAAGGTACTGATAGTTGATATCCATCAGCAGACAGCAGCCCCAGCAGTAGGAACAAAAGTTTTCAATGGATTGAGGTCTTCATGGTAAAACCGAGGAAACTCAGAGAGCAATCACAGTCCTCCCTTTGGTCGTTTGAAACTACTTTTTAATATAAATTCTAGGATCAGGACTTCTAGAAGTCTGGTGGATCTATCTTAGTAGGGAAAACTTAGAAGAGGAAGGTTTTTGGATTGACCAGAATTACTGAGTCTGGTCTTTGAGCCACAGCTAATTATTGCCATCTCTCTTCCCCACTATTGATATGAAATTTTCTTCACCCTTATCTAGCACCTCTTCTCTGCTCAGTGGCTTGATCCAGTGGCATGGCCACACCTTCATCAATCATCAAAGTCAGGGATTCTTGCCTTTGTTTATTTCTATCAAAATTAAGTAAAGGACTATCAAAACACACCCAGTTGAATTACCTGGCTGTCAGACATATTCCTCTCTTCCTCCATTTGTAACATCAGCCCTACCCTCTCCTGATAATGGGAGTTAAATGCAATTCCCCAAGTGGTAAGTTCCATTCTTGCTGGCTAGTTCCTTAAAACAAGGAACCTATATTAGTTTGCTAGAAATGCAGCAACAAAGTAGCACAACATGGGTGTTTGTAGTAATGGAAATTTATTGTCTAAGTTCTAGAAGTTGGAATTTCAAGATCAAGGTGTTAGCAGTATTGGCTTATTCTACGACTAGTGGTAAAGAATTTGTTCTATGCCTTTTCGCTACCTTTGTGTGGTTTATTGGTCATCCTTGACAATCCATGGCTTGTAGATGCATCACCCAGATCTCTGTCTGCATTTTCAAATGTCCCTTCTGTTTGCATATATGTGTGCAAATTTCCCCTTTTTAGAAAGGCACTGGCTATATTGGATTAGTGCCCACCCCAGTGATCTCATCTTAACTTGATTTTCTCTGGAAAAACAAAACCAAACCTATCTCCAAGTGAAGTCACATTCTAAGATATCAGGGGTTAGGAGTGCAACATATTAATTTGAAAAGGGACTTAAACACAGAGTCCAAAATGCCCAGGGAGTATTCATATGAGGCTCTCTCTCTTGTGGTATTATCTCAATGGGAACTCCAAAACGGCAGAACCTAGATTTTAAGAGACAGAAAACACATATTCCACAAATGGGTCACTGGAAATGATAATAAATGGGGTCATTTGCTTCAATCCCTCAGTTTCAGGATCCATGCATTTATTTTTTAATATTGACAGAACATCATATAATGGGATTTGCTTCATAGTTTATATTGCATCCTGGAGAATGATTATATTCACTTGAAGTACTGCCTCTAAGCTCTCTATCTGTACTTTACAGCCCATTCTAAAGCTGGCTGCTTATGGATGGTCAGGCATGTGATACAGTGGACCCTAGGCAGAATTTCTCACTCTCATACCATTTTTTTCTGTTAAGTGATTCCCCTGTTATGTGGCTTCCCTGTCATGTCACATTTTGGGCTGTGAATCAAGCACCCTGTAATACATGCATGTTGGTGTTTTCTGAGGTTCTTCAGGAAGAAAAGAAAAACTAATATCTAAACAATGGGTCTATTCTTATAAATAAAAGGTAAAAACATAACCAAACATCGTCAGTCACAAAAATAGAAAACAGCAACAAAACTGACTCTCCAAGTAGAATAAATTCAGTGTACTAACCTAGTTGACACTGGCTGAGTGAGGGGTGGTGCAATATTAAAGACTCCATGCTGTTCTTTGGGTTCACAGTTTGGGTATTAAGTGATAGCAGTAGGTAGATTATCCCTGGCACTAGATCCCCTGTTACTTCCACTTTGGCTATGATGTTTATGAATTAATTGTGCCAATTTGGGGTTGGATTACACAAGACCCTGGCTAATTTTCAATAGGCTGAGTCATTTATATTTGGTCATTCAATATTTTTTCCCCATGGCATGTGCTTTCTGAAGGTGATTAACATGTAATGTGAAGTTCTTCTTAATTTTTGCCCACTAATTTACCCATTCGCAAGTTGCTACTCTAGTTCTCTCTGTTCCAAATTTTCGATATTATTCTTCAAGGAACCTGACCAAACAATGAAGCCTTTTGTCATTGGCCATGAGTTCATTTATTTCCTGAACTCGAGTTCATTCTCATTAAAGGTAAATAAGGTAACCCAGGTGCCCTTAGAGAAAATTATTTCTTGTCACTGGTGCATCTGCCTTCCATTTATGGCTTCTATCCAAGTACCAGGCTGACCAGTTAATTCATTAACAAAGTTGGGAGTTCTCTTTCTTATCAACTAGCCATGATGAATCCACATGCACCCATAAGTTTGAGCTGAAAGAGAGAGGTACTGACATTATAGCAGTAGGTGACCTAGTAGTTTGAATTACCTGATTGTTCAGCTTTCTTGTTCCCCTAGCCCTACTTGTACTTGATTCATCTTTCAGTGAGTTGTTGCTGGGTCCACCCAGAGTCATGATCTGATATTTGATAGAACCCAGCTAATGAAAGGCAATTTTAGCTACATGGTCACTTGACATTCCATGGTTGGGTATTCCATCTCTACCAGGACTGCTGAGACTTATTTGTTAAAATGTGTTTAAATCTCAGATACAGATGGCATCATTTTAATTGAAAACCCTAAGGTTCTCTGTTGTGATTGTCTTACTGGGGCTTACTGTAAACTACATACCACATATTTTTCCTGCCACTGATACCTCTAATACTGTAGAGTTTGACGGATTATCTAGTGAAAGTGACAGGATGACTTGTTCCAAAGACTAGATGGTTTGATCTTTTTCCTGCTCTTGTCTCCATTCCAAACAAGATATTTAGAACATCCCACTCTCTTTACAGACAGTTAATTCATGTAGATTGTCCTGGTTCATTTGGGGAAGTACTGTGGGGATCAATATTGTGTAACTTATTAATATTATGTAGATCAGCTCCACCCTCCATGGTCAATTGGATCTTACCACGTATTATTATAATTGGTATCACCTAAATTCTGAAGCTTCCTGAACATTTTCAGGGGTGGGGGCATCCCATTATGCCTGATGGTATCAATGTCCCTCATTTTATAATGGCCCTTCCTACCATGTTTTCTTTACCAAAGGTATATTGTCTCAACTGCCAATAAGATTTGACAGTGGGACCTTATTCCACGGGGCATCTGTGCTCTACCAACAACCAGTGATAAATTTCTTATTGCCAAATACACGGCAAATTATGCACCTTCTGATTTTGTCTTGTCACCTTCTGAATCAGACCATGTCTAATACCAACTGCCACAGATTTGGTTCTTTAAAAAGCAAACTGTGAGTTAAATTTGGCATGCAATATGGTCATTAATGAGTGCTCTAGGGATCAGCACCTGCGGAAAGGAGGGGAAGAGAAAACAGAAGCAAAGGCACAGGAAGTCAAGTTTCAATGCAAGCACAATAACAGCCTCAGCTTACCCAACAGGAGTTCCTGAGTTATAAGAGTCTCTAGAGCTTTCCCAATTGGGCCAAGATTTGGTCTTATGTTTATCTGTGGAGGCTGCACATTTAATCTCTGTGCAATAAGCCTCTAACTTACGTATAATTTATTTAAATCGTCTTAAAATATTCTACCTACTTTAAATTACTTCTTATTATATTTATGTTAAAATAAAAATAGTCATTCCTTGATGATAATAATAATAATTCTTATTATTCTTTTTTTTTATTTTTTATTTTTTTGAGACAGAGTAGTCTCGCTCTGTCACCCAGGTTGGAGTGCAGTGGCGCAATCTTGGCTCACTGCAACCTCCACCTCCCAGGTTCACACCATTCTCCTGCCTCAGCCTTCTGAGTAGCTGGGACTACAGGTGCCTGCCACCATGCCTGGCTAATTTTTTGTATTTTTAGTAGAGACTGGGTTTCACCGTGTTTGCCAGCATAATCTCAATCTCCTGACCTCATGATCTGCCTACCTTAACCTCCCAAAGTGCTGGGATTACAGGTGTGAGCCACCACGCCCAGCCATAATTACTGTTTTTTAAAAAAAATTTTGTCGTTAATAAGTTTGTTTAAATTTTTTTCATTACTTATATTTTTCTTTCTTTTGTTCAGGGGTACATATGCAGGTTTGTTACATGAATAAATTGTATGTTGTAGGGATTTGGTGTATAGATTATTTCCTCACCCAGGTAGTGAGCACAGTACCCAACAGGTAACTTTTTGATCCTTTACCTCTTCCCACACTCCACTCTCAAGTAGGCCCTGGTGTCTACCATTCACTTCTTTGTGTCTATGTCTACTCAATGTTTAGCTCCTACTTATAAGTGGCAATGCTCAGTATTTCATTTTCTGTGCCTGTGTTAATTCACTTAGGATAATTGACTCCAGCCAGTACACAATTTCATTCTTTTATATGACTGAATAGCATTCCATGATGTATATGTACTAAATTTTCTTTATTCCGTCCACTGTTGATGAACACCTAGGTTGAGTTTATGTGTCTACTATTGTGAATGGCACTGCAATGAACATACAAGTACATGTGTCTTTTTGATAGAAAAATTTATTTTCCTTTGGATATATACCCAGTAATGGATTTCTGGGTTGAATGGTAGTTCTGTTTTCTTTGAAAAATCTCCAAACTGCTTTCCACAGTTCACAGTTGCTGAACTAATTCACATTCCCACCAACAGTGTGTAAGTATTTCATTTTCTCTACAACCTAGCCAGCATCTGTTATTTTTTGACTTTTTAATAATAGTCATTCTTACTGGTGTATGATGGCATCTCATCATGGTTTTGATTTACATTTCTCTAATGATTAGTGGTGCCGAACATTTTTTCATATGCTTATTGACTGCATAGTTTGTTTTTTGTTTATTGTTTTTTATTTGAGAAGTATCTTGTTCATGTCCTTAAGAAAATTATTAATGTGGTTTGTTTGTTTTTTGATTGTTAATTTAAGTTCTTTACAGATGCTAGATATTAGACCTTTGTCAGATGCATAGTTTGCAAATATTTTTCCATTCTGTAGGTTGTCTGTTTACTCTATTGATAGTTTATTTTGCTATGCAAAATCTCTTTAGTTTAATTAGATTCCACTTGTCCATTTTTGTTGCAATTGCTTTTGGAGTGTTCATCATAAAATCTTTGCTAGGGCCAATGTTCAGATGGGATTTCCTATTTTTAGGTTTTACTTTTAAGTCTTTAATTCATCTTGAGTATATTTTTTTACATGGTGAATAATAGGGGTCCAGTTTAATTCTTCTGCATATGTCTAGCCATTTATCCCAGCACCATTTATTAATAAGGAGTTACTTTTTCATTGCTTGTTATTGTCAGCTTTGTTAAAGAGCAGGTAGTTGTAGGTGTGTGGCATTATTTCTGGGCTATCTATTCTGTTCCATTGGTCTATGTGTCTATTTTGGTACCAGTACCATGTTCTTTTGGGTACTGTAAGCTTGTAGTATAGTTTGAAGTCGGGTAGTTTGATGCCTCTGGCTTTGTTATCTTGTTTAGAATTGCTTTGGCTATTTGAGCTCTTTTTCAGTTCCTTATAAATTTTGGAATAGTTTCTTGCCCTCCCTCCCTTTCAGGAATGCAAAGAGTAACAGATTTGGTCTCTACATACTCCCATATTTCTGGGGCCAGGAGCAGTGGCTCACGTAATCCCAGCACTTTGGGAGGATGAGGCGGGCAGATCACGAGGTCAGGAGATCGAGACCATCCTGGCTAACATGATGAAACCCCGTCTCTACTAAAAATAAAAAAAATTAGCCGGGCATGGTGGTGGGCGCCTGTAGTCCCAACTACTCAGGAGGCTGAAGCAGGTGAGTGGCGTGAAGCCGGGAGGCGGAGGTTGCAGTGAGCCCAGATCGTGCCACTGCACTCCAGCCAGGGTGACAGAGCGAGACTCCGTCTCAAAAAAAGATACCATATTTCTTGGAGATTTTGTTCATTGTATAAAATCCTTTTTCTCTTTATTTTTGTCTGAATTGATTCGAAGAACTGGTCTTGAAACTCTGAGATTCCATCCTCAGCTGAGTTTATTCTGCTGTCAGTACTTCCAATTACATTATGAAATCATTGTAGTGAGTTTTTTAGCACTGACAGATCACTTTGTTTCCCTTCTTAAAATGGCTGTTTAATCATTCAGCTCTTGTATCATTTTATCAGTTTCCTTATATTCCTTGGATTTAGTTTTAACTTTTTCTGAATCTTGATTATCTTCACTGTCATTCCAATTGCGAAATTCCCGACAGTCATTTCAACCGTTTCAGCCTTGTGAAGAACCATTACTGGGGAGCTAGCGAGATTGTTGAGAAGAAGACACTCCGGCTTTTAGAGTTGCTGTAGTTCTTGTACTGCTTCTTTCTTGTCTTTGTGGGCTGATGTTCCTTTTACTGTGGCCTAATTTGAGTATGATCCGTTGGCCTCATTTCTGAATGTTTTCAAAGGGCCAAGGTTTTGTGCAGTGTCTGTACTTGTGGCCGAATTCTTATCCTTGATTTCACAGAGGGATATATTAGCGAAGTATTTTTGGCGTTGTAGTTTGGGCTGAGATCTGGTAGACGATGCTGAAGAGTAATGGCTGGTAGACAGGCTCTTAATCAGCCACGTGACTCCCTTGTGTTGCTTCATCTTTGCAGGCCATGCTCCCTTTCAGTGCTCTGAGGGTGTGGGTTCTTCTCCGACTCAAGTTCTGGTCAAAGATCATGGCTTGGCACTACCAGGCTGCACCCTGCATCCCTGGAGCAAGCTCAGGTTTTTTGTTCCCTCCCTAGCTTGGAGACAGCATGGGCAGAGACCTTGGCAGTGGCAATGACACAGAGCCTGGCCCTTGCCTCTGGGAGCTCCACCCCAAAGAAACACAGAGTCACTGATAACTGGAATGATCAGCTGTGGGTGGAGTGGCTGTGTTATAGGCTCAAGGTGGGGTCCCTGCCTGGTGAAAAGCAGGGGGCTCAGGAGGAAGACAGTCTGAGCTCCTCTCTGCAGGGCAGCTGTGGCATGCTGGAAGTGTAAAGCACCCAAGCTCTTTTTTCTTTCCCCAGCCTAGTGGCAGCAAGGGCAGGTACCACAGCCATGGTAGCGGTACAGGGACTGTAATTTGTCACTGGGAGCTCTACTCCAGAGAAATGCAGAGCCACTACCAACGGAATGTTCAGCCAGGGGTGGGGTGGCTGTGCTGCCAGCTCAGGCCGGGACTCTGCCCGATGAAGAGCAGCAAGTAGTGCGACTCAGGGAAAAGACAGTTTTGCCTCGTCTCTGTAGGGTGGTTGTGGCATGCTGGAGGTGTGAAGAGAGCAATCAGCATCTTTGTTTTCTCCCTAGCCGGGGGGCAGCAAGGGCAGGTATCACTGTAGCAGCAATAGCAGAGAGCCTGTCAGTTATCTCCAGGAACCCCACCATAGAGAAATGCAGAGCTGCCACTCGCTGAAGTGAACAGACAAGGGTAGGGTGGCTGCACTTGGGGCCCAGGATGGGAGGCCCTTCCTTGTGAGGACGACTAGTAGAGGCTGGGAACAGTGTGGAAAATATTCTGGCCACTTTTCCTTCTGCTAGCCGTGGTGTGCTGTAGGCCTGAGACAGTTTTGGGCTCTTTACTCCCTCTGCAGCCTGAGGGCAGTAGGGGCCAGGGTTGGGGAAGGTATATGGGGAGTGGGGGTGTCACTGCAGCAGCAATCATGGCAGGCCTATCAGTTACCTCTTAGAACTCTGCCCCAGAAAAATAAACAGCTATGATCAGCAAGTGTTCAGGTCTTTCAGGCTGGCTGCGCTGGGGTCTCAGGCCAGTGGGCTTTGCCTAATGAGGTACAGCAGAGGCAAGGCCTGCAGTTCATCTTCTCTTCAGCACTGGGGATGTGGTCCCTATCCTGGAGGCATGTAAGAGAGTCCTGCCTCCCTAGTTGATGTGGTTATGGCAGCTGGCACCAAGGTTCTCAGGGATTCAAGGATCTGAGGGCTCCATGGGGGCCTGAGCAGCAGCTCTGGAGGCTCCGTCTCTATGGAGGCTATGGGCAACGGGGGTTCAGAGAGGATCTCCCATGCCCAGGATAGCAAAGGTCAATGGCAGAAGCGTGGGGCCCTGGGGACTCTTGATCACTCACTCTTTCCCTGCAGTGGGGCCTCCCTTGGTTTTGGACCAATCTCAAGTTGACGGCTGTTTTGCTCTGCTCCTCTCTGCTCTCCTTGTGTCGTCATTGCTATCATTGCTTCCTTGATGAATCCCAAGGTGCCTTCCTGGACAATCCACTTGAAGATCTGTTTTTATTCACCACTCTGTCTCCTCTCCATGATAGCCATGCACACTTCCTACTTTTAGTCAACCATGTTGCTGCCAAGCCCAATAAATTTTTTAAATGAACTTCTGGCTCTATACTTTTAGAAACAGAGGATTATAAAGCAATACACATAAATATTTACATATTTATTATTTACTCTTTGATAAGATATAATATGCTGCTATCAATTACAATTTTTTTTTTAGTGAACAACTAATTAAGACTTTGAATCATCAGCCATCCATTGTTTTCCTCTACTGCACATCGATTTGGTTATTCTTCAACATTTATGAACTTATCTACACGGACCATAATAGTAAAAATGAGCCTCACCAGGTTTTTTTCTTGAAGTGTTACACTTTCAATCCTGCACGTTTGAGTGCTTACTAGAAAATATTTTTCGTGCTTGTTGTGTATCAATACCTTTGCCCATCACTGATGATCCAAAGCCAAAGACAGCAAATTCTAGTCCTTGATACTAATAATGTTATTATATTCTGGGAGAGAAACAGATGAGTAACTCATTGATAATAATGCACTATGACCACTGCTATGGTTTAATAATATTCATTCAATATAATTAAATATATAATAAATATTTACATTTATAAATGTTTTATATAAATATGTAAAGTTATATGTATTTATGCATGTAAAACATGTATAATTATATGTAACCATATAATATAATTAAATATATATGTATTTAATATCTATGTCTAGTTATAGACATATATTTTATTTATAGTTCCTTCATTCAAAGTGACATAGGGGGTAACTCCCTCTTTGAAGCAAGTTCACTGTGCACTGGTTACCAACTTACCTGAGTCTAGTGATAGAGAACACATAGGCAGGAAGTTACATGAAACAAATGTATTTCTTCCCGATATGCAGCAAGAGACAACAGAAACAGAGGATTCAGGGCGAGCTGGTTCTCCAAGGCTAGGGAAGCTGCTTGAGGCATTTGGAGACTTGATTGAATGTGCCTTGCCTGGATCACAGATGAGGAACCCTGAAAGGGCAGCCTACCCTGGGTTATATTCCTCAGGTGAAACATGAAACACTGGACCAAACACTGAAGGACATTCTGCTGCTAGAGGGCCCTGAAGCAGAGCCAGGGCTGTTCCAGTGAGTTATCCTCCTATCTCAAGACATTACATTCTCAGCACATTCTACAGTTATCCTTGAGAATTACAAGTGAGAAAGAGGAGAGAATGAGTCTGTTCAAGGCCTCCTGGAGAAGTTTCCTGAACCATCTGATTTTCTTAAAATAAAGATTCTCTAATCTTTAAATATTCGATCAATTGTTCTAAAATTGTGTTTCTTATTATATATGATTTTTGAGGCTGTGTGTATTTGCCTTAGTGTTTATTAAGAAGAAAATCAGAAAATTGGGTCTCATTTTAATTCTCATATTTGCCTCACCTTTCAACAATGCTGAAGTGCTAATAGATATACTATTATATATGTATATATACATATGTAATGCTAAATGAAGGAGGATTTTTTTATACAAATGTACTTTCTTAAAAAATGAAGAATGCAGACTTTTTCCAAACTCAAAAAAAAATTTCTCAGATTTAAATATCCAGATATTCAATATTACTATTTTATTGCTCAATCGTTTATTTTTATGAATGTATTTGGCTATGGAATATTCATATAGACTGATGAAAAACAATGATAATGCAACTGTTTTAATATGTATTTTAAACATCAACAGAACATTGTAGGAAAATCAATGCAATATGGAACTAAGAATTAAGACTTGTTTCCATGTATATTTAAGTCACTTATTTGTAGACACAAAAAATACAATTTTTATGACTATGATTGGAAGAAAACTGTTGAAACAGGTCTCACAAATTTTACCATAAAGATATCTAGAGAATGTCAGGTTTAAAGTGATTTGGAGACCAAAGTATAGAACTCTACTTGGTTCTAAATTAGAACCTGAATTGTGAACAAGGCTTTTACTAATGTAAAATAAAGACTCTATGGGGAACAAAATGTAAGATCAGTGATTTTATCTTGATTAGCAAATCTTCAGATTGTCACCTAGAAGTGTGTTGGATAGCGTCAAAACACCCAGAACAAAACAATTTTGACTAGAATAAACAAACAAAAATCTCTGTAAAATTGTTTATTTTCACTGACTTTATAGTTATACAGGAATCTCAATTGGATTAAACATGTGCTTTTTCCTGAAACCAAATGTAAGTTTGACTCTTAAATATTAATTATGGTGTCTATCTTACCACTTACATTAACCCTTAAGAAGCAATTAGTTTCTGGAACATAATCAGTGAAAAATGTTGGAGAATGCATTTTGAATTGAAAGACAATGTGCTCTAGGAATAAGCATTCCCATTTCTTTAAAAGATAAGACATTTTCCAGTTTGAAATTCTCCAGCTCAGTTAATGGTTTCCACTTTCTACATGCAATCTCAATTCTCATCAATTAAATTTATATATCTCTGAAATCTACTCATTGTTTGCTATAGTCCTTTTCTTGGTTCAGACCCTCATGAATTCTCCCTTGGATTGCTGCAATAGCAATCTGATCTGATCTGCCTGACTCTTTTGGCCCCTACATCAGTAGGTACTCCACATGGCAGTACATATCAGACCATACACTGCTATGCATGATACCTTTCAGAAACTTCTATGATCTAAAGGCTAATGTCCTGACATTTGTTTGTAACTTATTTCATAATCTGTTGCATTTCCAATAACTTTTCTCTATGAGTCCTGAAGTGGAGCCACTCACAGCCTGAGTTCTTATCCCCTCTCCCCACTCATCGTGATGTGACTTTGAAAAAGTTACCTAATGTTTGTGCCTCAGTTTTCTCATTTGTGAAATGGTTATAAAATGTTTTTGATACACAGTATTTTGGGGGAAGATTAAATAAATACTACTACAACTTACATAATGATAATGATGGTGATAACAGTAAAAAATATTTAGTAAGCAATGACTTACTGCTTTGTACAGTTCGAAGCATTTTATATACCTTTATGTGAAGTTCCTCAAGCATTCATCTGTCTCTCTCAAATCTTAATACCTTTCTACACCTTGTGTTTTCTCTATGAGGTGATTTTTCTACCGTTATCTAACTGGATAATTCTAATACATCCTTTGTCTGATGCCTTGTGAGGCAGAGTGAGAACCCCTTTTCTCTGATTTCGTCATCTAAACTTTCTACTCATTGTATTGAAGCTACTTTGGTTAATAAATGTGCTATGCACTCCTAAGCAGTAGAGATGTTCTCTTTTCTCTGAGTTCTCAATATTTAGTATAGTTTAGAATCGATAATGATCATAACAAATTATTAACTGAATAAACAAATAAATGATACAAATCCTATATCTTTAGCAAATGTAAATATTTTCTGAATTTCATATTATGTTGAAATTAAGAGAAAGAGAAAAGAAAGGTCAATTTTTATTCAGCAGCTATACCTTAGCTTTCATTTTTTAAAAATATCTTAGGTATACCCTATTATGATGCATGTTTCTTAGTATGTACAAGGTAATAATTCAGAACATTTCAAGGAAATCATACTAAGCACGGAATTATAATGTCACATCCCTAACAACAAATACAAAATAATTTCACACATAATCACAATTTCAATTTAGATCTCTAATGGACTCTTTCTATCCTAAAGGCTGAGTGTGAATATGATTATTTATTTTGGTATAAAATGTAACATATGGAGACCAAAACTATGCGGCACACTAGATGGCAGATTTGTGGTCTGTGTTGTTTCTCTTCTCTAAAATATGTCCAGATTTTGTCAAAGAAATTTTCTAAGTTTCTCAAACATTGTAGCGCAGTGCAATTGGCAAAATAATATTAATAATTAAATAAATTGAAGTCAGCTTAGAGATATTCAAAATTTTAAACATACTTACCTATTTATTAGTAAATTCCAATTCTATGAATCACACTACAACAGAAATAGTTGCTATAGCACATTAGCACATAAGGATATATTTATAAATATATTTATGAAAGTATTTTTTGGGAAAACTGCCTGATGCAACCTAAAGGTGCATTAGGTTGGAGGCTCTTTAATGCAAGTTTTCTTTTGTGTTATTTTGTTTATATCACACTTGGCAAATGCTGCCTATGATCCTCTTACTTCAGTAATAAACATTGTTTAGAAAATAAATCCAACGGTAAATGGATAAAGTGAAGTAAGTTTCCCATGAAATCTTGAGCAAAGTCCTAGTAATGCTCATATTCTTAGGTATTTCCAGAGCAAGGTCTCTGATGAGCAGGAGGCAGATCCAGACACATCTTATTGCATAAAGCAATACCTAGAGAGAAGCAACCCCTGAAATCCAAACATTACACTGACAATTCAGGAGAGAAGGGAAAAGAGAAAGTAAAAGAAAGAGACGGGGAGAGAGAGACTGAGTGAGTTCTCCCCACTCACACCAAAATCTCCATCTTCTACATTTGTGTTTCATTTTTATTCATGCCCCACATTAGCATCCTTCTTTAGAGAAGGATAAAGTAGGAGAGATGGAGAAGGTGAGTGTAATTTCCTTGCTGAGACCAACACACTTGCCATTCATTGTTGGTACTAGCGTGGAGGTTGAACCTAGGAGGTTCAGGTTCCTCTCCTTTCCAACATCATAAATTTCCATTCTTAGTACTAAAAACAATAAATTTTGAAAAAATTCGAATACAAAAATGAGCACACATAAAAATAATTCAAATTCTACTTTATTTCTATTAACTACCATAATCTTCTCCTCACATTCTAGCTCAAACTTCCTTCACTTAGAATTTTCTGTAGATGGGGGCCTTATTAACATTTAAGACTAGATTGAATCTTGACAACCACAGATCATCACAGTGAAATGAATTCCATAATAATTAAGCCCCTTTGCATTTATCACATTTCCTTTATCAAATACAAATGAGGGGAATCATTACCTAGCAAAACAGAAAAATCTGGAAGTAATTCATACATGTTTAAGGCTGGATTTGGAAAAGTAAGGGTTTCTCAAGGAAACCTCTGCTACGTTAAATCATACAATTGATGCTGTAAAAATAAATACTTATGTTATTATATTTTATCACAAAATCTATATTGTCATGGAAATTATTGTGATCAGTGGTAATGTGCTTTTTTTCTGGTATTTACTCCAAAGTCAGATTACTGTCACTGTCAAAGGGATATTAGATTTGGTTAGTAGCTCCTTATCTTACTAGGCTTTACCTATAATAGACACTTAAAAAGGAAAGAAATATACAACAAATATGTACCCATAAAAATCCAAAACAATTTAAAAATAGGAAAGAAATATAAATTTAAGCTAGTTATTTTTAAGCCATGGCTTGTACCTAAATAAGGACACATCTTTAAATGTCCTAATGAGTTTTTTAAGAGCTGAGTTATTTCCAATGTAACAAAAAAAAAGTCTGCTAAATCCTAAGTCTTTTCTCAAAACTTTCAAATCTATGGATTCCGTTAAAAAATAAATAGCAAAAGAGTAGGTAAGACTTTGCATTGTGTTAATTAATTAATTAATAATTGTATAATAGGGGTTGGGGACTATATAATGTGGGGCCAAATGATTTAAATTTCTTTAATTCTTTTTTCATAGTTCGCCAATATAACCATAAAAATAATGAAGCTCTGATGAAATGTGCATTAATATCATCTCCTGACTAAATCCAAGTTAATATTCTGCCCATGTTATGTTTACAAGATTGCCTTTTCACTATAGTGAAGAAAGTCTGAATGACATATTTGAAGAAAAATAAGAATGAGCTGATGGTACTATAGAAGTGATGAGTTCAAATCTCAGGTCCATTGTTTCCTTACTGTGTGACATTGGGAAAGATTAAATAATATTTCCAAAACGAATATCTCCTTACATGGTATTAAATTTATCTCGCTGAATGAAAGGATGCAGATGCCTGTTTCAATGTCTGTTATATAGTAGATAATCATTAACTATTGGTGCCTCTTCCAAGGGACACATTCATCTTATGTCAATATTCTTAACACTTTTGTTTTTATTTGTATGAATGTCTGCCAGCATTCAACACTGCAATGTAATAAGATTTTCTTTAGCACCATTTTTAGACTTGTCAAAATTTCAAATTTTGTATTCCTTTTAAGAGTTGTTAATAATGTGAGCTCTTATAGTGAATGATACACAATTACTTTATTAACGTATTAGGACAACATCCCTGCAATGATATAAATTCACCAATTTATATTACTTAGAAATTACTTTTTAGAGTTCAATTATTTAAATTTTATTGGTAAGTTTACCCAGACAATCTAAGTAGACAGTTCTTCAACTGAAAAAAAAAGTCACAGACTATATTTTTTCTGAAAACGCATCTTTGAGTGTATATTCCTGAAATTTTGAAAGTGATTCTCCTCTAAAGTTCTTTATAGAAAATTGAGTGACTGCTTCAGATAGATCACATTTAAATTAATTAGTATTAGTTGATAAAAGAAAATGTATACTTGTGGTAGTGATCTGTAGCTCTAATTCCAAAACCATGTTAGTCTGTATTGAGAGCTTCACTGAGAATGACAAATTGTTAAAGTGTATTTGCCTCTTTTTTTAACACATGAATCCAAAATGAATTTGCTCATTTTATTAAAACTTAAATTGATTCCTCAAAATTTTCCATGCATTTACAAAATATAAGTTGCATGTGGAATATATAAAGTATGACATGTTGGTATGTGTAATGTTATAAAACAGATGAAATGGTTTCGAGATGTATAGTATTGACTTGGAGTTATTTAGACATGAGTGGGCTTTCTTCTAAAAAATAACTCCAGAAACAAAATTAACTGGACCGTATCTGTCAATTTGATAAAGAACTATAGTGACAGACTTAAGAAAACCCATTTTATTTTAGCCAACACGGAAATCAAGGCACTTGCTTTTGATATTTCTGTCTTAAAATAAGTTTGCAGTCAGAAAAATTTAAAACTCATAAGCAAGTTTTCATTTTATGTGCCTTGTTTGGTGTTTCTAATAGTTCGTACCTGTTATTTGATAAATAATAAATAAATTATTCTCTGTCATAACCTAGAATTCATCCTAAAAATCAATTAGGGTGAAATATTGTTTATTATTATACACTTTAATTAATTTTTAAGCATGTTTTATACCATGTTAGGTATTTATTTTTCTGAAAATTTTGTTGTGCTTAGGTTTGGTATTTTCTTAACTAATTTTCTCATAATAAAATTGAGTAATATGCTCTTATCATGTTAGGAACAGAAATGTAAATAAGTGATACCATTTATGTTCCTATGAGAACTCTCTTACTTATCAAGACTTCTATATTTAGGAATGTGTGGGGTGTGTGTGTGTGAAAATATGTGTATTGTGTGCACTGTGGATGGGGTTAGAGGTGGAGTTAGAGCAGTAATCCTAATTTTCACCTTAAAAACTTCTCTTTTTTATAAAACTACATGAACACACATATACACACATACACACACATAAAAACACATGAGTAAATGTAACTGAGGTAACTGGTACCTGCAGAGGTAAACATATTGACATTGCATAACAATATCTATTTTTTCTCCCAAGTCTATACCTTTATATATATCTAACTTTGAAATAATGTTGGAGATATGGTCTTTGAGGATCTTGATCAATAGTTCTCAGCCTGGTGATGTGATAATGGTATCAGTAGTAGAAATAAATATAGAAGAGAAAGAAAGGATTTGGAGATAAGGTAACTGGTTTTAGATGTGGTATAGTGGAAATAGCCATGCTTTAAGATGCTGAAAATTTTTATTTTGCTCCTGCTCGTGCTGCTGACTAGTTTTTGACCTTGGCAATGTCACCTCTCTGTTCTGTCTCAGTTTTTTTGTATGTATGTAAGAGTATTAAAATATAACTCTATAGATCTTCAAAATTTTATAAGTCAATGATTTATCATTGGTCAGTAATTATACTTAATAGGCACATGAGTGCATTGTTTTCCATTTGTCTCCAACCACTTATTAACTATGAGTCAGTTGCGTTGGCATTGCTAAATTCTGAAGGATAATCAATAATAAGTGAAAATTGTTAGTGAATCTACCATATAACCCATTAGGTATTTTGCTGATGCAGCAATGTTTAAATATTATGGTTAATAATATTCTTTTAGTATCAGGAGATGTGATAAAGTAAGCAGTACTTATCATTAACAACCATCTCAAATTAGGTAGCGCCCATTTCATATATATATATATATAAAACATCAAGGAAATAGAAAAATTGAAAGCATCTTGTTATTCCACTTTGCTTTCTGAATTCAAATGCAAATCCAGGATTAGTGCCTTAGTGAGCTTAATCTGAAGTAGTTTTGTCACCCTGAACTATTTCCTCCTCACCCAGCACTTTGGTTATACACGATGTTAGTGCTCAGTACATATATTCTTCATCAATGGTGAGTCAGAAACTTTGAACTTTTTACCTAGTATCCAGTCTTCCTTTCATCTAAATCAACTTTACCTAGATTTTACTTAGGGGAGCAAAGTCCCTCACTGAAAAGGTCTCCAAATTCCCTTCTGGCTGGGGTTGATCATGCAGCATAGCCAGAAGAATGTATGAAGAAGTCATGAGGTAGGGATCAAGTAAAGCTCTTCAAAGGAACCTACTCAGTTCACATGAGGTTTTTTTGCCATACACACCTGTTTTCGCGTTGGTCTATATAATGATGCTCCCCACGTGGTCACAGTGTTTTGACCTTAGTATCTAATCTTAATATTCTTGAGCTATTGAATCAAAACAACTACTGCTTCACTCCAGAATTATTACCTGAGCAAAACACAAATTTCTGCTTCATTAAGCCAACGGAAACTTTTATTTTGTGTCATGCAGAACCAATTTTTAAAATTATGACACTTGAGTAGTTGAGAGATGTATTTAATGAAGAAATAGAAGAGTACAATATCTAAAAAACTTTGGAAATACAAAAAGCTATACATTTGATTGAAGATTTTGGATATATTGCAAACATTTTACAAACTCAAAAACTCTCAAGTCCAGGAGAAAGACTAAGGCGAGAATTAATCATATGCCATTTTGTAGCATAAAATTACATGTTTCAAAATTTCCATTCTGCCATCAAATGTAAGGTGTTCAGAAAGAGTTACAATAGAGAGGAAACAAGGACAAATTATACTTAATTGCAATTCTGTTTCCCTAGCCACACTTGGGACTAGAACACAAAGAACATGATCAAAAACACCAAATTCTGCCAAATCAGAAGACAAACTTCTAATGTAATTAGCACTCAATAAATGTGATAAATATTCACAGCTATAACATTATAGTATGAATAATAAAGAAAAAATTATTTAGTATTTATTCAACAAATGTTTTTCGAATGCTTCTAATTTGCTTGATAAGGGCCTTAGAATTTGACCAAATATACTTCTTTCCAAATTCCTTAGTGTTATATTATAAACCACATATCAGGTTAGCAGAAGCACAGTACGATTTCTTTCCTAGAATTTTAAGAGTAGTAGGGCAGATAACTCAATATCTAGAAACTAGTTGTGCCTGTTTGAGAACTAGCTGGCTGATTTGGGACCAGTTGTTTACTCTTTCTGAACTTTGCTTTCTTTATATTTAAAATGAAAATAATAGCAATACAAATTTATGAGATTGCTTTATGATTAAATGTTTTAACATGTGTAATTTTTCTGAATAAACCAACAAAAGAATATTATGTGGAATAGTGAGAAAGAGAAAAGTTATTTAGTATTTATTAAGCACTGGTAAGGACCTCAAATACATTATTAATGCCATTCTCATCACCTAACTAAATATCATGCCGTCTTGTTACTCCTTCAAACATCTAGAAATCTAACTTAACTTTGGAAAAGGAAATATCAGAGGATTCCCACTGGAAAAATTATGAAAGTTCATTGTTTTATATTTAGAATCACTGATTTATGGTCATTGTTGTTTCCATGTAACTCAGCTTATTCTAATCATATCATAACATTAAGCTGGGCCAGGCGCAGTGGCTCACGCCTGTAATCCCAGCACTTTGGGAGGCCAAGGCGGGTGGATCACAAGGTCAAGAGATCAAGACTATCCTGGCCAACATGGTGAAACCCCGCCTCTACTAAAAATACAAAAATTAGCTGGGCCTGGTGACATACGCCTGTAGTCCCAGCTACTCGGGAGGCTGAGGCAGAAGAATTGTTTGAACCTGGGAGGCAGAAGTTGTAGTGAGCAGAGATCATGCCACTGCACTCCAGCCTGGTGAGAGAGCGAGACTCAGTCTCAAAAACAAAGCAAAACAAACAAAAAACACATTAAGTTGGATGTTAGAAACATCTGAGTAAATTAATTTCTTGGCTACTGGCTTCTTTTTTTTTTTTTTGACAGAATATCCCTCTGTTGCCCATGCTGGAAGGCAGTGGCCCGATCTCGGCTCACTGTAGCCTCCACCTCTGAGGTTTAAGCAATTCTCATGGTTCAGTCTCTCAAGTAGCTGGGATTACAAGCATGTGCCACCATGTCCAGCTAATTTCTTTTTTTCCGTAGAGATGGGATTCACCATGTTGGCCAGGCTGATCTGAAACTCGTGGCCTCAAGTGATCCACCTGCCTCAGTCTCCCAAAGTGCAGGGATTACAGGTGTGAGACACCATGCCTGGCTGACTAGTGGATTTTTGATTGTTGATATTTAGACTATAAAGTTGTTTCTTTCCTCCTCCTATTACTTTGTCTTTTTTGTATAATGTGGTTTGAGGCATATAATTATCATTCAATCTGTAATATAAGAATTAAAATATTAAGCATTTTGAAATTTTAGAAATCAGTTGTAGATTTATGAATTTACTATGTAGGACATTCTATAAGACAACTATCCTGTGTTCTTTAAAAATAAAAGGCAATGTCATAAGAAACAAGCAACAAAGAAAAAAAGACAGGGCTTTTATTCTATTAAAATAAAGAGGCAGATACACACACGCACGCACGCACATGCACACATGCACACACACACACACACAAATGCAGTGTGTGATCCTGGCATCTGCAAGATGGTGAAATAAAATATTTCTTGGCATCACTTACCCCACAAACATACCATGAGAAGCTATTCAAAGATACTAATATCACTCAGGTGTGTTGGCTCATGCCTGTAATCCCAACACTTTGGGAGGCCGAGGCGGGCTGAGTTGGGAGAATTGCTTGAACCCGGGAGAGGGAGGTTACATTGAGTCGAGATCCTGCCACTGCACTCCAGCCTGAGTGACAGAGTAAGACTCTGTCAAAATAAATAAATGAATGAATAAATAAATAAATAAATAAATAAATAAAAGACAATAACACCACTCTGAATTCAGCAGAACTTGGGGCAAAAGTAGAGAAAATTCTAGGATTACACAATCAAGACAAGTCACAAATAAGAAAAACAGTCATTTCAAAGTGTGCCGCCCCCTCCTACAAGCCAGCATGATGCTACTCACAAAGAATTTCCCTAAACTTATGTTTTCCAAGGTGAGAGGAGAGAATTGAAAGTGGACGTTCAATGTGCGCACTGGTTTGGAAATCTTCATGAAAGCCCACTTTGGTCTCATTCCAAAATAACCATTAGGAGTCCAGGAGGACTGAACTACTTAGAATGAATTGGGAATAAAGATCGGGATGCTGACTGCAGTGATTAGTATGTAGATATTGGTGACTACTCTGCACTAGGATCAACAGGGATGCCACATTGAAGAGACTGGCCTGTACCATAGTGCTGCAGGGAACACGATCCACAGGAAGATCCAAATCCCTGGCCAGATTTTCCACAAAGCCTGGGTGTTTTACCTGGAGTCTTCCCCTGGCCCAGAAACAACTAAAAGGTCAAGATTAAGTTCAGGTGCCTTTAAGTTTTTTTCGAGACTAGGAAACAATGACAGGGTAACAATATAGTTTGAGGGCAACATTTAAGTTCCAGTGTCCACTATAGGTCTTCCTCAGAATGGCAAACAAGGAAGGGCAACAATTTAGTTTCAGAACAGTGTGTAAATCCTGATATTCACTATAATCTTCACCACATTGGGAAACAATGGGAAGACGATGAGTTCATTCCAGCACAATGTTTCAGCTCTAGTGCTCACTGTAATTCTTCCCCAGAATTGTGAGCAACAATGGACCTGCATTTAAGTTCCGAATTTAGCAAATGTCTAACAACACCAGGAAGAGGCAAAAACTGGAAGAGGTGACTGTCTTCTCAAATGCACAGGTATCAATGTAAAGACACACGAACAGTGAGAACTTGATTAAATTTGACAACACCAAAAGAAACCAACAAAACTCCAGCTACAGACCCAGTAGAACTGAAGGTCTAGAAAATGTCTGATAAAGAATTAAGAATAATCTTCTAAAAGAAGTCCAGGATATCACAAGAAAATATGAATAGAAAATGAAATAATTTTCTTAATTCCAGGAATAAAATAGAATAAAATAAAAAATTCAACAAAGAAATAAAAACATTTAAAAAAAGAAAACCTACAAATAAGAAATATAATGACTGAGATAAAGAGATTGTAAAAAGCTTTGTTGATCAAACAAAGAAAAGCATTAGCAAGCTTGAAGACAGAACATGTGAAATTATCCAATCAGAGAACCAACAAGGAAATAGTATAAACAAAGTGAAGAAGACACACTAGAATTATGAAACATCATCAACAAACTAACCTTTACCTTTTAGGAACTCCCAAAGGAGGTGAGAAAGAAAAAGTCCTAAAAAGCATATTTAAGGGAATAGTGGCGGAAAACTTTTCAAATCTGGAGACAAATGACTGCATCCAAGTACAAGAAGCTCAGAAATCGCCAATCAATTCAACTCAAAGAGGAATTCCCCAAGGCACATCATAATCAAATTAACAGAGATCAAACACATAACTATTCAAAGTAGTAAGAAAAAAAAAATCACAATCTTCGGAGTCACAATATGGCTTTCAGCAGGTTTCTCAGCAGAAACCCTGATGATCAAGAGAGAGTGAGATATTATATTTGAAGTACTGAACGAAAAAAATATTTTCATTCAAGAATACCCAGCAAAGCTAACCTCCAAACATGAAAGAAAGATAAAGACTTTCTGAGACAAACAAAAGCTGAGGAAATTCATCAACGCCAGACATATATTACAAGAAATGATAAAGAGAATTCTTTAGTCTAAAATAAATGGACACTAGCACAGAACAAGAAACCGTTTGAAGGTATTGAACTCCGAGGTAAAAGAAAGAAAATAGACAAATTTAAAATACTCTAATACTGTAATTGGAATAAGTAAATCAATTGTATCTTATGTATGAAGACTAAAAGACAAAAATGTTAAAAATAACAATTGCAGCCCTGCTACTTTGGCTCACGCCTGTAATCCCAGCACTTTGGGAGGTTGAGGCAGATGGATCACGAGGTCAAGAGGTTGAGACCAGCCTGGCCAACATGGTGAAACCCTGTCTTTACTAAAAATACAAAATTAGCTGGGCATGGTGGCACATGCCTGTAATCCCAGCTACTTGGGAGGCTGAGGCAGGAGAATCACTTGAACCAGGAGGTGGAGTTTGCAGTGAGCCAAGATCACACCATTGCGCTCCAGCGTGGTGAGACAGCAAGACTCAGTCTCAAAAAACAAACAACGACAACTACAAATACAACTGCAACAATTAATTAAGAGATCGGCAATATAGAAAGATGTCAATTGAAATATGAAAAGTAAAAATCTGGGGGATGATACTAAAGTATAGAGATGGTGTTTGTTATTTTCTCTTTATGGTAAAAGTTATGTCATTATCAGTTTAAAATAAATGTTTTAACTATAAGATGGTTTCATGTGTGCCTCATTATAATCACAAATCAAAAACCTATAATAGATACACTGGAAAAAAATAGCACAAAATCAAATATACTACTAAAGAAAAATTACTTAACCACAAAGGAAAACAGCAAATGAGAGAAAAAAGGACATAAAGATCTCCAAACAACCAAAAAACAAGTAGCACAATGGCAGTAGTAAACCCTTATCTGTCAATAATAACCTTGAAAGTAAATGAATTAAATTTTCTAATTAAAACACAAACAGTGGCTAAATGGATTTTTTAAAAGACTCAGCTATATGCCGTGTACAAAAAAATTCACTTTACTCATAAAGGCACACACATATTGAAAGTGAAGAATAGAAAAAGACACTCTCTTTAAATGAAAACCAAAAGAACAGGAGTAGCTATACTTATATTTTATAAAAATAGACTTTAATAATAGTAAAGAAAGAGAACGCTGTTATACAATGATAAAGGAGTCAATACAGCAAGAGGTTTGAACAATTGTAAATACATATGAACTCAATGCTGGAGCACCCAAACATATAAAACAAATCTTAAAAGACCTAAGGGAGAGATAGACTGTAATACAATAGTAATAATGAATTTCAGCATCCTACTTTCAGCAATGGACAGATCATCCAGAGAGAAAAACAATAACAACAACAAAATCAGAGTTAAACTTCATCCTAAACTGAATGAAACTAATGGACATTTACAGAACATTCTATTCAACAGCTAAAGAACACACATTTTTCTCAACGGCATATGGAGCGGTCTCCAGAACAGACCACATGTTAGGTAACAAAACAAGTCTTAACACTTTTTTTAAAAAATCAAAATCATATCAAGTATCTTTCTGATGACAATGAAAGAAAACTAGAAATCAATAACAGAAATATCTTTGGAAACTGTACAAATTCATAAAAATTAAACAGCATGCTCCTGAACAACAAACAGAGCAATGAAGAAATCAAAAAGGAAATTAAAAATGTCTTGACAAAAAACGAACACAACATACCAAAATCTAAGGAATACAGCAAAAGCAATTGTAAAAGGAAGGCTTATAGCAATAAATGCCTACACTGAAACAGTGGAAATACTTCAAATAAACAACTTAATTATGTCCCTAAAGGAATTAGAAAAGCAAGAATAAACCAAACTCGGAATAAACAGAAAACAAAGAACCAAGGAAGATCTGAGTAGAAATTAAAAAAAAAAAAAATCGAAACAAAAAATGGACAAAACATTAATAAAACAAAGATAGGTTTTCTGAAAAGGTAAACAGATCAATAAGCCTTTAGTTAGACTAAGAAAAAGGTAAGAACCAAATAAATAAAATTAGAGATTAAAAAGAAGACATTAAAATTGGTACCACATAAATACAAAGGGGATGTTGTGAACAACTATATCCCAACAATTTGGAAAACCTAGAAGAAATGGGAAAATTCCTAGGCACATATAACCTACCAAGATTGAACCATAAAGAGAGAAAAGCTGAACAGACCAATAACGTATAATGAGATTGAAGCAGTAATAAAATGTCCCCCATCAAAGAAAGGCCCAGGACCTGATGGCTTCACTGCTGAATTCTATCGAATGTTTAAAGAAGCACTAATACATATTCTAATTAAACTAATCCAAAAACTCAAAAAGGGGGTAATATTTCAAAACTTGTTTTACAAGGTCAGCATTACCCTTACACCCAAACTAGACAAGGATACAACCACAAAAGAAAACTCTAGGCCAACATATCTGATGAGCATAGATGAAAAATTCCGGTGGCTCAAGCCTGTAATCCCAGCACTTTGGGAGGCCGAGGCGGGCGGATCATGAGGTCAGGAGATCGAGACCATCCTGGCGAACACGGTGAAACCCCGTCTCTACTAAAAATACAAAAAATTAACCGGGCGTGGTAGCGGGCGCCTGTAGTCCCAGCTTCTCGGGAGGCTGAGGCAGGAGAATGGCGGGAACCCGGGAGGCGGAGCTTGCAGTGAGTTGAGATCTGGCCACTGCACTCCAGCCTGGGCCACAGAGCAAGACTCCTTCTCAAAAAAAAAAAAAAAAAAAAAAAGAAAAATTCACAACAAAATACCAACGAATTAAATTCGACAACCAATTTAAAATATAATTCATCATGATTGTGTTAGTCCATTCTCATGCTGCTATGAACAAATATCCGAGGCTGCACAATTTATAAAGGAAAAGGGTTTAACTGAATTACAGTTCTGCATGACTGGGGAGGCCTCAGGAAATTTATAATCATGGCAGAAGGCATCCCCTTCACAGTGTGGCAAGAAAGAGAATAAGAGCCGAGCAAAGGGGGAAAAGCCCCTTACAAATTCAGATCCTGTGAAAACTAATTCACTATCATAAGAACAGGATGGGGGAAACTCCCCCATGATTCAATTATCTTCACCTGGTCCCTTCCATGATACATGGGGATTATGGGAACTACAATTTAATATGAGATTTGGGTGTGACAGAGCCAAACCATATCAATGATCAAGTGGGATTCATCTCAGGGATGCAAGAATGGTTCAGCAAACACAAATCAATGCTGAAAAAGCATTGATTGAAATACTTTCAATAAATTGATTGATTGATTAAAAAAGCATTTAATCAATGATGCAAAATTTAACATCCCTTCATGATAAAAACTCTTAGCAAATTGGGTATAGAAGCAACATACTTCAAAACAATAAAGTTCATGTGATACAAACTCAGAGCTAACATCATATTGAATGAGGAAAAAATTGAAAGTCTTTTTTCTCCAGTATCTGGAACAAGACAAGGATGCCCACTTTCACCACTTCTATTCAACAGTACTAGAAGTCCTAGCTAGAGCAATTAGGCAAGAGAAATAAAAAAGAGTTATCTAAATTGTAGAGGAATAAGTCAAGTTAGCTTTGTTGCAGACAACAAGATCATATACTTAGAAAAACCTAAAGACTCCACCAAATCCTCTTAGAACTGATAAATACATTTAGTAAAGTTGCAGGATGCAAACTCAACGTACAAAACTCAGTAGGGTTTCTGTACGCTAACTGTGATCAATCAATTATTTTTCAAATAAATCAAGAAAGCAGTCCATGTGTAATAGTTACAAAAAATATACCTAAAGAATACAGTTAACCAAAGAAGTGAAATATTTCTACAATTAAAACTATAAAACACAGATTAAATAAATCAAAGAGAACACAGAATATAGAGAGATATTCCATGCTAATAGTTTGAAAAAATCAATATTGATAAAAGGTCTATACTACCCAAAGTGATCTACAAATTTAGTGTAATCTCTGGCAAAATACTAATGACAATCTTCAAAGAAATGTGAAAAAAATCTGAAAATTTCTATGTAACCACAAAAGATCCTGAATAGCTAAAGCAATCCTGAGCAAAAAGAACAAAGTTGAAGACATTCCATTATCTGACTTCAAGATGTACTACAAAGTTATACTAGTCAAAACAGCATGGCACTGGCATAAAACTAAACACACAAGCCAATGGAACAGAATAGAGAACACAGAAATGTCCATCTGCAGAAGAAAGAAACTAGACCTCTATCTCTCTCCATATGCAAAACTCAAATAAAAATGGATTAAAGACTTAAATATAAGACTTGAAAGTATGAAACAACTAGATAAAAACATGGAGGGGACACTTCAGGGCATTGGTTTGGGCAAATATTTTTTGAGTAAGATATAAAAAATAGGCAACAAAAGCAAAATAAATTGTTATATATCACATTATATATAATCTTATACATAAGATGTTAAAAAGTTTCCACAAAGAAAAAGAAACAATCAACAGAATGAAGAGACAACCTATATAATGGGAGAAATATTTGCAAACTGACCATTTGACAAGGGATAAATAACTTGAATATATAAGAAATTCAAACCAAACAACGCAGTGGCAAAAAACACCCCATGAATAACCCCCCAAAAAACACGAACTGCCCCCCAAAAATGGGCAAATATCTGAACGGACATTTCTGAAAAGAAAACGTGAAAAATGGCCAACAGGTATATACGAAATACTCATTACCACTAATTATCAGTGTAATGCAAATCAAAACCACAATGAGCTATTATCTTGCCCCAGTTACAGTGACTACTATTAAAAAGACAAAAAGTAGATGCTGGTGAGGATGTGGAGAAAGGAAAATACTAGTAAACTATTGGTGGACATGTAAATTAATACAATACAGCCACTAGGGAAAACAATATAGTGATGTCTCAAAAAACTAAAAGTAGATCTAATATATAACTCAGGAATCCCACTGCCGGGTGTCAGTCCAAAAGAAGGGAAATCAGTGCATCAAAGAGAGATCTGCACTCCCGTTTTTATTGCAGCACCATTCCCAATAGCCAAGATATGAAATCAACCTAAGTGTTGATCAGTGAGTGAATGGATAAAGAAACTGCAGCATGTATGTATGTGTGTACGTGTGTTTGTGTGTGCATGTTTGTGTGTATATAATTTCTTTTATATATACATATAAAAGAAAATATTATTCAGCCATAAAAATGAATGAAACCGGCTGCGCGCGGTGGCTCATGCCTGTAGTCCCAGCACTTTGGGAGGCCGAGGCGGGTGGATCACGAGGTCAGGAGATCGAGACCATCCTGGCTAACACAGTGAAACCTCGTCTCTACTAAAAATACAAAAAATTAGCCCGGCGTGGTAGCGGGCATCTGTAGTCCCAGCTACTCGGGAGGATGAGGCAGGAGAATGGCGTGAACCTAGGAGGCGGAGCTTGCAGTGAGCCCAGATCGCGCCACTGCACTCCAGCCTGGGAGACACAGCGAGACTCCGTCTCAAAAAAAAAAAAAAAAAAAAAAAAAGAATGAAACTGTCATTGTAGCAGCATGGACGGAACAGGAGGCCATTACGTTAAGTGAAATAAACTAGACACAGAAAGACAAAAATTGCACAGTCTCAGTGATATGTGAGAGCTAAAAAAAAAAGGTTTATCTCATGAAGGTAAAGAGTAGAATGGTGATTATCAAAGTCTGAGAAGAGTAGGGGGTGGAGGTGATGAAGAAAGGTTGTTTACAGGTACAGAGACATAGTAACATTGAAGGAGTACATTCTAGTGTTTGATAGCAAAGTAGAGTGACTGTAATTCTATTTTACTTTGTATTTTAAAATAGGTGAAAAAGATTTGGAATGTTCCCAAAACAAAGAAATGAGAAATGTTCATTAAATTAAAATAGATATTCTAATTACCCTGATTTTGTCATTACACGTTGTTTCATGTATCAAAATATCAAATGTACTCCATAAATATGTACAATTATATATCAATAAAAAAGTAAAAATACAATTTGTGATCCTTGGCAGGATCCTAGATTTTTAAAAATGTACTAAGGATATTTTAGAGACAGTTGTGGAAAGAGAAATGTAGGCTATTAATTAGGATATACTCTGAAATTATTATCAATATTTTAGGTATGATGATTATATTATGTTGTATATGAGATTGTCCTTAATTTAGATGGATGCATCTCGTAAAATACACCCTAATGTATTTAGGATTTTTGTGGTGGTATCAACTGAATTTTAAATAATTCAACCAAAATAGTTGGTTAATTAATTAAAATAAAATTATGCACATATAGAAATACAGATAATGTGGCAAGATATTAATATTTAGGGAAACTAGATAAGTTGCATATGGGTGTTTATTTTACTGATTTTTAAATCTAAAAAAAATCACCTAAAATATAAACTTTGGAGAACAAATGTTTAAGTGAACACACACCTCCTAAGCATCAACTCTATAGAGGGATATTGAAGAAGTGATAGTACAGAGGTAAATGAAACAGGACATACCCCATAAAATTAGTATTCCTCCATAGTTTTTTTAATAAAATGAAATAAGAATTAGAACACTATCTACCAATGCTATTAGAGAATAAAACTTTTTAGAGTCTGAGAGAAGAACTTGTTGAATGAATAAAAGACTAACTTATGTGAATATTCTTTGCAGGGATTGATAACTCAATTATCCCATACAATTTACTAAGGGATAAAACGTTTCAACCTCATAATTTTATTTATATTAATAGTACTTTATTTGCTCATTGTATTAAAGGAACTAAGCAAGTTCTCTTCCATTTCCTTCACCCTATTCTTCTGTTTCCTTTTCACTTGTCCCAAGCCGGCCCCAGTAGATCAGGAGATTGGCTTAAACCAACTATTCACGTTGCCCTCTGCCTTTCCATTGAAATTAGGTAGAGTACTGGCAGTAGATTGGAGAGAACACGGGACATGAAGCAAGGGTACCAATCTTCACAGCTGCCTCTTGGAGGAGTTCCAATAACCTAAATTTGCAGGTCCGGAGCCCCACCTATCCACCCAGCTTTCTGTTTGCTGATTCCATCTCCTCCTCCTTTACAGACTAGGGGCTGTAAAGATGCTCCACTGGCACTCCACTGTTAGGCAGGATAAATCACTATCCTTGTGGATTTCACAAATTTCACTCACACTTTTGTAAGTAACCCCTTTTTTCAACTCTGAGACCCTCATTAATATAGAGAAACATATAGAATGCAAAAAGACATTTTTTCCAAAAAAAAGTAAACAAACATATATACTTAGAAAAAAAATTCTTTTTTATTCTTCTGGTTGAAACCTACATTTAATTTTGTGGTGAACTAAAATCTTTGTTTCCTAAAAACAACAGTACCTAAAATGTAAATATAATGGGAAAGAACTAAACATCTTATCACTGTTTTATTCTCCTTAAATTATAAAAATTAGTAGTTCAAAATAATTTCAAACAATAAAAGTGTCCAGTGTAACAGCAGGATTCTAAACACAGTTTCATACATCCAGAGAATACAACTTTACACAATTTTCAAAAATTGGTATTGATATCGTTTGGCTGTGTTCCCACCCAAATCTCATCTTGAATTGTAGCTCCCAAAATCCTCACATATGGATGGAGGGACCCAGTGGGAGGTAATTACATCACAGGAGTGGATGAGATCTGATGGTTTTATAAAGGATACTTCCCCTGCACATGAGCTGTTGCCTGCTACCATGTAAGACATGCCTTTGCTCCTCCTTCACTTTCTGCCATAATTGTGAGCCTTCCCAGACATGTGTAACTGTGAGGCCATTAAGCCTCTTTCCTTTGTAAATTACCCAGTCTTGGGTATGTGTTTATTAGCAGCGTGAGAACAGACTAATAGAGTATACTTATATTCAATAATACAAAAACAGAGTTATGAAATAAGGTAAAGTATAGGAGATGGGGACAAAAGTAGGCTAGGCCAGTTTTTAAATTATATACATTTATAAATACATAGAAAACATTTGGAAAGGCATAGATCCAAATATTATGAGTAGTTATTTCAACCATCACCTGCAGTATTTATGTAGTGGCCTTTGTCAATGTGGCCTCTGCAGATACTTCCACAAAAGACAAGGCCTCTACCACCTTTCCATGGGCAAGTGGCCTCAATGCCATGACCCAAGATTGAGATTGTAGGATGATTGACCCAAATGTACCTTTATATGCAGCTTGAGCTTCACCAGTGTAGTTTCTCCCTGTTAGTGGAACACCTTTCCAAGAAGCTACAATTAACTAAGAGAAGCAAAAACATTGAAAACCCAGTCTTGAGGCTGCTTTCTTATATTGCTTACAAATTAAGGTTCCTGCCTCACCTGGAAAGCAAGACACTTCCTGCTCTCAGTACTTTTAATTAGTAGTTGGTGATTCTGTCTTCCTGGTCAGTCAGACGTCCAAAGCAAACAAGAATTCGAGAGATATCCCTTCCCTGCCCCCAGAAAGTTAGAATGACAGATTTGTCCTCATGTCTCTTTTTCGTCACTGATGGTTTCCTTTTTCCAGATTCTTTTCCATTTCTTCTGGAGTCATGTAATCAGTTCATGGGACTTCATCTACCATGCTTATGTAAAAGTCTTCAAAATTTACATCCCCACCCTTATTTCTTCTTCCAGACTTGCATCTTTGGACTTATTACTACTTCTAATTCATTTCATTCAAATATGAAACTTATCCTTCCCTGAACAATCAACTTCCCAATTTCAGATTTTCTTATTAATAAGTTAATCGTTTCTCCATCATCTCTGGTTAGAAACCTTACGATTCATAAGACTCTCTAAAAAGGCACTACATACAAATTCTAGCAAACATCCATCAGTATGATTTTCCTAAAGCAACATAGTTACAGGTTCCTGGTGTGATTAATCTGTCCACAACATGAATCAGCTCAGCACTCTCTCTCCATCCTTTTCTTCATCTTCTCTATCACTGTTCTGCCTCCCAACAAACTAGCTGGCCCCAAGTTTTTGTCTCAGGCTCTGCACTTGGAGGAATTTTAACCACAATAGGACACATTTTGATTAACTGAAAATAGTCCCAGAGTATGTCTATTGTCACAAAGTAGTTATAAATAGCAATTTCATTCATTCTTTCAGTTTTGATTTGGGACATGAATGGTTTACTGATGTTCATTCTTCTTTGAGTACATGTTAGTAATGCATATTTATATGCTCAACCTCAGATTTAATAAATCTGAATATTTAGGTGGATCAGAAAATCTGTGTGTTTAATAGGTATATATGGTTGTTCCAATATCCATTAAAGTTAAAGAGCCATTGTCCTAGAGCACATCTGAGGCTAAACTTTCCACTTAAATACCTATAAATGTTTGATCTTACTGCATTGTATCTAAATTCCTTATATGTGACAGTAAGCCCTTATGGAGTTCTAAATTGCCTTTCTGTTTTCATTCTGTAACCACTTTCCTGATGGATATATGCTCATGAACATCACAATAATTGCCATTGCCCCACTATCTCATAGCCCTCATGTTTATTAACAACATTGCCTAAACAGGGAGTCAATTTCCTTATGCATTTTCATACATTAAAATCCTTTCCATCTTTTTCATCCCTAGTTCAAATGTTATCTTCTTCTCAAATATTTTAATTTCCAGTCATTTTTCAGTTCTTCTTTACTTTTCCTTCACGATATTTTGCATTAATCACTGTTAGTTTTTTCAAAGTTATGCGCTCCCTTTATAGTGACTTTGTGATCCCACAAAAGCAGTGACTACTTCTAATTTAACTGAATGGCCCTCGCAATACGTCTAATACAGCCTTGCAAATAACATTTGCTAAGTAAATACTTTTTTTTTTTTTTTTTTTTTTTGAGACGGAGTCTGGCTCTGTCGCCCGGGCTAGAGTGCAGTGGCCGGATCTCGGCTCACTGCAAGCTCCGCCCCCCGGGTTTACGCCATTCTCCTGCCTCAGCCTCCCGAGTAGCTGGGACTACAGGCGCCCGCTGCCTCGCCCGGCTAGTTTTTTGTATTTTTTAGTAGAGACGGGGTTTCACCGTGTTCGCCAGGATGGTCTCGATCTCCTGACCTCGTGATCCGCCCGTCTCGGCCTCCCAAAGTGCTGGGATTACAGGCTTGAGCCACCGCGCCCGGCCGCTAAGTAAATACTTATGTAATAATTTAACTTTAGTGGTACGGATCATCAACTTTGGTTTACATTGCACAGTTAAAATTAAAGATGACTGATTATCCAAGAGCAGATGCAGGCATGACTTATATATATACCCATATGATATTTCTGAGAAGTCCACTTCTCAATGCAGTCATTATTTCTATCTTCTCCTGTTATGCATTTTTTTTTTTTTTGGTCACATTACAAGAGGTGATATCAAAGAGCCCTATGTTTGTATCTGAACTTCTTACAGTTATGGAAAAATCAGGAACCCTTTCTTCTGAATAGTTCTCCAAAGTGCTTGATTTGAGGAGTATTAATGATGATAGAACTATATGCCCATATCTAACCCAATCCTTGTAGCCAAGGAGATGTGATGATTCATTCTGTAACCACTTTCCTGATGGATATATTTTCATGAACATCACAATAATTGCCATTGCTCCACTATCTCATAGCCCTCACGTTTATTTAACAACATATCCAACAATATCTGAAAACTAAGTTGCTTTATTTCCCTTTGAACCCACAGTGGAGTTTGTTCTTTGTCAACCATAGGAACTCAGAACTGAGGACAGAAATACATGAAAAAAAAAATCAGAATGAATAAATAGTATTTAGGCCAAAAGAATAGATGTCTGCTAAAGCTGAGTTATGAAGGTTTAACACAATGGAAAAGGACATTCTTGAAAAAGCAGTACATGTATAAATTCTGAGTTGTAAAAGAGCAATAAATACAAACTACAAATAGCTCAGCTGGTAAGAGCAAAAAGCACATCTTTGGGAACAACAGAGAAGAAGGTTATGGAGGACCAACAGGTCTCATGTTCCACAGGAAGACCTTCTTTTGTAGTTTTCTCTTGAAGAGCATGCATTAATGGTTTCAAGTAGTGTGCGTTAGTTATCTACTGATTCACAGTAATTTACTTAAAACTCAGTGGCTAAAAATAGCAAAAATGTATTAGTATTTTTGTGGTTCATGAGTCTGAACATTGACCAGCTTTTATACGACTTCTCTATAAAAGCTCTTCCAAGGTTGTAATCAAAATGTCAACCAAGCTTCTTTTTTTAAAAAAAAAAATTCTAAGCCCTTTTTGAAGCTTATTTGGTTGTTGGTAGTGTTTTGATTCTTTTGTTGCATTTGTGGAACTGAGGTCACTGTTCTCTTACTGTCAGTGGGATTACTCTCATTTCCCAGAAACTTTTGGAGTTCCCTGCCACTGGTCTTGCTACATACCACTTACAACATATTTGCTGATGTTGGAAAATCTCTCTTAAGGCTTTCACTTAAGTCAACCTCACCCAGAATTACTTAGCTTTTGATGAACTCAAAATCAAGTGACTTTCAGCCTTAATTACACTTGTAAAATCCCTCCACCTTTGCCATGTTATATTGGTTTGAAGCAAGTCGGTTCCAGCCACACTCAAGGGGAGAAGATAACACAAGTGTGTGACTCACTGGGGGTCATCTCAATTCCAGTGTCCACTAGACAGTGCACTGTGACAGTGCAGTGTGATGCTTTCCAACCAGTAATCCATTGGTTGATATTTCCTATTAAGCATTTTTTTCTTAAAAAAAAAAAGAAAGAAAGAAAGAAAGAAAGAAAATGGCAGGTTTTTGTGAACATTAATGCTCTTTTTAACCATCATCTCCGTTCTGAGACAGTCTCGTTAATTTCAAAACCTGCCAAAATAGATACATATTATGTAATCTCATTCCACCTGAAAGTGAGCTAAAAGAGTCATTTAAAACTAGATCCCCAACTGAAAATAGATACTCTTTCTCAGAAAATTATTGCTACACTCTTTGACCTCACCAAAACATCCCATTTTAAATAATTGTTTTTTTAATGGATATTTTTTCTGATTGAATAAAAATTATTTTGTGAAAAATCCAGTTATTTTGCTCAAGCTATCTCAATCAGCAGGTGATTTGCTGAATATTTTATCATAAATTATAATAATCACTAGCTCAAACAACCAAATGAAATTTGTGGTAATTGTTATGTCCCAAAAGATTACAATTTAGAGAACTTGACATTTTCCCCACTTTTCATCCTACATTTGCACTAACTCATTGCAATTAAGGGTATGGGTCAAACAAATGAAAACTACTAATGAAGCAAAAAAGGAAAGTCTTGTCCTATTTTGTGGGCTGTGTTGATTGTACTCCCTAGATAATTGTAGTTCCTCAAAGCTTCTCTTAAATATTTTCATTAAAACCTTCATTGAAGTCTATTATTATCTCTGTCTACTGTAGATTTTTTGTTTTTGTTTTAACTGAGGTTCTGGGTTACTAGGAGGTTTTGAATGTGAAAAATCACGGGTCCTCAATTTACTTTAAAAAGTTAAATAAAGATATTTCAAAGATATGGTAAGGTATCAAAATAATGGATTTTGTACTATAAAAAAACCTTAGGTTTAATTCTTAAGTCTGTCTTTGGTACTTACATAATCTTGGTAAAGTAACAAAACCTCTTCAAAGCAAACTTCTTCCTGTCACTTAGCTCTCAATTTTTTTTAATCAAGCAGTACTTCTTGAGGGCTCGTGCAGAGGGATGTGAAGTTGGTATGTTGGGCAGCAACTCTCCAGTAAATTCCAAAGCAGATTTTCTAGAGTGGATTCATGTCACAGCTGAAAGTGGGTTGCATATCACCAAATCTCCATTCAGTGAAAGGCATTCAACACAAGGTATGTAGTTTCTGATGAACTAGCGTATATAAGATTAAAAGCAAATCGGCCAACACCCAGGTTCTCAAATTTCAGGGCATATCATAGTTACCCAAAGTGCTTGTTACACTGACAGATTCCGCAGGCCAAAGCAAGAGTGATTTGACTCAATAATTTGGGGGTAAGACCTAGAACTCTGCAGGTTGAATAACCTGCAGATTCTGATGCGGGTGGTACAAGGAATAATCACTCTTTCAAGAATGTGTGTGTGCGCATGTGTGTGTGTCTGTTTTCTACATAAAATACTAGACATATTAGATAATCTGGACCAAAAAAAATCAAATAAACTTAAATTTGAAAACCCTATAAAACAGTTCATTATCCTGAAAGGACACATGAAACTCTAGCATATTGAAGGACCTGATGTGTTCTTTACTAACGAAATAAATTTATCTTCCTCCAACTTAATGTTACATAGACATATTTGTCCACAAAGCCAGTTAGCAACCAACAGCTATGAATGCCTCTTGCAGACACTGCTGGTGCCCTGCCTGACACTCTGTGTAGCTGGTGTCTCCAACCCCTAGCTTCTGGGAGTGTTTACTACAAAGATTCACACTTGTAGAAGGCCCCTCTCAGAAATGTCTAGGAGGTTACAGCCAGTAGTTTGCTGGATCCATTCAGCTCACACCAGCTCAGGAGAGCCAAAAGCGCTCTTCCCAACTCGGCATCCAGTGATATCAAATGCTGGTGACTTGACATTGACCACACAGGAGTATTTGTACCATGAAAATCGGCAAACTCTGCCAGTCAGGATGTTTTGTTGGTTGTTAGCTGATCGTTAATCATGTGCCAATGACTGACTGCTACAGGGGGTGCAAAACTCCAACCTTCTGGCATGAAGTTGTTCGCACTTTCTGGTGCCCTTCACACTCCAGGGTTTCCTTTGAAATCAGTCTGAGAGGCTAGATGTCAGTAAAAACCATGTCCTTCCTTTGCTTTGCCCCCTGACCTCTCCTGTTTCCCTCACTCCTGTGTAGGTACAGAGTTGTTCTGAGATCATTACGCCAGGAAATCACTTCTTGAAAATCCCAGTCTCAGGATCTGCTTGTAGGGAACCTGACAAGACACAATCTCCTATTGGACCCAGTACTCCACAAAGCACACATTAAGGAAGACTAAAATGGAAGAATCGAAGTTCTATATCTGTGACACCCAATCCTCCACGAATATTAATTATTTCAATCACACCTTTGCTGATCTGAGTAAGTGTTGAGCAGCATATGTGTCCCATTCACCTGTGGATATCTTCAGTTTAGAAACTTAAGCCTCATTCTCTCTTTCTATATCCTTTAAGGTCCTCATGAGCATTGTGAATGCCTAAAATGTTTTCTCAAACTGTTTTGCCAGTGTCAGGCACGGGCACCCTATTAGGCAGTACGGTGTATTGTTACGGAGCGTAGGTTCTGGTTCATAAGGCCTGGGTTCAGATTTTGTTTTACATTTAATTGAACCAGGGCAAATAAGTTTGCTTATTTGCAAAATAGATATAACATGCTTATATCAAATGTCTGTTTTGAGGATTATTTTTCTTTCCAAACTGGAGTAAATATATTCAGCTCAAATATTTGTTGAGTCCTCAATATGATAAATAATATTTAGCTTGATAACTGGTACCAAGTTCCCTATTACTTACAAGGCATTACTATCTACTATTACAATGCATCTGGCATGTTATAGGCACTCAATAAAGTTTCTTTACTATAAATTTCTTAAATATTTAGATAATAAACTAGTTTCTATATATTGTAGAGATATTTCACCTAGAGTTGAATTATTTCTCTTTTCTAAATCCAAAAGCTACCTCAAATCCCCTGTGGAAAAATGTAGAACACTTAATAACAATAAGCAAATATTCATAGGTAATTAATATTTTTGGTGATTTAGATGGCCTAAGACATAATAGAAAAGGATACAAGCAAATCCAAACACAGAAACCAGTACCGAAGGACAATGTTGTTAATTCCACGAGAAAGTATGAGATAACAATGATGATGTTATTCCAGTGTTTACCTATATCTAACAGGGAATATAGCAACTTTTGCATATTTGGTTTATGCCAAGATATGCCTGGGGAAATGTTATGTGGGCAGTGAGAAATTGAAACCCACACACTCTCACACACATACAAACACACTTTTCTTTTGTTCATAGATGGTTTGAAATGCTTGAAAGCAGGTTGATACGTCAAGTCAGGTAGACAGAGTGTATTTTTCTGCAGATTGAGAGGAACAGCAATTTACCTGTCGGATAAGACAATCTCATCCTGAGAGGTATTTAGCAAAGCTACTTGAAAGGAAGGTAGAAGCTGCTTTCTGTTGCTTTTAAACAGAGTTTCTTACAGGTAATTGATGAGTGAGATGAAGAAAGAGAGAACGAGAGTGAGAGAGAGAATATTACTCTGCTCAATACTTTCATATTTCAAGTATATTGCCAATGAAAAGCACACCAGGGCAGTCCTGGTTCCCGGGGGCTAGTTTGTATATTACTACTAATTGAATGACACGGAAACCAGACCTCCCTCCTGTCTCCCACTGCTCCAACATTCCTCCCATTCTTGGAACAAAAATGTCCCACTGTCTTTAACTGTCTACTGTTCTAAGTAACTCTCTGTGAATGTAACCACCCACTTTACTCTGAGTGTCTGTGCTCTGCAGATCCCAGCTCCTGTGTGCGCAATTAGTCATGGCTACAGGGCTTTTATCCTGTGGTGAGAGAAGAGGCTGTCATCCCTAGCTTCCTTTTGCAGCTGGGCTTAGAAGATGCCTTGAGTTATGCATATATTTTTCTCCTTTGCATAAGCAGTACATTCAAAATCTAGCCAGCCCACCGAGAATGTGCTAGGTGCAGATTTCGAGTCTTCACAGCAGTTTCATGAAGGAACTTGTTCCACATCAGTCAGTTATTTGGATTGCCTCTCCTAGTCTCTCTCTCAACTCTCCCTCTTAACAAAGATTCTTTCTGCGGTAATTACTTAATTGCATTACCATAATGTAAGTAGTTTTCCCTTTGGCCTCCGAAGGTTTGCTGAAAATCACTGACAAAAGGCCGATTAATGGGAGAAAAAGCAGACAAATTTATTTGGTCATAGTTTGACATGACTTGGGAGTCTTCAGAATGAAGACCCAAGGATACAGGGGAAACTGTTGGTTTTTATGCTTGGTTCAAGAGAGTATGAACAACCTCGTAGAAATATGATTGGACAGAAAGGGTATGATCTAATGCTAATAGACTGAGTGGGAAAACCCAGAAAAGCGTGTCTGTTTTGATTCATCTTGGCATCTCTGTGAAGCCTTCCTTCCTTCCCGGTATGAGGCAAGACCCTTTCTGGATGGGAAGGTCTTATGACCTACACTTAAACAAAGTAGGTCAGAAAATTTCTATGATGGCCAGTTTTTATACAGAAAAGTGGGAGGGGGGAATTAAAGTAATGTTTTTACGTTTTATGACTTGCTTTGGGTAAGAGCGGTTCTGGTTTTCATGATCCACTGTGAGGAAGAGGGATGGATTCTAGTTTATATGGCTAGCCTCTGGAGAGAATGAGGGGCCAGAGACAGGATGGCAGAAGAAGCTCAGAGAGAAACTTTTTCTTCTGAGGCCTTTATTTTGGGGTATCATTTTCTGAGCCTCAACAAGTCAAGTCACCTACATTTTCTACGTTTTATTTCATCTGAAACAGGATAGAAATAGCAGCCTTCTTTAAAGGGGAAAATGCCGTTAGAGGACTGTGAAAAATCTATGCCCATTAATGGTTGCTGTTTTTGGTTTTCTTCAACCTGCTCCCTTCACTCAGTCCCAGACATCAATGAGGCACACGGTTTGGGTGGAGAATGAGGTGACGATTGAATCCCAGTGTCTGGACTGCCTGCTTGGAGATTAAGCCTGATCAGACTCACTCTTTGAACACTTACATGGTCAAAGAGCTTGCCATATGTATTCATATTTAAGTGTCAATAGTGTCATGTCTTAGACATGTCAAAAGTGAGGCAGGGATTTAAGCAACCTATATCATTTTGCTTCTAAAAATCAGATCCTGAGTTCTAACTTGGGGTCTGTCTGTCTGTGTTAATGCCAGATATGCATTATTTTTTCTAACCCGTGGTTGCCAAACTACCTAGTGAGTCTCCAAAACCATCATTAGATGTGAATTCACATAGATGTTTACTATCATTGAAGGACATTAGCACTTACTTCAGCCAGGTAAGATCCATTGTTTGTTATAGTCAGCCCATGGACCCCAGGGGCTTTTAGTTTGTTTGTTTTTTCCAAAAGCAATGTGCTTTTTTTTTTTTTTTTGGTTGCCATCTTGTCAATTTATAACTTTCATTGAGAAAAAAATGGAAAGTAATGGAAAGGTAGGTAAATCAACTAAGTCACTTAACCTGTGTGAGCCTGTTTTTCCCAGCTTATTTCTTAGAAGAAAGTGTTTTAGCATGCACTTCTTATTTTAGAATACGGAATGTTGAAGTAACTTGATTAAGATAATACAAATAAGTAGAAGGCCAAGGGCTTGATTCATGACCTCATACTACCTCTTTCTGATGATATTTGCATTATTGAATGTTGCTTTCAATTATTCTGCAGCATTTTTTTGGGAAATATCGTACCCAGTGATCATGTCACCCTGATGGATTATATAGGTGGAGTTTAGGCACACTTTGTAAGTCTAATATGGCAAGAAAGTGCTCTCCTTTGAAAAAGAAATTACTGAGTTACTAATTTAAAATTTTATGATCTGGTGCCAGAGCTATAATAACACTGAAATTTTCAGGCTAAAGCAAAATCATGAGGGCAATAATTGTGTCATTTTCAAGATAGTAGGATATTTCAAAAGCCTCAAGCCACATGTACTTTACTTTGATCACATAAACGTTGAAAAGTTTTACCCTGTCATGCACCAGAACAACCATTCGCTATCTCAAGCCTCATATCTGCCCCTCTGTTTTTTTTAGAAACTGAGCTTTAGGTGATATTTAATGTTTCCATAAAAAGGGCTCTGTGTCATTTTTATCTATCATGTGCCCTTTTGCCTAGGATGCTACTATTCAATCCCCCCTTCATTCATTAAGCAGATGTGTTTGTTTTAACAAGTTTTGTTTTGTTTTTTGTTTTTTTGATGCAATGCAATTGTAACCCAACTCTAAAAGCATTTAAAAACAATGGGATCTATTTTTTATAAATAATAAGTCTGGCGGTAATCAGGATCCAGAGTTGATTAAAATGGGTTGATTCAATGGATATTCTCCAGGAGTCAGATTTATACCCCTTTCCACTATACCTATGGAGAATATACTAAAGATAGAAAAATATTTTCAGGGTCCCAAAATGACAATCCTAGTTGCAAGTGCTATATGCTATGAATAAGGAATTATTACTTTGTGGTTGTTACATTAAAGGAGTAAGAAAACCTTTTACAAAAGTCCCTCAGCAACCTCTCAATTAGTCTTATTATCCAGAATCATGTTACATGCCCAGACCTAAATCTATCATTGATCAAGGAAACGATCCACCATGATTGGCTTAGAGAAAATCTAATTTACCAACTGGAACTGGGGCTGGAGCTAGAAGTCTGTCTCCTGAACACTTCGAACTAATTGCACCTCAAACAAGAAAGAAGGTGAGGTAGAATGGGGATTGTGGATAGCTATTTGGATAGGTAACCAAACTTCTTTGCCACTGCATTCTCCAAATTTAAATGAAGGTGTTAAATTTTCTGTGAAGTCTTCTCTAGCCAGGCCAGAGAACGTTGGTAATTTCCCTTTCTGCACTATATCTGAATCTTGTACATACTTTACTATTTTAATTATCCTATTACATTGCACAAAATAAAATTAAATGGGAGTCTCCCCTAGCATTAGCAAACTCCTTATGAAAAAGAGAAGTGTTTTATTCATCTTCATAGCCATAACATCTAACAATGCTTGGCTCATAATTGGTTCTCAATCAATGTTTATTAAGTATAATTGGAAAGTAAATTCTATTCATAAAGGTAACCATTTCTAAATTCAATACATTATTTACAATAACATTTAAAAAGAATATTTTACTTTGCTTACAAGAAAGAATTAGTGCTAGGCAAACATTATAAATGATAGTTAAGAAATTGCAGCTACATGGAAAAACTACAAAGTGAAAAGAGAAAAATAATTATACATTGGAATCTATAGTAGAAAGATGCATAGATATGCTAATACAAGCATAATAAAATATTGATAGAATTCAGGTGGTAGGTTCAAGTGTGTCCACTGTAAAATTTTTTCAACTTTCCTTTGACATCTTTTCATAATAAAATCTTAGAAAATAAAATTATTGAAACTGTTCCTTGGTTATAATTTTGTTAACTGTTTTGAGAAAATGTTAAAATAAAACAAGAAAATACAGAAAAGATAAATGAAGTCAGGTCGAGGAGATAATAAGGTTTTATTTTTTCTTTTCCTTTCAATGATTGTTACAATGTGCTTTGGACAAGGCAATTTTATATCGGAAAAACAGAGACCACATTGAAGTGGAGTTGTAATAGAATCTGGAAATAAAAAAATATATATTATGGTTAAAACTAATATCTACATAAAAGTCTACATTTTAGATTGTATATTTAGCAACACATAATAATGTAATACATTAATCGTATAGAGAAACACCAAATTGCATTTATAAACCAAGACATAACATCTGAGTCTAATCATTTTATATTAAAACAAAAAGTCGTGAGTATGAGAAAATATAAGAACAAAATGGGTGTGGAATATGCTCATCATTTCCAGTGTGTTTTTTATTTCTAATTCAGCTTTTATTATATAAAACACTCAAAGTATATTTATTTCATAACTATCATGTAGTGTATTCCAGTCACTATGCCCTTCTAACTTTGAATTGTGTCGAAAATTCTCCATCTGCTGGTAACCAAGGAAAGAATGAAATTATTCAATAAGGTTGAGCAGTGTAAACTCTCCTCTATTACAATTTTTTTTTTATCTTTTCTAATATGAGACTGACATCCAGCCAGTATCAACTCTATTTAATTCTCTCCGGTCTATTTATTCACGGATGGCACGTATAACTTTGCACCTAAGAGCCAAGTATAGAATTTACTGACACCTGGAAAGCAGATGTGTCCAGCTAATGGAGTCTCCTTTCTGCTGACCGTGACCTCTCCCTTATGAAGGACACAATTCTGCAGCTGAGACTCACCTCAAAGGTGAAAGGAAGCCCCTTCTGTGAAGGAAATAAGATTGATAGTGAGAAAGTGATCCCACTGTAAAATGAGTGCCCCAATTAACAGATTAATGACAGTGTTGTAGGATTTGGCTTACTGAGAAAACTTAGTACAAAGAGAAGAGTAAATTCACTCTGAATCAAGATTGTTCCTAACACCAAAGAAAATGCTTTCCATTTTGCTTTATAATTTCACTATCTCTTCTTCATTTGCATAGGTATGTCTTTCCATTGGTGTGTTTGTAATTATAAATATGCACTGATAACAACACACACACATATATGTTTATATGAGGGGAGAGTGACACCGAGAGTTGTTTATGCTGTTAATAACGAGGATGATTACATTATTTTCCTGTTGCTGATGTGAAAATTACCACAAATTTCGTGTTCTAAAACAATGTACCTGTAGTATTTTAGGTTCTGGAATTCAGAAGTATGAAATGGGCCTTTGGCTAAAATCAAGGCTGTCCTTGATGTTAGCAGGGCAGCGTTCCTTCTGGAGGCTCTAGGAAAAAAATCCTTTTGCTTGTCTTTCTCAGTTTCTAGAGGCTGCCCTCAGCCCTTAGCTCACAGCCTCCTTACATCTTCAAAGTCAACAACAGCTCAGAGCGTTTGTCAACAGTGTATCACTCAGACACTTACTTTTCTGCTTCCGAACTCCACATTTTAGAAAAACACTGAAAGACCCAATTTTTATTACATTGGGTCTAACCCAGATGATCCAGGATAGTCTTTCTACTTTAAAGTCAAATCGTTAATGTATTAGTCTTTTTGGTATTGCTGTAAAGGAATATTGGAGACCGGGTAACTTATAAAGAAAACAGGTTTATCTGGGCTCACAGTTCTTCAGACTATAAAAGAAGCATAGTGCTAGCTAGCATCTGCTTCTAGTGAGGGCCTCAAGAAACTTATGATCGTGGTGGAAGGCAAAAGGGGAGTGGGCTTGTCATATGGTGAAAGAGAGAGCAAGGAAAAGTGGGGACATGGTGCCGGGTTCCTTTAAGCAACCAGCTCTTTCATGAACTAATAGAATGAGAACTCACTCATTACCATGCAGAGGTCACCAAGCCATCTATGAGGGAGGTGCTCTGCCTCTGTGAACCTGACACTCCCCCAAGGCCCCACCTCCAACATTGTGGACCACATTTCAACATGAGATTTGCAGAAGACAAACGTCTAAAATATGTCAATTAGCAAACTCACTTCCCCTTTTCTATGTAACACGACATATTCACAGGTTCCAGAGGTTAAGATCTGTACATGAGGGAGAAGGAGGCCATTATTCTCTCTACTCCAATGATTGATACAGATTGTTAGTTTTTACCTTACTCTTCTTTCCTTCTCTCCAAGGAACGTGATTTGCTAATTATTGACTGTGTGACTGTGTGTCAGGTAATTTACTGAATGCTGGACCTATAGTTACTTCTTTACCATATTCTCTTTCATGAGATAAATAATTTTAAAATATAATTTACCCCTTCAACAAATAAGAAAACTGAGATCCGGGGGGCTAGAATATTTCCAATGACAGAATGGTGATTTTTATTTAAATCTCTTTAACTATAAAACCATCCCATATGTTGGAATCATGACATCCTACCCCTACTAGCCTAGAGAAAAAAAATGATTTCCCAAATATTGTGAACTCTGATATTTGAAAAGAATAAGAAAAACAATGCAAACACTTATGGACATCGTCAGCAATCACAGAGATAATGAAATCTCTGGAAGAGATTTATATGAAAAAGATAGCCTCTGATTAGTAGACAGACAAGTTGAAAGTGTTTTTTGTCTCCTTTAATGCTGCTGTCGGGAAATTTCTGCAATTGAACTAGTATCCCAATTACTAATTCATTCAATGGTATTTATTAAGCTTAACTATGCATCAAGCACAGCACCAGCATGTAGGAACAAAATGGTGGGCCAAAACTTGTCTGGTCTCTGTCTTTGTAGAGCCAATGACTGAATTGGGAAAACAAAAATTATTTAAACAGCCTAATACATAGACATTAAGTTTCAACCCTGATAAATGACATAAAAGGGCTAGATATGAAAGCACAGTACATAGGGGATTCATCAAATTGTGCAGGGGAGCAGATAAAGAAAGATGTCCATAACATGAATTGAAGGGCTAGGCAGGAGGTAATCAGGCTAAGACAGGAAGGTAGAGCTTTACCCTTGAGAGAACGGAGTGGACAAAAGATCCTGGTGGTGAAAGGAATTTGATATTCTCAATTTAGGAAACCAGTGTGGATGGAGGACATAAAAAAGTGTCAGGGGACGGGGAACAAACATTATACAAGATCATTTGGAAAAGTAGGCATGAGGTATGTCATGCAGGCTATACCACTGGTCCCTCCCTAAGAAACGTGATTTAGTACCCGAAAGCACTCAGCACAAAGGTGTTTGGGGTAGGAGGAGGGTCATGAGCATTTCACCGCAAGGTGATTTTACTTCCAAGACAGAGTGTTTGAGAAAAATCTACACTGCTCTCTGTGCTAGGTGAGACCCAGCCTTTCATTGGTAACCATCTGGTATACCAGATTCAGAGCAAGACTCTCATCATTTTAGATCATTCTATTAAGTGAAACCTGAAAAACATGTGCCCCATCCCGTGATGCTGAGCTCTGTGTTTGACATGGTTGCTCTCCAGGGAGAGTGGGCCTCCAGGGGTATCAGAAGAGGCAGTATTAATCACTTAGGTAATTTACAGCTGTTGTAACATAATGGAACCCCAGAGTCTTACAGAGTTAGCTTTCAGCACGTTTAAGGAGGAAAATGATGGTAATTAAAAACGGCATTTCTAATTAGGAAGAGGTTAATTAGTGAGAGGCTGGAAGGACTGAGGAGCCGAGGTCTCCCGTTTCCCAATCTGTGGCTCCCTTGCAACTGGCTTTAGTGCTGTCTACTGTCTTCTTCTCTCTTGCCTACAGGGTAACAACGGACTTGGGGGCACGCTTGCTTCTTCAATGTGTACAGCAGCACTATAACATTGATAAGAAAGCATCTGATGTCTTAAAATCTGTTGCAGTGTTTGATATAAAAAGGGGTAAGTATATGAATGAACTCCTCGGTCAACTCTGGCTACACATTTACAAGACCCAGGAAAGTAAGAAAAATAGGCTTTTGAGAATCCAAAATTGCTGATGCACTTTACTCCAATTCTCAGCCTCTCTCAGAACCTATTTATGCACATTTTATAGACAATCAAAACTGTTGTGATTATATTGAGTAGCAACATAAAAGTGACACCAGATTAGCAAGGGAGATAAATGACTACTGCTAGATACTCTGACAGTTGGGAGAAGTGAGAGTGATAGACAAAAATAATTAAGACTAAATACACAAAATCAAAATAGAAACTATAATTGAAAAGTAAAAACAAAAAAGTAAAAATTAAAGTAGAAGGAAAACTTATTTTTATGCCAATAAGGCAGGCAGTAGATACGCATATACCTTTTGGCACATTGTTTACACTAACAATCTATGCCTAACTTTGTCTTTTCAAAATGATTCAAGATTATCATTACATTTATTTTAATCTATTTAATTACATATACTTGACTGCCTCCTCCTCCTCCTCCTCCTCCTTCTTCTTCTTCTTCTTCTCCTTCTCCTTCTTCTTCTTCCTTTTCCTCTTCCTCTTCTTTCTCTTCCTCTTCTTCTTCTTCTTTTAACTGCTCTCACCCAGGCTGGAGGGCAGTTGCACAATCTTCACTCAGTGCAACCTTCAGCTCCCAGGTTCAAGCGATTCTCCTGCCTCAACCACCTTGGGATTACAAGTGTGAGCCCTCACACCAGGCTAATTTTTTGCATTTTTAATAGAGATGGGGTTTTACCATGTTGGCCAGGTTGGGCTCAAACTTCTGACCTCAAATGATCCACCCACCTTGGCCTCCTGAAGTGCTGCAATTATAGGAGTGAGCCACTGACCCCAATCACTTGGCTATCTTCTTAATCTTCAAAAGTTTAACACATCTAAAGACTATGCATGTCTGTGTGTGTGTTCCATGTGTGTGCAATGTGACATATCACTGCATGTTCTCTTAAATATCAAAATTTGTCAAAAGAGAAGACTAATTCCCAAGCATCACCCTTTCTTCTGATGAGTAAATTTTAGATAGCATAAGTTGCTTTATGCTAAGGCACCTTTAATTCTCCAAAAGATATACTTTAAAAATTTAGGAAATTATAATGTTACAGTTCAGTGAACATTTGTGCTACTTAGAAAGAGTTTTTATTTTTTAAACATTGCAAGAGCCCTGTGGAAGTAACACAAGGGCCCACTGAGGAATTTGGTGGGGAGGAAAGAAAGTCCCCATTTACTTGTGAACCAAAACAGTTCTAACCGTATCTGTTTATATAATGACCCTCTATGTAATATCTAATTGAGAAAAAGAGTTCCAATAATTGTTTTGAAAAGTATTTGAGCCATTGTTTAAGAGAAAGAAAATCCGTCATAGATTTTAAAACATGTTATGTGTCGGCTGCTTTGTATCTATTATCTTAGGTAACAATTACTACAATCTTTGCCAGGAATGACAATCTATTTTACAGGTGAAGAAACTGAGCATAGAGATTAAATACTTTGTTGAATGTTACTCTACTCTATCAGGTGGAGCTACAATAGAGAATTCATGATTTATGTCCTTTTGAGTCCCAAACCATTCTCAGTTAGCTAATATCAGTTACTGTGCAGGATGCAGGCATTCACAAAAACAATTAATGCAATTCTAATTTGCACTCTAATAAGGTGTTCTGTTGCTCTAGAAGAGTTAGCTGCAATAACATAAAACATTCCAACATAACGTTCTATCATATGATATAGGATAATGCCATGTGTTACAATAATGATTATTATAAAACTTATTAAACCTTTTAATCATTTAGACATATATAGAGAGGGAGATGATACACTGATATATACTTTTCACCTTGCCCTCTGTAGTCCAATAAAGATCCCATTTCTTATATAACCAGCTCTCATATAATTGAACTAAAGCTTGAAATAAAACTGATATATTCACTGCATCTTAATAGACTCTTAAATTTTCCTAGGTACGATAGAAGAACTAGTTGTATCTGCTGTCCTAAATTAATGAATTTTCAGCATTCTAGAAGAACGCAGTCTAGAGTAGTTACGGGGAGCTTTGTACAGTTGGAATGCCAGGCTCCAACCATTGGATTCACCACCTAATGACTGTTCACATGGTCAGGATGTTGCACCTCTCTGAGCCTTAGTTTTTAGCTATAAATTGGAAATAATAATAATGATACTTAGTCTCAATTTATGGTGATTAAATGAGATATACCTATAATGCTTTTAGCAGAATGTCTTCAAGGAAGGTAGGATCTCGTCACATACAAGTTACATGTTCTAAAATATAAAATACTTGCAATTACAAGATGACTGTCAATTGATATTGGGAGATAGGAGACAGTGCAGTAGAGTGATTATGAGTGAAAATCTTGAGTTTAAGTAGCTATAGATTCCATCACCCTCTCTGTTACTGTTAATTCAGTAGCCTTCATTAATTTACTCAGACTTTCTGATACTCAGTTTTCAAATCTGTGGAATGGGCAAAATGACCATACCCAGTTCATAAAATTTTTGTAAGGACTAAGTTAGTGATTTTATGCCGTGTACTTAATTAAAATGATGCCTAATGTAGAAAAAGCACTCAATAAGTATTTGCTGCTATTATTTACATTAATGAAAAATAGAAGTTATAAAGAACATTTTATTAGAGAAAGTTAATAAAGTGTTCTTCTCTCTTCTAGGCCAAGTGATAGTCTTCTAAGAACAACTCACAGAACTGGAATTTGGGAGGCAAGTTATGGTATCTCAAACATGTATGAATAAAAACAAACTAAAAATGAGAACCTAGCAAACTAAGTAGTAGTGGAACAAAAGCAGGGGATTGAGAATAAGCTCCACTATAGACTTCGCTTCACTGTAGGTGGGTTTTGCGTGAGCCGGATCCATCTCACCTTCAAATGGATCTAGCCCAAGAGCTCTGTACAAATAACCAATGTAACTGAGCCTGGGAGTCTATAAGTGGGATTAATAAGCAGCCATCTGGGGAACTGCAGTTGGGGTCCAGCATATGGTCTAGGGAAATGCTAAGGAACCAAAAAATAATAATTCACCTTAGAAAGAATCAGTGAATGTTTGCCAAATTAAAAAGTTTTTAATGTAAATTATAAATGCTCACATAAGAATGTGTTGGCCCCTTTCTTCCTCATCTCTCAGTTCTAGCATAGAAATAATCAGCTGCCTCAAAATGAGGGTGGGGGAAGGGAGTGAAAAAGCAAAACAAGGTAAAATAACAGCTTTTAAAGAAAGAAAGAAAAAAGGAAATAATTAAAAAAAAACCCAAAACTGTGCTATTCTTAGCCTCCTCCCCAGTGGCAGACTCTGACTTTGGGGCAGAATTTGCAAACGTAGAAAAAATAAATAAATAAAATATCAGTTTAAATAATAACATTTTGTTTTTTAAACAAATATTAGCAAAAAAAAGTATAAAATATTAAACATGACAACATGGAGTAGATACACAAAGTAGGTTAATCGAACACATCTGTGGGGCACCTTGGTCTGTGAGGTTGCAACTTCTGAATTAATATTTTAGGTTTTGTGTTGACTTTCAGTGCTGAGGTACACAGGTGTTCCTTGCAAATTCTTTGTTGAACTAGTGACTTTCTGATTGTGAGAGACTCTGATCCCGATAAATGGAATAGAAGGTCACAGAGGTTATGCTCCCTTGACTACTATATTCTCTCAGATATTCTGAATTATCCTCCAATTTGAAAAACAGTTCTAAAATTTAATAGGTAGTAGAACTATTTGCTTGATTTATCTTTTAAAAATTGCAGTGGCATTTTTACTCTTTTACAGAATCATTTTACTTTGCCCTTGGGTACCAACACAATGTGTCCTTTAGATATATAAATTTGATGAGCTGGTTGAATAGAACATTTCTTTTTCCATAAAATAATGACTTCTATATTAACCACTTAAGCCTCCAGGCAAGTAACAGATCTTCATTCTTTATAAATAATGTGAGACTTTCTTATGGCAGATAAATGTCAAGTATTAAACATCCATTGTCAACAAACCTCCTTGTGGTGGAAGTCAGATGTCCAACGATAGCAATATGTCCACTTTTCTCTCTTTGGACTACTTTGAAACTAGGGAAATTTTACTTTGCGTGGGAGAGAGACAAGTAAGAACATTTGCAACAGTCATAAACTTTTTCTGAAGCTATTACAGCACAAAGAGGAAAGCTAAAATAACACTAGTTGAGACATCAGTCACTTTTGAGTTTCAATACAACATTCAGCATTGAAAAGCTGTGTGACTATTGACAAGTAACTTACCTTCTCTGAGTCTGAGTTTGTCCACTGGATAATCTCTCACACACACACACACACCGCTCATGTTCCAAGTTTTAGTCACTAGCAAAAGTTATGTTTAGAACCAATTTGTGAGTTTCTCTTCATTTATATTTAACCTTCTTTATAACAAAACAGAGACATCAGATTCAAAGGTTTTTTAAAAAGAAAATCAACTGCAATTTAAAAATACTCTTTGAAAAATTAGGTTTCTTTTTGCTGTCTATTGAGTCTCCCCATTCCTATAATCCCTTCAATCTTTTTTTTTTTTTTTTTTTTTTTTTTGAGACGGAGTCTCACGCTGTTGCCCAGGCTGGAGTGCAGTGGCGCGATCTCGGCTCACTGCAAGCTCCGCCTCCCGGGTTCCCGCCATTCTCCTGCCTCAGCCTCCTGAGTAGCTGGGACTACAGGCGCCCGCCACCGCGCCCGGCTAATTTTTTGTATTTTTAGTAGAGACGGGGTTTCACTGTGGTCTCGATCTCCTGACCTTGTGATCCGCCCGCCTCGGCCTCCCAAAGTGCTGGGATTACAGGCTTGAGCCACCGCGCCCGGCCAATCCCTTCAATCTTAAAAGTTCGAGAAATATTTACTAACCTAATATTTGGGAAGGAACATAACATAGGCGAATGGATAAGAGATTTGTGTTTGTATTCTGCTGTGTAAGCATGAGTTATTTTGAACTCATGGTTTCTTAATTTGTAATACTAAAATAAATATACCAAATAGTACTTTTATAATGATTAAATAATATAACAGAAGTAAGGTGGCCGAAGCACAGACCAAACAATAACAATAATACTTCCCACTATTAAATTCTAGGTAGTGTGCTATAAGTTGTGAGCATTAAAAGTGGCTATTAATTTTGGTACCCGACAAGAAGTTTAAAGTAAAGAAAGAACACAATTAAAGTAGAGAGTTGCAATACAATAAAGCTGAAGATTGACTTTATTGTGACTGAGTCATAGCTGTACTCTAATTACATTGTTCTTATGATCACTGACTTTTCTGGGATTCAATAAAAATGTTTATTAAATACATTTTAATATAATTTTTGCTAATATGTATTGTTTCATATATTCATGAGGTAAAGTCACAACTCTTGATTTATCTAATAAGATGAACCCCTAATTTATTAGCAAGAAATCTAGTTTCCTTCTTTTGAGACTCCTCTCCTTCAAGCTGTCCCCAAACTCTTAAGAGTTGCTCTGTCCAAAATTGGAATCTATTCTCTTTTAATAGCAGGTTATAGAGAAAACCCAATTCTGTTCAGTTAATTACTGTCAACATTGTTTGCTATTACACAGGGTCACAATTGAATGATGGTCCTGCACACTCTGATAGATGATCCTTGTCTATTTACTGGCCCAGATCCCTGTGCAGACCATGATCAATTCTTAAGAGACAATGATAGCATGCCCTCAGCACTGAGATGGTCCAAATGTGTCCCAAGGAACATGGCATGCCACGGTTATAACTCTTTGCAACTTCCCTCTTCCCCTTTTTTCATATAAATAGCAACTTCTAAGAACCATGGGATCAAAGTTAGTGCTACTACTGTATCTTCATCTTTCCAGTGACTTTCTCTTTCCAAGGAATAAGAGGGCCTCTCAAAATATAACAGAAATTACTGTACTCTTCTCTCAAGCAATGACAGCCTACTTGCTTTAGCTTTGCATAAATAGAAAAAAAAGAAAGAAACAGAAAGAAAACAGGAATAACTATTCTAGGTGATATAGTGACATATTCTTTCTACTGCTATATAAATATTAAGCCATCATTTTAAGCAGTCCACCAAAGTGCATTGGACTTAAGCTTTACTTTGGCACACATGCTATGCAATGAGAAGGCATTGCAATGAGGTACAAATCAAATTAAAAACTGTGGTCTTCCACCACCTCTCAGAGTAGAGCTCAGCACAAGAGGACCATGCATCCCTCATTTTTTAAATGTACTGGAGCACAGAACTTAAGAATATGTGCTTTATAAGCACTCCTGTGTTTGAACCTATTCTAATAAATTAACTACTGGGTGATCAAGATGAAGAAGAAACGAAGGACTGAATATCGTGGTCTGAAGACCAAATTACACCATATCTTCAGTGGAGACTCCAGGAAGATGTTTTAAACTGGGAAAGTCCATGATAGTATCTGTGCATCAGGAAGCTCATTCTGCAAGTTCAATAGAAAACAATACCTCTACTTAAAGGCTGTTTTCAGATCAGAAATCAGAAAAGCATTTAATATAAAGTTTTATAATTTCTTATAGAAAACAGAGAAATTTAAAATAATTTGGGGAAAATGTGAACTATCTCTGATATGGTTTGTCTATGTCACTACCCGAATCTCATGTTGAATTATAACTCCCACAATTCCCACATGCCATGGGAGGAACCCAGTGGGAGGTAATTGAATCATGGAGGTGGGTCTTTTCCAAGCTGTTCTCATGAGAGTGAGTAAGTCTCACAAGATGTGATGGTTTTAAAAATGGGATTTTCCCTGCACAAGCTCTTCTTCTCTTGTCTGCCGTCATGCGAGATGTGCCTTTCACCTGCATGACTATGAGGCTTCCACAGCTATGTGGAACTGTACATCCATTAAACCTCTTTCTTTTGGGTATGTCTTTATTGGCAGCATGAAAACAGACTAATACAGTAAATTGGTACCAGTAGAGTGGAGCAATGCTGAAGATACCCAAAAATGTGAAAGCAGCTTTGGAACTGGATAACAGGCAGAGATTGGAGCAATTTGGAAGGCTCATAAGAAGACAGGTAAATGTGGGAAAATTTGGAAATTCCTAGAGACTTGTTGAATGACTTTGCCCAAAATGCTGACAATGATATGAACAATAAAGTCCAGGCTGAGGTGGTCTCTGATAGAAATGAAGAAATTGTTGGGAACTGGAGCAAAGGTGACTATCATTATGTTTTAGTAAAGAGACTGGCAGCATTTGGCTCCTGCCCTAGAGATTTCTGGAACTTTGAACTTGAGAGAGATGATTTAAGGTATCTGGCAGAAGGCAAGGAGGAGCAAGTCACATCTCACATGGATGGCAGCAGGCAAAGAGAGGGGACCTGGCGGAAGAAATTTATAAGCAGCAAAGCATTCGAGAGGTGATTTGGGTGCTGTTAAAGGCACTCAGTTTTAAAAGGGAAATAGAATGTAAAAGTTTGAAAAATTTGCAGCCTGACAATTCAATAGAAAAGAAAATCCCGTTTTCTGAGGAGAAATTCATGCTGGCTGCAGAAATTTGCATAAGTAATGAGGAGCCAAATGTTAATCACCAAGACAATGGTGAAAATGTAACTTTGGGAGGAAAAAATGGTTTCGCAGGCCAGGCCCAGGGTCCCTCTGCTGTGTGCACTCAAGGGACTTAGTACCCTGTGTCCCTGCCACTCCAGCCATGACTACAAGAGTCCAAGAAACAGCTCGGGCTGTTGCTTCAGAGGGTGGAATCCCCAAGCCTTAACAGTGGTGTTGAGCCCGCATGTGCACAGGAGTCAAGAATTGAGGTTTGAGAAACTCTTTCTAGATTTCAGAGGATGTGTGGAAATGCCTGGATGCCCAGGAAAAAATTTGCTATGGGAGTGCCGGGGGGCCCTTAAAAAGAACCTCTGCTAGGGCAGTGCAGATGGAAAATGTGGGTCAGAGCTTTCACTCAGAGTCCCTACTGGGACATCAACTAGTGGAGCTGTGAGGAGGGCCACAGTTCTCCAGACCTCAGAATGCTAGATCCATCAATAGCATGCACCATGTCCCTGGAAAAGCCACAGACACTCAATGCCAGCCCGTGAAAGCAGCCAGGAGGGATGTATACTCTGCAAAACCACAGAAGTGGAGCTGTCCAAGGCTGTGGGAACCCACCTCTTGCTTCAGCATGACCTGGATGTGAGACATAGAGTCAAAGGAGATCATTTTGGAGCTTTAAGATTTGGCTTCCCTGCTGGATTTTGGACTTGCATAGGCCCTGTAGCCCCTTTGTTTTGACCAATTTCTCCCATTTGGAATGGCTGTATTTACCCATACCTGTACCCTCATTGTATCTAGGAAGTAACTAACTAACTTGCTTTTGATTTTACATGTTGCTATGCAGAAGGGGCTTGCCTTGTCTCAGATGAGACTTTAGACTGTGGACTTTTGAGTTAATGCTGAAATAAGACTTTGGGGGATTGTTGGGAAGGCATGATTGGTTTTCAAATGTGAGAACATGAGATTTGGGAGGGGCCAGGGGCAGAACGATATGGTTTGGCTGTGTCCCCACCCAAATCTCATCTTGAATTGTAACCCCCACAATTCCCATATGTCATGAGAGGAAGCCAGTGGGAGGTAATTGAATCATGGGGGAAGGCCTTTCCCATGCTGTTCTTGTGATAGTGAATAAGTCTAACAAGACATGATGTCTTTAAAAATGGAAGTTTCCCTGCACAAGCTGTTCTTCTCTTGTCTGCTGCCATGTGAGATGTGCCTTTCACCTTTTCTCATGATTGTAAGGCCTCCCCAGACACATGGAACTGTAAGGCCATTAAACCTCTCTCTTTTGTAAATTGCCCAGTCTCAGGTATATCTTTATCAGCAGTGTGAAAATGAACTAATACAATCTCTGACATTAAAATATTATAATAAAAGCAATTTTGAAATATTCTAAAATCAATCTACAAGTATAATCAATGAAATATACAATTCAGTAGGAGTTTGCCAGCCAGAATTTGAAACTTAAACTATGGCTATTATATGTAAAATAGTGTAGCATTGGCAGAGGGAGAGAGAAACAGACTTGTGGCAGATTAAATAAAGTATGCAACGCAGACAAAGCTATTTTAGTATTTTAAACAATTAAAGAGCGACCAATTCAATAAACTGTCTTGTGAAATTGACCAACTATTTGAAAGAAGTATAATGGTAGATTATTATTTCACACAATATACGTAAGAGTATCAATATGAGGTAAATATTTTAAAACTAAATTGAAAGTTAATGTTATTTGAAATAATGCATAAATATTTATGTAATCTTTGTACAAAAGGGATTTTTGAACAAGATACCTGATATAGTTTGGCTCTGTACCCACGCAAATCTCATCTTGAATTGTAGCTTCCACAATTCCCACGTTATGGGAGGGACCTGGTGGGAGGCAATTGGATCATGGGGGTGGGTCTTTCTCATGCTATTCTCATGATAATGAATAAGTCTCATGAGATCTGATGGGTCTATAGACAGAGGTTCCTCTGCATAAGTCCTATCTCCTTTGCCTGCTGCCATGTAAAAAGTCCCTTTGCTCTGCTTTTGTCTTCCACCATGATTGTGTGTCCTCCCTAGCCATGTAGAACTATGAGTCCATTAAATCTCTTTTTCTTTATAAAATACCCAGTCTCAGGTATGTCTTTATTAGCAGTGTGAGAATGGAGTAACACAATATCAAAATCAGAAAGTACATGGGAAAAGTTGATAAAAATTTAAAAATATTTGTAAAGATATGTTTGTGTATAAATATGTATAACATATAAAAATCAAACATACTAACACATTTCATGTGTATAAATCTCTTTTAAATAAATGAAAACAAGATAAACTTTCCAATAGCAAAATAGACATAAAACAAATAATTCACAAAAGACAAACGAATTAATGCAAACAGTTAATAAACGTGTAAAGCAAACTGAAAGAATAGGGATTATCACATTTCCCTTTAAATTTTTTAAAATGAAATTGTCCATTATAAGAATAGGTTCAGGGATATAATTTTATAAAATTTTGGTAGGAACATAAATGGAATTCCTTCTCCAAAGGCAATTACTTCTAAGAAATATTTAGAAATATGTATTAACTTTCAAACTGGGAGAACAGGAGAGAGAGAGAGAGAGAAAGAGAGAATAATCCAGGCAAGTAATAAAAGGTTGTTGAACTAAAATAATGAACTATGAAATTTAGCAGAGGAGACAGATTTGAGACCTAATTTCAATAACAGGTGTAATAGGACATTGTCAGATGTTAACAGGAGCCATTGCTCAATCTGCACCTACCTAGAAGAAAGACTTTCAACTTCCCAACCACCATAAACAAATCTAATTCTATCAGACTCACGAGGAATCTCAAGTTTACTACAGATTTCATTAAAAAAAGGAGGGCTTTACAAAGCAGCCACTTAATAAAAGTCATCCAATTGAATAGCTCCCTTCCCTTCTACTCCCATTCCTAAAGTTTTCCAAAATTTTTCAGGATCAAGAATTTCAGTTTACTTTCTCGTAAGTCCTTTGTCAATCCCAGCATTATTTGTGGCAGTGTAGCAGTGATTCAACATCTATAAGAAAACTGAAGCTTGAACCTCCTTAGAAAAGCATGTCTTCCTAAAGATTTTAACTTTAATAGCTTATCAAATGCTTCATTTAAAAAGGCAAGTCTTTCCATTGACAGAACGTGAAGAGATTCTACTCTTAAAGGACATTTTAAAATTTATGATCTTATTTTGTTATCTTCAAATTATTTTAAGAAAACAACCCTGGATGTGGGTGAGTATTTCTCTATAAGAGTCTCCAAATGTTTTCTAGAATAGCATGGAATTGTATTCTAGAAAACCATAATAAAATATAAAACATACAAATTATAGTAGAAGCATATGATAAAATTATATGCTGTCATTACAAGTAATATTTTAGAAAATATTTTATGTATACAGATTAAAGGAGGAAAACTGCAAAAATTATTATTTTGTTATTGCTTTTTATGTTATCTGTGAATGGAAATTTCAATTTTCTTTACTTCTGTATCAAAGAATTGAGAGTGAATGACTTATGTCCTCAAATTCCAAACCAAAAGAAAAAATCAATTGCATTTAAATTACTCTTGACTTGAAGAACACTGGGTTCCTACATTCACCAGTATATATTATGAATATCTCGCTGCTATCATTGGCAACTTTTCTTCTATAGCCAATTGTAAAAATGCCTAGAAAGATCAATAATGTATTAACATTTTTGTCATTTAGATTTCTTTTCAGTATGAATTACATTGGTACTTTCTTTCCAATGACAACTGGTTCTTAGGGGTTTTTCCCCCTTTTTGGAAGAAAAAAAAAGATAACATATAACATACATACAAACTACTATATTCGTTTCATGCTTTGATTTTGTAGAAACTTTGAAATACAGTTCAAGCAGGTATTTATGTTGCATTTAAATCAATCTAAATGTCAAGGTTATTCTCTCTGACTTATAATGAAATCCTGCTTAAAGTAGGTAAATGCATTCAAGAAGATTGCAAACACATGTGAACTTATAGATTCCTACTGCTCCATTTATGAATAGAATGAGTGAGACCAGAAAAACAAAGTGAGTGGCCGTATTTAGGAGAGATTCCAGGGGCACTGGTTTCCAGTCCAGTGTTTTGTACAGTACACTTCCCCAAATGTTCTCAAATTCCCCCACACATTTGCTGAAGAAACTGGAGAAAAACGCACATCAGAGGAGGTAGCTAACCCCAGGCCCACAGACTGTATTTTCATTGTGTCACTTGACATAGTTTATGGGCTCATTTCTCTCTGACCATCATCGTCTCCTTATCAGCTTTTCTGTAAAAGTGCTTTTTAAGGTATTCAACAAAATTTGTGGAATATATACGTAAATGAGAGTAGTAAAAGTAACTAAAAGACTAAATGAGATTTTGCTTTAAAAGTCAGTCATTTGGCCTGCAGATATAGTATATCAATAAGAATTCAATTTAAAAGTGTCTAACTCCTTAACCTCAGGTGTGTAAAATGAAAAAAGTACTAAGACTAGCAAACTTTAGTAGTCTTATTTTAAAAAAAAATTTTAAAAAATAAGTTCATGGCCATTTTGTATTTTAGATGAATGATAGAATTGTTTCAACAAGATTCAGAAGCTAATTCACAATGTCTTCTTTTGAAGAATTGTATTTGTTTTTTAGACTAATCTGGGAAGAACTGGCATGTCTTACATTTAGAATTGCACACTGTCTCTCCAATTACTAAAATGACCTTTTAAATTGCCCCATAGAGTATTGCTTTATTTTATAGAACCAGATCATTAATTTTAATTGTACATATTACTAAGATTTATACATTTTGAGCTTTTTAAAACATATGCATTAAATTGAAATCTGACTATATAATCTAATTATTTATTTTAATATTAAAATGTTATATTTTTAAACTAACTTTCTTACTAGTTTTAATAGACTTTTGCCAGTAGAATAACTGTGTTTATTTGGTAATCATATCATAGGCCGGGCGGGGTGGCTCAAGCCTGTAATCCTAGCACTTTGGGAGGCCGAGACGGGTGGATCACGAGGTCAGGAGATCAAGACCATCCTGGCTAACATGGTGAAACCCCGTCTCTACTAAAAAATACAAAAAAAAAAACTAGCGGGGTGAGGTGGCGGGTGCCTGTAGTCCCAGCTACTCGGGAGGCTGAGGCAAGAGAATGGCGTAAACCCGGGAGGCGGAGCTTGCAGTGAGCTGAGATCCGGCCACTGCACTCTAGCCTGAGCGACAAAGCAAGACTCTGCCTCAAAAAAAAAAAAAAAAAAAAAAAAAAGCCGGGCGCGGTGGCTCAAGCCTGTAATCCCAGCACTTTGGGAGGCCGAGACGGGCGGATCACGAGGTCAGGAGATCGAGACCATCCTGGCTAACACGGTGAAACCCCGTCTCTACTAAAAAATACAAAAAACTAGCTGGGCGAGGTGGCGGGCGCCTGTAGTCCCAGCTACTCTGGAGGCTGAGGCAGGAGAATGGCGTGAACCCGGGAGGCAGAGATTGCAGTGAGCTGAGATCCGGCCACTGCACTCCAGCCCGGACGACAGAGCGAGACTCCGTCTCAAAAAAAAAAAAAAACAAAAAAAAAAAACAAAAAAAAAAAACCACATATCATTAGCAAGCCATGTAATTATTGTTTCTACCTTTCTAATATCTATGTTAATTCTCATCTAGTTGCTCATGCAACACAGAGTTGGTGAGCTCTACTCCTCCAAGGAAGTTATACCTTTTTAATGTTTTTGAAGCTACAATCCTGAAAAAGAAGATATCTTTCTTTTTTGTATCCAAAGTCTTCTCAGTCAAGTGAATATTAATAGGGTCTTACTATATCATCTACAAGCTCACCCATCTACTGAACACTTCACCGTAGTGTAAAATTTCTTCCACTGCTAAAGCAGAAGGTAAATATTAATAGCTTCCAAGGAAAGTAGTTGAGTGTCCAAAATAATCTCCATTGAATCAAGAACACATGCAAATTTGTCCATTCATTTGCTACACTATGTAAGGCAGATACTGTGCAAACAGAATAGCAGTTAATATCATACAAAGACAAAAACAAAATACCTTACATATCCTCAAGTTGTTCACACATGTTGAATAGTGCCTTGGAACAATGATCTATAATGGGGTTCTCAGCATAACTGTACAGAAGAATCATCCAAAAATATTTAAAATAATACCTACTGAAGCTTGGACTCCACCCCTCTATTTTATTTATTTATTTATTTATTTATTTTATTTTATTTTATTTTTGACAGAGTTTTGCTCTTGTTTTCCAAGCAGGAATGAAATGGCATGATCTTGGCTCACCACAACCTCTGCCTCAGGGGTTCAAGCAATTCTCCTGCCTCAGCCTCCCGAGTAGCTGGGATTACAGGCATGTGCCACCACATCCAACTAATTCTGTATTTTTAGTGGAGATGTGATATTTCCATGTTGGTCAGGGTGGTCTCAAACTCCTGACCTCGGGTGATTGGCCTGCCTCGGCCTCTGAAAGTGCTGGGATTAAAGGCATAAGCCACTGTGCCTGGCCTCCAAAAAATATATTTTAAAAGCTCTGACTTATGGTCGGGCTATCCTGAGATTCACTACCTTTAAAAATGTTAATTAATAGACTTTATGATTTGAACTGTATTGGGCTCACAGGAAAATTGAGTGGGAAGTACAGAGCATTCCCACACCCCTCACAATCACCACCACCCTCCCCATCCAGATTAATTATCTTGTTAGGGGATTGTAGTCGTGATTAAATTTGAGCTTCTTCACTTAAAACTGAACATTCCAGGAAGTTCTTTAGTGTGAAATGTAAACCTTTAGAAAAAAGTATGATTATTCAATACCATTATCATGTCCCTACACATGAAACATCTTGGGATACTAAAGGAGGAGGTAATGAGACTCTAGAATTATTTTATCTCCTCTTATCACAGCATACCAGGGAGAAAACATGTCAAGAGACTAGCCCTGAGAATTTAGAACACAAAAATAAGGTTACTGGTTGTGTTGTTCTTCACTTCTCTAATTTTAAGAATCCTTATGCTGTTGAAAATACTTATAGCACTTGGCACTTGTTAAAGAAAGGCACTTAATGTTAAAATAGCCAATAGATATAGTTTAACATAAAAGAAATATTGTTTAATTTGCTATTTTGTACTGTTTAACTTTAACCAGATTCTTCCTTACTTTTTTTATCCAATAACCATTGTAGGAAGACAGTGCAAGTGGTAACTATTGTATATAAATTTTATGACCTATGTGAGGATGAAAAGAATCTAGAATAGAGGTAGAAAAAAAAAAAAAGAATTGAAATCACCCCTGTTGATTTTATGGGCAAATAACTCTTATATTTTTACATTATGCTATGCCAATATATTGACAGATTATTAAATGTAGGGTCAGAAGTAAGAGCTACACTCACTTTCTACAATTGTGTCTATATTCATTTTCTAGGGTTGCTATAACAAACCAAGAATTAAGTGGCTTGAAACAAAAATAATGTACTATCTCACAGTTATGGATGCTAGAAATCTGAAATCAAGGTATTGGCAGGACCATGATCCCTCTGAAGGCCCTAGTGGGACAATCTGTTTTGTGTCTTTCTCTTAGTTTCTGGTGTTTGCTGGCAATACTTTGCTAGTAGATGCATCATTGTAATGTTTTCCTTTATTGTCATTTGTGGTTCTCTGTGTATGTCTGTCTCTGTATCTCTTCCCCTCTTCTAGTAAGGCCACAAGTCATATTGGATTAGGAGCCCATCATCCAGTATAACATCATCTTAACTAATCACATCTGCACAACCCTATTTCAAAATAAGTTCATAGTCTGAGGTTCCAGGAAGGACACAAATTTTGGATGGATTTTTTTTTTTTTTTTTTTTTTTTTTTTTGAGATAGAGTCTTGCTCTGTCACCCAGGCTGGAGTGCACTGGCATGATCTTGGCTCACTGCAACCTCCTCCTCCCAGGTTCAAGGGACACTATTGAACCCAGCAGAGTGACTTGAGGCAAATCTCTTACAATTGCATGTATTATTATGGACTGAATGTTTGCATCCCCCAAAATTTATGTGTTGAAATCCTAACCCCCAATGCATATTTGAAACTAGAGCCATCAGGAGGTAACTGGGGTTAGATGGATTTATGAGGGTAGGGTCCTCATGATGGATTTAATGTCCCTATAAGAAGAGAAAGAGATACATCTCTCAACACTCACATACTAAGGAAAGAATACGTAAGCACACAGTGAAAAAACATCTGTCTGCAAACCAGGAGGAGTGCCTTCACCAGAAGCTGTCTCAGACTTCAATTCTCCCAAAATCTGAGAAAATTGAATTTGTTTTCTGAGCCACATAATCTGTGGTATTTGTTATGAAAGTCTAAGTTGACTAAGACAACTTTTGTTACTAAGAAGTGGGGTGCTGCTACAACAAATACCTAAGCATGTAAAAGCAGCTTTAGAACTAGATAATGAGTACAGACAGGAAGGGTTTAAGGTGCATGCTGAATATATTAATGCTATAGGCATCCTGATGAGGTATCTGACAGAAAATGAGAAACATGTTACTGGAAGCTGGAAAAAGATTGTTCTTGTTATAAAGAGGAAAAGAACTGTGTTCTAATGTTTTGGGGAAGTTACAACTAGTATGCAATGAAATTGGATAGTTAGCTGAGGAGATTCCTAAGCAAAGTGTTGAAAGTGTGCCTTGGTTCCTCCTGATTGCTTGTAGTAAAAATTTGAAAGAAGAGAGATAATTTGAAGGAGAAATTGTTATGCAAAATGGATCCAAGTCTTAAAAATTTGAAAGGTTCTCAGCCTGTTCATATTGGGAAACTAGAAAGCACATCTAGAAGATAAAACCAAGAGTGGTAAAAATTATGACTTGGTAAAAAGCTTATGAGATTATATAAGTGAGAATACTTTAAGTTTGAAGTGAAGGAGATGGACACAAGACTTCACTATGGATCCATCGGTGGGGGACTACCACACGGGGCCAGTGAGGCAAAGCCACTTAGATCCTTGAAAGTGTGACTTCCACCAGACAGAGCCACAGGGGCAAGACACGCCTAGAGACATGAGGGTGATGCTATTGCCCCACTGAGCCTGGAGGACAGAGAATCAACCAAGGTTAATCTCAAACATTACAATATCTAGAATTCCCCTTGCTTGGTTTTGCACTAGCTTGGGACTCGTTATTCTTTTCTTTTTTCCTATTTATTTCTTTTGGAATGAGAATGCCTATCCCTTGCTTGCCTCCGCATTATATTTTGGAAGTACGTAACTTGCCTGGTTTCACAAGTTCACAGCGGGAGAGGAATTTTGCCTCAGGAAGTATCATACCTCAGTTTTCATGCACTTCTGATTTTGATGATATTTGAATTTTGGAATCAAGAGTTGATGCTCGTATGAGTTAAGTATTTTGGGAGCCCTTGGGATGGAACGATTGTATTTTGCATATCCTAGGACATGAATGTTGAGGGATCAGATGTAAAGCTACAGATTGAATGTTCGTGCTCCCCAAAATTCACATGTTAAAGCCCTAACCCACAATGTGATTGTATTTGGAGATGGGGCCTTTAGGAGATAATTGGATTTGGATGAGTCATGCCAATGAGATGCTTATAATGAGATTAGTATTTTTATAAGAAGACGAAAGGAGAGATTTCTCTCTCTCTGCCCTCCCTTTGTTTTTCTCTGTCTCTCTCTTTTTATTTTTATCTCTCTCTCTCTTTCACATACACACACACACACACTCAGACACTGAGGAAAAGCCATGCATGCACACAGCAATAAGGCATTCATCTGCAAGTCAGAAGGAGCCCTCCCCAGAACCCGACCATGATTGTACCCTGATTTCAAGACTTACAGGCTGCAGAACTCTGAGAAAATAAATCTCTATTGTTTAAGAAACTGAATCTATGGTATTTTGTTATGACATCCCAAGCTGATGAAGACATATCTTATTTATGTTTTGTATATAAGAAAGTAATCCGACTTACCTGAAGTTTGAGATCGTATGAAATAAACATGCTTATTAAACGGAATCTGCAAAAATATTGAGGGATTATTATGTAACTAGCTCTAGGGTGTGTTCTAAGCATTTAAAAACAATGAAAAAAAGAATCCTGCATTTGAAGTTTTTGAAGTTTAATGTGCATTACTTCCCTAACCCTTAGTTTTTCTCATATTAAAAAAGACACTGTGAATTTTCCCAAAGAGGACTAGTGAGCATTAAAGAGATGGTACATTACAGGTTATCTATCACATAGCAGGTGCCTCACTGATGCTAATCTCCTTTCTTTCTCCAGTATTAATAATATTAATTTCATATTAATATGGATTTTTGGCTTCATATGTAATTTGTGTTTTTTTAGTCTACGTTCCATGTATACACTCACATGTAACATGTTTATGGTCTTAGTTCCTGAGTTTCAGAAAACAATGTCCAGTCTGATTATGTTAAATATCATCCCATTGCCTATAGATTCAAGTTCAAAGTGTTTATCCTGGCATTTACTATACACTGTAACTCCAAGGTAAATTTTTACACCTCATTTATTAACATTTTTTTCTTCAGAATACCTGGAATTCCTATTATGCCTTTAGCACATTCGATAACTCTCCTAAACCCATGCCTTTTACTATGTCCTCCTCTCTACCTGAAATGCTTCTCATTGGTGACATCTGTAATCTGGAATTTAGGATTCAACACTAGGCAAGGCAACCTCTGTCCCTTTCTGAGTTTATTGTGAAACTCCAATAATTAAATAAGGAACTACAGTATAATGTCGTGAAACCAGGATAGGAGGAGTGAAGTCCCTGGTACTCAGAATGGAGCATCTAATGAAGGCTTCATGGAAACTGTATTTGATCTCTGATCTCAGGAAGGACGAAGTAGTGGAAGATGGAGAGAAGAATGACAATAATCTGTGCAAAAAGTATACAGTGTTTAAAGTCTTGTAGGCAAAAAGACAGTTGACTTTTTCATGAAACTGAAAGAAATTTACTCTGACTGAAGCGTGGAATTTGGAGGAGAAAAAGTGGCATAGTCATAAGTGATGAGGCAGGGGAGGAAAGGAACAGCTAGATCATAAAAGGCACAGTGAGTGAAATTAACGACTCTGTATTTTAGATCAATGAGGAGCCATTTTTTTCTCTGACTGATTATCACACAACAAAACCAAGGTCCTTCTTATTGAAACTACCACTACTTCATACTCTTTCTCCCAAACTTCTGCTCTGTCTGATTTCTACATTACTCAATAAATACTTGCTGAATTGTGGTGTAGTGGGAATGAAGGGCAGACTTATTGCAAAAAGGAACAATCAACTCCATCTCCTTTAAATCATTCGCTTGATTATCATTCTCCAAAGGCTTAGGTGAGAAAAAAACTTGAAGTCAGCATGTCCTCTCTACCACAAGCAAAAAATGATCTTTTAAAAAATTAATAGTGTTTTTTGAATTAGCTAAATACGTCAGTCTTCTCACTAAGGCAAAGCAGTTAAAAAGTTGGAACCGTCAAACACTGCCAAGCAATAATTTGAGTTCTCTCTGTTCACTTTTCAATTAAAATTTCAATTTAATAAATGGAAACACACTATCTGATTTTCAAGTAAAAGAAATCAATAAATCTCTATGATACAGATAACCAGTGAGTCAACTCTGAGAAAATGGTTTGTGTAAATTGGCTAATATCTAAATAGGGCTCCAATAATCTTTTTAATGGAAAGATGAACCTAAACAAACAAAAACATAGATAAGAGATAAAATGTAATTTCACTCTTCTCAGAAAAAAAGGGAAAAATAATAAACCAAATTAAAAAAGGATATGATTGAGGGTTTGTGTTAGAATTAATAAAAGGAAAACACCAATATCCAAAGTTGTATATGCCATCATAAACTTCTTTATATCTGTGGTGCTTAGATTTTATTTGCTCTCTATGCCTGCATTCTTCCTAAGATATTTTCCCTGAGTTCAGTTGTATTGGAAAGTAAGATTATATTGCTATTGAGTTCATTTTCCTAGTATATAATACCAAACTGGGTTGCAATATCTGACAGATTTATGACTATTTGCTGAGACGTATTTTATAAAATGGCAGAATAGGAGGCATTTTTTTCAATCTGCTCTTTGTAGCAAACCTTCACAGAAAAAAGGTAGTTTTTAAGAAGGAAGAGATCAATTTTTTCAAAGTCTTTTTTGTCTGTAGCAAAGGATATTTCTGAATAATATGTTGTAAAATAACATATTACAGATGAAACACACAATTCATTGCTTATCCTATAGAGAAAGACGTCTTCCTGTCTCTGCTAAATGTGTGAGTTCATGGGTATATAAAAATAGAATGCACTTGGCAATGAAAGTTACAGGCTGATGGATGACACCCCATTGTCAAACAATTGATAGCTAGTGAGGAATTATAGTGACCTTGTAGTGCAGCACAAATAATTCAGCAGCCCCTGAAGTATGCTAAGCAGACGAGATTCTCTCTTAGGGGTGCTTGGGTCACTTAAGTAGGGAAAAGGTATGTCTTTAATTTCATTTAGAGACACTGTAATCACCTCCAGGCAAGTAAGAGAGTGGGTGATTTCAAGGCAATTCCTTAGAATACCTTTTAAAACATTATTTCATCAGCAATGGTTAGATACAGCCCAGATTACCCTAGGAAATTGGTCAGAAAGACACAGGAATAGAAGTACACGTATTTCAACGCTATCTTCCTAATCAAAAAACAGTGGTGCATAATACATTATATCAGCTATGATCTCAACCAGACTTGAGAACAAAGATGGGTTTACCACTTGCTAGCTGAAGGAGCTTAGGCACAGTTCAGTTTTCTCATTGATAAGGCAATAAAAGGCATCTTTCAAAGATTTATTGCAAGGATTGGACTTAATAATGTGTATGTGGGACCACTCCCACACACACTCCCTCCTGAGAGATAACTTATCTCATAGCACTGACACATACTCAGGAGGTGGAACCACCAGGAATCTGGAGCAAAAAAGTGTAGGGACCACATGGGAAAGAGCCATCTAGAATCATTAAAAGACACATGGCTTTGTTATTTGTTGCTACCCTTAAAAAATGTTTCATATAAAATGAAAGGAGTATTTTTAACTCTTTTGACCATTTTGCGTGAAGACTCTTCTTTGGTAAATGCTGAATTTGGAAATGGATTTAATGCATATATGTGACTATTGTTTAGGAGAAGAAAGTAAGGAGTAGGAAGAAAAAGATGTGAGTCATCAGCTTCTACATGGGAATGAAAACCATAGGTGCCCTTAAAATCATTCTGAGTGAAAGAGGAGATGCTATGAGAGGTAAGCCGAGTCAGAGGTCATTAAAGGGAATGAACTGTGCCTGAAAGCAGATGATTTTGTACATGAAGATCCCAGGTTCTCACTGGTGCTCAGACCTTTGGCTGTCCCCTTTAAAGCAAAAGTCACTGAGAGACATGTGGATATTATCACATGGATACCGAGGGAATACAAGATGAGAGGCATCAAATTGTCCATTCATACTCACAGACAAAGCAAACTACTGGTAGGGAATGCGTAAGGCATCCACAATGGAACAGATTATTAGAAAAAAATCTCCATTTTGACCAGAGTAATTTATGCCTAAAAATGAGCTATTCCAGAAATGCACTGAGAATTGTACTTTTTGAGTGTTCACTTGGACATTGGATTGTGAGTTTTACATTCTCAAGAAGCTCACCTTCTAGAAGTTCTCACCACAATAGACTGTGTAACCAGAAAGAATTGATCACACCAATTCAGAGAGGAAAAGTGAGACCAGATGGGAGCTCAGTGTTGAAAATTTTGGGGCCTTCAGGCAAGTTTGGCCCACAGGAGTTATGACATGGAGATAGAAGAAAATAATTTTAGTCCTAGTCATTCATTTAATGGAAGACATTTACTAAGCATGTAAAATATGGTAAGAACTCTGCTGGCTCTGAAAATACAGAGTTTGATAATACATTTTTTTTTAAAGATAAAGGAATATGAAACAACAACAACAAAATCCTTAAGGAGTATGTAAAAGAATCTCATGGGATTCCTATGAACATAACAATTTTTATCTTTTTAAAGACTGTTACAAAATCCGTCCAAATGTATCTGAGTACCAATCAGCTCTCTAAGACCTACGAGATTTCTATTATTCTCTGATGCCCCCTCATTTAGCAAATGGTGTGTACAATGTATACTTTCAATAAAACTAAACAAAAATCAACACATACTCTGGCAGCAACACAACCACCAACAAAATTGAAAGGCAAAAGGCAGTTTGTCATGAAGATGTTTGCTGAAAAAAATAAATCCCATTGACATCTCAAAAGTACTCTTCAGAGAAAATAGTTTACATGCCTGTTTTTTTTCTAAGTAGTTTGCCATCTCTTTCACAGATAAAATGATATTTTATTTTTCTTTTTACCCAGGTAAAATTTTTTCAAGAATTCTGCCAAATCCTTTGCATCTACAAGCATAATGATTGTTCAGTCGATGGTGGTACCTTTCTTTTAATTTCATTGTAATCAGAAATACATGTTTTACTGAAAAAGCAGTAAGTAGGAGCACAAAAATGTCTGCTAATTAATATAATAATTTTAATAATACCACTTATTGAACACTTAGATAGCCCCATGTTGTTTGTGTAGAGTGTCCTTGGTTGGTTGTTTTAGGGTTGGAGATTTAATTATTATCTCTATTTCACAGAGATGGTGGAGACTAAGAATGAATACATGACTTTCCCATAAACCTTAACCTTGCAAATGAGGAGTCTTGAACTTTCTTTAGTGTCAAATCTCATTTTCATTATACTATAGCAAATCCCACTTAGAAATAAACTTATTTAGTAAATTTCATAATTTTTATCAGACAATTTTTCTTGATAGCATACATCTTTCTTTGGCTGCCTATTTTGAATGGTTAGTATGGACTGCAATGCTTTTTTTTATAGAAATGTCCTTCAAATATGTCCATTTTGTTGTGCCAAGTATTATTTTCAGAGTCTGTGGTTTACAAAGAATAAGTAAGTATCCCAGGGGTTTGGGAAACACCATTTTTCAATCATTATTTTCTAATTTATAAAAAGGAGGTAAGACTAGGCCATTTCTTATGGCTGTACCTGGGATTAAGTCCATTGACAAATATAAAGCCCTTAGCACAGTGCCAGGGACACAGTATATGCCCAACAATGTTGGGTTTGTTATTTTTTTCATGCAACAGGAGATAAAATGAGCAGATGAGTAACCTAATTAATATCAACCAATTACTTGTCTGTATGGTCACAGATTATTTAATGAGCGTTTATTGCAAGTTGTCCTACCTCAGACTCACAGCAACCAATTTGGGTAGAAATGTAGTTCTATTTGGTAAGAAGTTGAGGATCCATTTAGGTTAACCCCAAATCCCATGACTAGTGTCTGCCAGAGCTGGCATATGAATTTCAATTCTGCAAACATGTCAATTAGTATACATTTTGTATCAAATAATAAAAAACCAAATCAATGGGCTAAACCATCAGGAAATGTATCAGCAGTACACATCACTGGAATTCTGGAGGAAGGCCAGTTTCTACTTTTCACCTAATCTAGGTGTTGTGACTCCATTTATTCATTTATCCATTTATCTACACATTTCCCATCTTGCCTGTCTTTTTGGTATCAGCACCATGTTCCATCAGAAAGTTGTGTGACTCAAGAATTTCAAGGCTTCATCTAGATGTGACAATATGCAAGGGAAGAGAACATGCTTCTCACAGCCTTTCAAGCAATCGTTCACCAAAATTCAATTTATTGATCACTTATTTGACAATTCAAATTGTCCCTGTACAATTATTTTATCCAGGAAAATGAAATTTTCTGATAGGCTTAGGACTTATAATGTACATATCCACACACATACAGTAGCAAGTAGATGAAAATCATAAGATATTAAAATGTTAATTCTCAGAGAAAATATATTTCATTCCCTTCTAAAATGGGTTTTAAACAGTAAACAACCAAACTAATTTATTCAGTGCTTATTCTATCATCCTCTGTGAGTCCTTGGGCCAGACTCTTACATTAGAAAAGTAAAACAGGGAGACAGGTCATTCACAGGACATTCATCGAGTGAACACAATTTCTTAGCTAGCTGGACTTTGCCCCCATAGCTTACCAATTGCATGACTTTAGTGAAATGGCTTAACATCTCTGAGCCTCTGTTTCTTCATCCATAAAATAGGTTTCTGTGAGGATTGATTCACACAATCAAGCTGCTTGACAAATTTGCATTGTTGTCAGGGGGCCGAAGTAAAACTCAGGTAGAGAGAAGGTTGTGAAATCTGTTGGAATGGGATCATGTCTAGACTTGCACATATTCCTAAGATTCTGTGCAATCTGAAAACAAAACTAAACTAAACTAAAAAAATACACAAACAAAAGCAGCATCACATTTGTTGTGAAGATACAATAAGATAATACACAAAAAGTATTTGGTCCATCATCTCTCTCAGAGTAAGCATTCCATGGATATTTTTGTTATTAATATTACTATAGAAGTTCAGTTTCTTTCATCAAAGAGTTTACTGTCCAGTAGGAAAAAGAGATGGAAGAGTAACAAATAAAATACATTACGAGGATTTTATAGGCATGAAATTGTGTAATTTTGCAAGTCCACAAGAAGTCACATTGTTTCCTTGAGGGGTCAAACACTTCACAGAAGAGGTGAAAATAAGTTGAACAAGTATTTATGCAAGGCCTTTCTTACATGCAGAAACATGCAGGAACCTTGGGGGGGTGGGGAAACAATACGCTTAAGTTAGACAACTCATAGCAGGGATGAGAACACCGGCTTTCATAGCAAGTCTGCATCATCTTATCCAAAGCAAAGATGTTCTGGTGCAGACCCAGCTGAGAAAGAAAAAGTGACAGAGAAAACAGATTTCCTCCTTATAATGTGTCAGGGAACTTGGAGTAGATTAAATCCCCGTAGGAAGGCAATAGAGAGGAGCGGCAGCTACTTTGACAGAGCTGAAATAGAGCCAGGAGCCCATTACTTTAATACTCAGAGAAACCAAACTGATCGGCATCAAAGCCATTCAGGAAAGATGTGTAGATTGATGACATGGTCCCAGGTGACATTTTAGAGCAACAGCAGGCTTTCAATCCTGGGCACACTTCCAACTGACACCCAAATTATCTTCGGATACTACAAGTTCCTTAGGTTTCTGCCAAAGTATATAGTGACAAGAGGTAGCTACACAGTAGGCACTCAATCCTACTTCTTTACTAACCTGTTTTGTAAACATAACCCAAGATTTGCTGTTAATTTATGTTGGGATTTGAGGACTGGAATATTATGTGTTTGATGTAGTGCAATATTTCCTAGGCAAATTTATAAGCTGGCTGCGGATTACCTGGCTTTCATTCTACTCTTTCTTTTCCACTCATCTCAAGAGTAATAGAATAGACAAAGATGCAGGAAATTTCATCTAAAAGGACAAAAATCTTAGGGCCAAGGAAGTGAGATGGAATTTGAGTAATGGTAAAGATGGACAACATCCAGACACCTATATGAAGCATTAGCAAGAACGCTGATGCTGTGCTCTGAAGTTTCAAAATGTAACCATCACGATCACAAAAAGGCTGCCATTAGCAAACAGAAGAGGCCTTGGCTGAAATGGAAGATTGCCCATCCCACCCCATTCATATTCCAGAAAAACAGAAGCCCGCTCAAAATAGTTAAAAATGTATTGGAAGAATATAATTTTTCAAAATACAAACGTGTAATGGCATTCCCTGTTTAAATTACTAGTGACTACAATGGCTTTCAGGATGAAAATCTGTATTCTTCAGCAAGACATATAAATCTTTTCAACGTGTTCTTCTCATCTGTTTTCTTACGAGCACTCTCCTCACCCCTCAGCACACATGCACACTGTATCCTGTGCTCCAGTCGTGCTGAAGTATTTACGGTTCTCAGAAGAATTGTGTGGTTTTACGCTTCCCTAACCTTGAACATGCTACTGCACCTGGAATATCATTTCTCTTCCCCACCTGCCTATTCTATACCTAGATCTCTCAGAATCGTTCTAACTTCGTTTTCACATCAGCTTTGAAAATTTTTCCTGTTGGGAGAAGGTTGCTGAGATACTTATTTCTTGTTTTATTTTACTCACTGATAGCCTTTTTTACGAATTCCCTGGTCCATTGGTCAACAAATAATTGCCAGTCATGGTCCTACGTCTAGGTGACAGAGTGTTTACTAAGTCACATATTGTCTTGCAGTCTGGTATTTTATGATTTACTCCCTATCACACTTATCAATTAGCATCTTAATTGGCTGTTGGCACTGGGGAAAAAAACCATTAATGAAGAATCCTGGAGGGTAGGGGCCCTGTGTTGTTCATTTTGGTACACACAAAGCTGTATGCCTGAATTATAGAAGTGGAATCCATAACAGTGTGTTAAGGGAATAAGTGCGTAAATTAATAAATGAAAACAGGCTGTATTTGCTTCCCAGGGCTGTCATATAAAAGACTCCCAAACTGGGTGGCTTAAAACCTTTCTGGTTGAAGAAATATATTGTCTCATAGTTTTGGAAGGTTTAAATCCAAAATTAAGGGGTTAAGAAGGTCTTGCTGTCTCTGAATGCTCTAGGGAAAAATCTCTTCTATGTCTTTCTCTTAATTTCTAGTGTTTGCTGGCAACCCTTTGCAGTCCTTGACTTGTAGTTACCTCCAACCTTTGCCTCTAAGTTTACATGGCATTTCCTCCTATGTGTCTGTCTCTGGCTCTCTCCTTTTCTTCTAAGGACACCAGCCACAATAGCATAAGGGCCCACCCCACTCCAGGATAGCCTCATCTTAACTAACTATATCTGTAATAAAAATAATTCCAAATAAGGTCAAATTCTGAAGTTCTAAGGAGGACAAGGAGTTGGAGACATGTTATGCAACGCAATACAAAGGTCATTGTCAAAAGATAGTCGGTAAGGATGGAGAAATAAAAAGCTTTCTGTTCCTTATGTTATGCTGAATTATTTCCAGAAAAATAAATAAATATATAACAAAGTAAGTAATCTAACTTTAAAATTATTCTAACATATAGAGTTATTAAAATTGGTAGTCATTGTCCTGCCTTTAAGATGATCTATACCTGGGCAAGAAAAATGGATCTTGATGAAGTGGTTTAGAACAAAAGATGTAAGTGAGGTTCATCTATCTCACATATCCACATATCAACAATTGTGTATAAAAGTTATTCTCTGAGATACTTTAACAAAGGCTACGTACTTTATATATTTATACATACATAATGCATATGCATATGCCTGTGGTAAGCATGAACATAAATATATTCTCATAAAGAGGAAGTGAGTTGTAATTAGTGGAAAGAAACTTAGAGTTGATTCACTGTTCTGTTAAGGTCACACAAACATGAATTGCAATTTCTCTCCAAAAACACAGCAATATTCCAAGAGAACTATTGTGGCCCAGGAGTAACTTAGGTAATAGGGCAGTCTGATTCAATATATTTAATTCAAGCATTTTCAAGGTACAGTTTGAAATCAATATGCATTAGATACTTTTATCAGGTGCTAAGATTTTCCAATAATATTCTAATTCATAGCAGCTCATGATGAAGAATATGAAAGGGCACACTTAAGCTGTGCTCAGGGCTAAATTATATTGCTTGTTATTATTAGAATCAACACCTAAATATAACCCAAATAGAGATGATATTGTTTATTCTAAAGATGAATAAGAAACAGACATCATTTGGAAATGTTTTTTAAGTTCAGATTCAAGTTTAACAATTTTTGTCTTGCATTCAACTGGTTTGAAACATGAAAAAAAATGCTCACTTTTGATTTTATCTGACAAAAATAGAGAAGAAAATTTTCTATATACACTACAAAGGACAGATACTGTGTTTAATACAGGAAAAAAATATTCTGAAGCAATGGTCATTAACAAATATGTCATTTTTTTTCAATTTTTGACCTTATGATTTTTGTCTGTAATGTCAATTGTTCTTTCAAATAAAGGATCCTCAAAATGTGGAGTCAAATCTCTGGGTTATAATGCAGAATAATTCACTGAAACTTTTCTGAATAATCGATATTATACCCTCACTATTCTGAATTTCTTTATTGCCTTGCATTTCTGCTCATTCAATCACAGGTTGTGCTTTAAAAATGTAAAGGTATATCGTTTGGTAATAATGAGAAAACTTTGCTCCTACCAGCTGGACTGAAAATTTTAAAAACACAGATACAAAAGTATATTACTCAGTTCATAAAAACCTCTCTAATGAGACAGATGAAAATATGAATTGCTTCTAATGAGCTCAGAATTGCATATACTTCCCTTGGTTTAATTTTCTAAGTGTTCATAGATATTTGTTGTTGTGCTTATTATAAAACAAGAAGTGGCCACTAGGCTGTGATAAACCAATTTGTGAGATTAAAGTGCTGAACTTGAACAGTTTCATTAAATTCTAAGTCATGAGTTGAAATCGGAATTTTAAAAGCCTCTTTTTCTTATTTACACAAGACCCACAGCATTTATGCAGGCAGGAAGTAGTGCCAATTAATGCTGACTCTGTTGATGAGGTCTAGGAGAGCTCCTTAAAAATGCTGTCTTTTTACCCTATCTCCCCTTCATCTTTATACACATCCTTGCCCCTAAAAATGCAAAGCTTGAGCTTTAATGACATTAAATCTCAACACCCCATAATACTCCATGCCTTTTTCCTGACTAGTACTCATTTACACATGTTTAAAAATAAGTTCTTATATGCCTTATTTAATGTGTTACATCTGGGAACTACAGAAAACCCGTTTATCAGTCGAAGGGGAATTGATCATTACAATGTGCTATTTCTTATATAAAGATGAACAGAATTACAGTAACTATTATTTGTATGCAAACAACAGCATCTAGTTAATTAGCGATGCTACTTAGAAATTATGGGTTTCTCAAAAAACTGCAGGGTGTAATAAAATAGAATAAAAGATCATTAGCTTTCAGTAATGAAGTTCAAGGAAAATGAGCACCGCCTTTCTTTATCCTGCTAAAGCCAAATTAAAATATCTAATCTGAATATAAGCATATACCATTTAATTTAAATGTAATGTAAATTTCAGTACATATTGCAACACGTGAATATATTTAAATTTCTATCAAGCATCATCAAAATATCTTGGCATTCTTAATTTCATCATTGCCATACTTACAATAGGTGGCCACCCGAATATTAAGGGGACAATTATTCATATGACTTGAAATATTGAACTGTCTTGACATACTATTTATCATTACTCCTATAGGCCTGTCTTATTACTATTCTTTTCACATATATAATTTTACATATGTTTATGTACACATAATATCTATATGTATATGTGTGTGTACAACTTATGTATATCAGAGACAGCCTCTCCATAGGAAAAAAGGAACATTGATATGGGGCCTTTCTTTACGATTTTGAAGTCTGTTCACTTTCCATAATCGCTTTTGAGACAAAAAACCTTAAAAGTATTACATGCCAATAGTTTGTGACACAACTGTCAATACTTACAGGATGAGGGTTTTGCTGTGTTTATTGTTCTTTAACCTCAATGCTAACATACATTAGGTGTGTAACCCTGGATCATGTGAATTAATTTCAATATGGCTCAGTTTTCTCACCTCCGAGCTGGGATTCCTACTGCACAGAAATGAAGTAAGGATATAATTAAATGGGGAAATCAGAGTAATTAGTACAGAGCCTAAAAAGTTAAAGGCATGGGATAAATGTTAATCATCATCTGTTTCCTTCCTTAACCATTGATGACATCTCACTCCTGCTTCACACTGTTGATGAAAGTAATTTGTCCTTCAGTTGTGAGTATAGCTAAAAAGGCTCTAGTGTGTTCTAACGTACTGCACACTGCTAATTTTTCACAAAAATTTAAAATAAGAATTATCCTTAGGAATCTGGGCAACCCAAAGAAAGAACCATGGTGGTGTTATTTTTATGTTATTTTGTATTTCAAAGGCATACAGTGGTATTTGGGTCCCCAAGTATCCTTCAAATACACACCACAACATGTATTTTTGGAAAATGGTTCCAGAGGAGACACAAAGAGTTTAGAATGGCAAATGTACTCTCCGGGCAGGGGGCCACAACGTGATGCCCAATGCAAAATATCTGTGTGCCTTCCCTCCTGCTTCTGCCAGTGTTGCTAAGTCAAAGGCCCTTCACGTAATTTCGACACTTGAGGAATTACATTCGCACCTGGAGACCCGCTAATAAGCAGGATAAAACACCAGAAAATGTATCTCCAAAGTCAACTCTGCAACACTCCATCAGGTTATGTTATAATAAGCTCCTGCTATCAAAACTGCTGCAATGGGAAAACACTTTCAGAGGGAAAATTTGGATGGCCTAGAGTGGCTTTCAAACTTAGGAACCTCATGATGTATGTTTTAAATTAAAGGGAGGAGGGGCACATGGAGCATCTCTGTACATTTCTCCCATGCTGTGAACCTAAAATTTCTCCAAGAAGTAAAATTTATTTTTAAAATCTATATGTTTTAAATTAAGTGTGTGTGTATGTGTGTAAGAAAATATATAGAGATATATATATATATAGATTCATGTATATGAAGACTAGACAACTTAAGAGAAACAATTAAGAAAAGAAAAATAAAACACACAGCTATTGTGCCTGAAATTATAACAACTGGAAACTGTAATGTAAAAACAGTTCATTTTTTTTTTCAATAAGCTTATAGAAAGCACACAGTCATTTCAGCCGAGAAAAAAAATGACGCTTACAACATTAACCTATACGTCAATCTGTGGAGCCAAGTAGAGATTTCATTAATGTAAAGGAAAGGGCTGGAGGAGATAAGCAGAAATAGGCCATAGATTTGTATTCTTCTTCAATTTGCTTTTACATAGTTTGTTGTAATCTAAGACACTGCTCCTCCTCCTGGAAGAGGATTTCTATATTCAACCTTCTTTAGTTTTTGTTTTGTTTTGTTTTGTTTTTTTTCCGTTTTGTAATAATATCTTACTTGGGATTTCAGTTAACCAATAGATTTCTGCCTCTTACACTAAATACTACATAAGCATGGCCTTTAACATTTTTGTAATTGAAGACTGTTAGCAGAACAATTAGCATTTAAAGCGAGAATGACCTTAGCTCTGTGCATCACTGTGATTAGTTTGGACTCTAATATCAGGTATATCATCAAGCTGCCTTAGATACCAAGATAAAAAGCTTCTAGCTCTAGCCCAAAGGACATTGGGTAATAGTGTGATACTTGGGCAGTGAAACATAAAGGACAAACTAGTGTGATTATGTTTGATTTGTGTTGACTGAGAAACTGGGAAAGGTCCCTCAGACCTGAGAGTAGCAGCAAACGAGGATAGAAATGGTCTGTCGGGCTTGTCTCCTTTGTAACTGCTGTGCTATTTAAAAATCTAATTTCAGCACAGTCTTTCTCCCCAGTGAGATTCTCTTAAATTTTATCAGTTACAGGACTCATTTATTAGCAATGGCAACAAAATAGAATGCAAGGAAAGAAATATTTGTTTTTGCTATTAAATAGGCTATTGTTGGCTTTAATTTAAAACATACATCATGAGGTTCCTAAGCTTTGCCAGGCCCTCTGCTTGTCACTGGGAATACAAAGATGAAAAATATCTTCTGACTTTTGTATGTGGACTGCACTGAATCAGAATACACCATAACCAGCCTATGCATTCGAACTCACATGACATATTATCTACACACAATAGTACATATTTCATGCTTTTGCCGGATTTCAAATCACATATTAAATCTTTTACAAAGTCTCACATTTAGTGGAGTGAAACTGCTCTGTGTGATACAGCAGTGGCTGCATATATTATAAATTTGTCCAAACCCACAGAATGTACTTCAGGAGTGAAGCTTACTGTAAACTGGTGGCTTTGGATGATAATAAGTGTCCATGTAGCCTCATCAATTTTAACCAGTGTACCACTCTTGTGGGGGTGTTGATGATGAGGGAGGCTGTACATGTAGGGGAAGAGGAGCACATGGAGCATCTCTGTACATTTCTCCTATGCTGTGAACCTAAAACTTCTCTAAGAAGTAAAGTTTATTTTTAAAAAACTATATAAATGCTATAATCTGTACATTTCTAGGTCTGCTTGCATTATGCTTTGAGAATTAACCATTTCAATATGTGTCTTGTTCATACTAACCCCTATGTATGTGTTTACTGTTTGCCTCCTTATAAATATTTACTTTTTTCTTATTATTACTCACCATGTGGGGGTGACACTTTGTACATACCTTCTTGGGCACAATTCAAAGAGTGTCTTTAGAAGTAAAATTCTTGGATAATAATTAAGTATGTCTTCAGTTTTACTAGATGTGGCTCAATTGTTCTAAAAATTGGTTATAAAATTTTCACTCCCACCAATAGCATATAAGCACTTTACTTGCCCAAACATAATTATTAAGACTCTTAAATTTTGCCAATATCAGGGTGTGAATGATGTCTCTGCTTTAATTTGTATTTACCTGAATACAATGGGACGTCTTTTCATATGTTAATTGGCCATCCTTGTTTCTATTTCTTTGACTTGCCTATCAACACCTTTGCCCATTTTTCCTATTGGGTTTTTCTTTTTATTGTTGTTATTTGTAGAGTTTCTATTTACATATTTTAAAATTTCATATATCAAGTTTCTTACTTGGATTTTTTTGTGTTGTAAATATTTTCTCCTGGTCTGTAGTTTTGTGTTTTCCACTTGTGAATTACTATGTTAGTTACAATGTTTTTAATATTTTAAATTCTTAATATTTTCCTTTATTGTTTCTCTCATGACTTCTCTACTTTGATTACTTATTTCTCATTTTTTTCAAAAGTGATAAAGTTTTGCTTTTGCATTTGCTTTTTAATTTAACTAGAAGCGGTTTTGTTTGTGGCGTAAGGTAGAGATCTCAGTTCCTTTCTGTTTGTCATGTAAGTGCCTACACATGTATGGGTGTCTTTTAAATGGCTAGTTCCCTCCCATTAATATCTTTTTCTCACCCTGTTCTGAATACCAAACTCTGCTGCTTTAATGATGCTTGATTTCGGATATGGTGAGTCTCTCATCTAATTTTTCCTCAGGATTATTCTGACTCCTCTTGCACTGTGCAATTCTCCATAATTGTCTTACATATATTGTATTAAAATTATTCATACTTAATAGTTGTGTTCCCATGAAAATAGAATTGCCCTTCTAGTGCATTAAAAGTTGTTCTATTATCTAAATTATTTATAGAAATATTGGCTTTTAAGTTGATTTTGTATTTAGCAACTTGCTTAACTTTCTTAGAACTAAAAACTTATTTGTACAGCATGTTGGATTTTCTCATTAGAAAATCATGCTATTTGCTAATGAAATTTTCTTTCTTTCTTCGTAATTATTCCTTCTCCCTCTCCTTTCCTTCTACCTTCTGGTTTTCCTCCTCCTCTTTGTTCTTATTATTCTCTTATCTCAGTGTCTAGACTACCTGACATAATGTTAAACAAAATTTGTGAGAGGGAATTCTTAATGTGTTCCTGAAATAATGGAAACGCTGCTAAAATTTCAGTATTCACTATTCAGTATTTAGTATTCAGTAACCTAGATATTTAGGTTACTGTATGCCCCTCATTAGGTGACACAAGCTTGTTTGTATTTTTAGTTTAAGTATTTTCATATGAATAAAGTTTGAATTTGAATTCTTGCACAGATATGAAATGGATCCTAACTTTTTTTCTCTCTCTTTAATCTGTCCATGTGCTCTGTGTAGCCTGGCTTTGCTGTCAAAGTCATAGAACCCAGTTTGATTTCTTTGTTGTTTGTTACAGTTTTCTGAAGTAATATGTGTACGATAAAGATGAATTGATATTTGAAATTAGGTAAAACTTACCTAAAAATGTTTCCTTCTGTTTGCATTTGAGGGAGAAATTTTTGTTGCAGTTTTAAATCCTTTAATGGAAATCCATTTCTTCAGTTCTTTGTCTCTAGTCAAATTTGGTAGTTAATATTTTTCCAGAGACTAATATGTACATTCAAGCTTTCAAAAGTATTGTTCAGTTGTTCATAGAATATGCTTAGTAGTTTTTGTTGTTGTTGTTGTTGTTTCGAGACAGAGTGTCACTGTCTCCAGGCTAGAGTGCAGCGACGTGATCTCGGCTCACTACAGCCTCCACCTCCTGGCCTCCTGGGTTCAGGTAATGCTCGTGCCTCAGCCCGCTGAGTAGCTGGGATTACAGGCACATGCCGCCACACCCAGCTAATTTTTGTATTTTTAGTAGAGAGAGGGTTTCACCATGTTGGCCAGGATGGCATCGATCTCTTGACCTCGTGAACTGCCTGCTTCGGCCTTCCGAAGTGCTGGGATTATAGGCGTGAGCCACCGCACCCAGCCTGCTTAGTAGTTTTTAAATGTCGATGTTTAGGCAATGATAACCTTTAAATTTTAAATTATATTTGTTTCAATAATTTTGATCAGTCTTTTTACATTTACATATTATGTAAGTATAATGTTTTAAATTTCCATTTTGGTAATTATTTCATTATTTTTTTATTTCATTAATTTACGCTCCTAGAGTTTTCTTTCTTTTACTTTATTTAACAAACATGTCTTTTTTTCCCCATCAGTTTTACTTTGAACAACCAAATTCATTTTGTTTTTTTTTTAATTTTAATACACCTGTTTGCAGGTGCAAATTTACATGCAAGCACTGCTTTAGCTGTCTTTCACACATTTTGTTTTATGCCATGTACTGTTTCTCTTTTTATATTTCACATATTTCCTATGTAATTTCTTTAACCCATGAATCATCCAAGAATTAATTTTGAAAGTTTCAAAATCAACATTTGTGTGAATTTAATTATCTTTTTTTGTTGAATTCTAATGTAATTTCAAATTAGCAATATATATTCTGTCATAATAATTTTTCAATTTTTTATATTTTTGTGATCATATTCTTAATGCTTCATATATTAGACAAGATCTCTACATTCCTTCATATATATCTACAATTGTCCATTTTATACTAGATCTTCTATACGTTTCTTATACTTTGCAGCATTTGCTATCGGTTTATGATAAAGCAATATTAAAATATCACACCTTGTTGGCTTTTTCTCTGTAATTCTACCAAGATTTGCTATGATGTAATGTACATCTGTATTAGAGACAGCTGTATCTTCTAGGTTTATTTTATTAGTGTATGGTGTCTATTTTATTCTTGTTAAAGATTTTTCTTATGTTTTATTTTGTATTTTATTAATATGTCTATGGTAACTTTTTTGGTTATATTAGCAAACTAAATCTTTTCTATTTACATTCAAATATTTTATATGGTTTTGTCTTTTGTTTTGTCTTGTTTATAATAATCACAGGATGATGTATTTTGTCTTTTGGTGGATTTTTAATAATTGTATATTTTGTGCTTGATATATGCCCTATCGAAATTTCTCTACTATCATACTGTCTTCTGTTAGATCTGTATTGTATTCCATGATCTTTCTGTCTCGTTTTCTTTCTGTGTTATTGCTGCTGATTTGAAAACTACAAATTTTGGGGGGAGGCAGTACATTATTATTAACACTATTATTGTTATTACTTAACTATATGTATTTTTTAAATATTAAAAGGTCAATAAACGATCCTTGCTTTTCTCCTCCCTTTTTGGATCTGAAAACACTTGAAATATAAATGCTGGAGTCAAAATATGTAGACATAGATAGTGACTGTATCATTGATAAAGCCATGGGAGCAATGTGACTTAGCTATATGGCCATATGGGTTGCAAATATCTCATCTTTTAATTAGACATACCTCTGCTCAGGCATTAACAGAGAGGGACAACTTCAAGACTCCCTCCATAAGGACCATGAGAACAGGACAATTGTTAATTAAAGTTGTCAATGTAGTCTACTAATTTCCCTGAAGTTTTTTGTTTTTGTTTTTGTTTTTAATCCCACATCTGCCATTTGGATTCCTTTCTTCCTGTCCTTTTGTATTCTGGGAGCCTGAAGTCAGCACTCATTTTTATCCTTAATTTCTGAAATCCTTCAGCCATTATTATTTCAAATACTTTTTCTCCTGCATTTTCTCTATTCTTTCCATTTGCTATTAAATTACATATTTAATCTCCCAAACTATTATCTATCTCTTCTTTGGTTTCTTGAATTTTTGCTCTTTATTTAACTGTGCTGTATTCTAAGTTTTATACCAATTCATTTAAATTTAGTAATTTTCTTTTTTGTTTTCCCCCGCACTAGAATTTATGTAACCTATTTAGTGTTTTTTATCTTACAACGATGATTTGTTTTTATTTCCATGATATGTATTTTAAAATGTTTAATATTTTTATTTTCATATTTTTTGTTTTATTTTATAATTTTATTCTATTTTTAAATGGAAGTATTTCATGAATCATTTTGGTCATCATAAATACTCATAGTTTAAAATATTGATCAGTGGTTTAATCTACATTTAACTTTACTAGGAATGCATTCATGTTCAGATTGCTGATTTCATTGACTGTCTCAGTACACACTTTTTTACTCTTTGAAATTCTCCATTTGTTTACTCAGTCACTGTGAGAAGAATATTGTTTTCTTTCTTCTTTCCCTCTTTTTTCTTCTCAACTCCTACATGTCCATCATGTTTCAGTGTCTCTACCCAGCTATCATGGCTCCTATAAAGCATTAGATTTTTATAGTGGCATTTTATGACTTCTAGTAATAATTAGGGACAAGCCAGATTCATCTCTTAGTTAGGGATAGTCACAGAGCTTTAGATTATTTTCCCTTTTGACTCATAAAGCCTCTGTCAAACTGCATGACAAACTTACATGTCAAAAATAGCTTCTGCCTACATTATGTTTTCTTCTATCGGCGAGCCAGAGTTTTAAATCCTGATTAATGAATAATTTTAATCCTCCTTTCCTGAAAGAAACTCAATTCCCAAAGGCCAGAGCCGCCTTCTGAATCCAGTGTCTAGAGACCCAGAGCTTCAACCCTATTTATTGTTTCCCATTTCTGGGTGTTTCTACACACACACACACACACACACACACACACACACACACACACACACACATACGACTTTTAGGTTGGTTTAATGATAAACCAAACATTTGTACTTTTTTGTCCATTTTAAATTGTTATTAGTGGGAATTTGAGCACAAAGGTCTGTCAAAGCATGAATTCTTTGTAACTGGTTCAAAACATCCAGAAATTTGTTTTTGTTTTAACCTCAGCAGCATGGTACGATGAATTAAGAATATAAATTTTATATCTTTCTTGTATCTTTACACTAACAACAAAATACATTTGATGTAAAAATCTAGGCTTTGTGATTGTCCAATAAAAATAATTGAGAGCCGGGCGTGGTGGCTCACACCTGTAATCCCGGCACTTTGGGAGGCCGAGGCAGGTGGATCACCTGAGGTCTGGAGTTCAAGACTAGCCTGATCCACATGGAGAAACCCCATCTCTGCTAAAAATACAAAATTAGCCAGGCATGCTGGTGCATATCTGTAATCCCAGCTACTCAGGAGGCTGAGGGAGGAGAATTGCTTGAACCCTTGAGGCCGAGGTTGTGGTGAGCCGAGATCGTGCCATGTACTACATCTTGGGCAACAAGAATGAAACTCCGTTTCAAAAAAAGAAAAAAAGAATAATTACGAAACTGCCACTGATACACAATGGAAGTGAATCAGAGGCTGAGCCTATTTAAGTGCAACTTCTATGTTTTATTTGAAATATAGAAATGTTAACCCCATCACTTATTACTTGGACAATCTATTAATCTTTGTAGTCCTTGGACAATCTATTAATTACTGTATTACTTGGTCAATCTATTAATCTTTCTAATCCTTGTTATTTATTAAGCAAATGTAAACAATAATGGCTACCTCATGGAAATGTTATGAAAAACAAGTAAGCTCGTGTTTCTGGAAGGGTTTTATAAATGATAAAACACATAGGAGAAAGTATAAGACACAACATGATTATAGTTATTAATGTGGGTATTATTAGTGTTGTCAGTAGTATTAATAATAGTTTAATACAGTAAACTGTTAATACAGTTTAATACAGTAAAATGTGACTCCTTGCTCTTTTTTTCCTTTGAAATACATAGGTAAATATAAACAATTTTAAACAGAAATATAATGAAGGATTTCATGAAAGAAAATACTTTCCTACAAATTTCATATGCAAATACAGGTAAGACATATGAGCAGTCAAAGCTTTTTTTACATATTTAACATTAATTTTGTCTACTTGTAAATAACACTGAACCACCATGAGAACCCTAAGAGTTGCTACATGGAAATGCACTGATAAAGACTGTCTTAGACTTTAAAGTAGGTAGAATTTGGTGATCTCCTCCATAAACATTAAGCTCAGAAAGAATAATCAGTCATATGTCAAAGGAGCTCATGAATCTAACAAAACAAAAAAAAGTTATAACATGATGTAATAATTATTATTAAAAGGCCAGGAGAAGATGCTAAGAGATCACAAACTAGTGGCATTTAACCTAGTTGGTGAGGCAGAGACTAAGGCTATTTATTTTATTCTTCTTATAACGGGTCTCATTGATGTACTTAAAAATGAGTTTATGTTAGGTAATAGCATTGCAAAATTAAAATAAATTAACAGATAAAATAAGTCCCCATCAATAGGTCCTGACTGCAGGTCCTGTTTTATGACAAGGGCTCTGTGACACATGCTTTGACATGTTGCTTTAAAAAAAAAAAAAACAGTCCTGATTTGAAGTTGAGTTCTTGGTGGATACTATTACTGAGGAACTAAGAGCTAACTATGTAGGGTTTTTCTGAACTCTACTAATCTGCAGGCTTGTGGGAGTCTTACAAGAAGCTTGTATAGGTGGGCAAAGAATAAATGGGGTGGGTAAATGGTCTCATCTGATTTCTTGGGCTAAATAAATAATTTATGTGTAAAACCACTAGCCTATGATGATAAGGAAATGTTGCTGAATAGGAAACGAGATAATTTCCAAGGTGTGATATGCCATGAATTTAATTATGAATGACATTGATTTTGGATTCTCAAATTAAAGTGTGCATACACATCTCTTTAAGGAAAATTGACAATTTCAATGAGAAATGATTATTTCAAATTTATAGTCTTCTGAATCACCCTATAATTTATGATAACCTAAGGGAAAGTTCTACTAATGATTGGATCAATGATTTTCATAAGAAGAAACCATGAGAACAAGAAGTAAAATACTTAGCAAGCAAAAATAAGGTTTTTTATTTACTTTCATTAAAATTTTACGAATTTGGCAAATATTAGTTAGATTTCTTTTCTTGCCCAAATTTATGTAGCACAAACTCACAATTACAGCCAGCTATAAAGTTAATGAACATGCTGCAAAATTCAAAGTTAACAATGAGCCCAACTTGGAAATAATTCAACAGAAATTCAAACTGATGAAGTCAGCATAAATGGGTGTATTTCTTGACTGGTTTGTTCTGGGGATATTTTGGAGCATTATGTGGTTTTAACTTGTTTTATTGAAATCTATTTTCGGCTGCTACTGACAAAAGATGGGAAAATATTACTTTAGGTCTTTTCCAAAAATGTTATCAGTGTTTCCAGCCACGCATAATTTAGCTATATTTGGGAGTTATACTACCATATATAGTAGACTTCAGGGGGCATATGGGGATAATATACAAATATTTAATACACTTTAATTTTAATAATAACATTTGTATATTGAAGCAAATCTTTTTTGAAACAACAAAAAACACAAAAGATTGTCTTCGTGGCTTTCATGAGATAGTTGTTGTTGATATTAGTGATCATTTTTAAGATTGGGAAGGGATAACATTATAAAATTAAGTGATAAGGGCAATCACATTCAGGCCTATGGAATTTTCTAACAGCAAACTTTATTGTTATCTAGTACAGCCATTTACCTAAGGTATATTATTTTCTTCATTATTAAAATAAACAAACTGATATCCTGGAGGGGTTAAGTAACCTGTCCAGAGCCACATAGCTGGTAGTGAAGACATAATCAGTACGGAATCTGATTTGGAGTCTATGCATGCATTAGCTTCAGTATAAAATAGGGGGTATTCTGTACTATCTCTATTTTATACTAAGGCAGGTCAAGGAGAATCTTTCAGTGTATAGTTTTTTAACAGAAAAAAATGCTTTGCTTTGGGATTAAAACTGATGTAGAATGAATAAAATGGACATCATCAAAGATTTTGCATACATCTTAGAAAGTATAATTGATGAAAATAAAAGAAAGACAATGAATTTCTGGACTTCAGTGACTTCCTAGACATTTTCGATATTAAATCTTTCCACTCATTTCTTCCACACATAGAGTACTATCTGAAATTTAAAAGAACACATATTGAGACAATTTAAATAGAAAGGATTTTTTTTTTTTAATGGAAGTTCTTGGAGAAACTATGAGTTGAATCCTTTTTATAACTTTAGATAGAAAGGCAGTGAAGCTTACAAATGTAAATGATTTCTAAACTGTACATTTGGTAGGAGGGCAGTTTCAGGGGAGAGAGCAAGGCAGCAAATAGAAATGAACATCCCTTTAACCTGGGAGCTTCATCCTCAAAACTGGATGTCTTTCTGAATGATGAGCCCAACATCAATGGCTAGCAAGTTAGGGATTCCTGTAGCTGCCCTCTAACTCCTTGTTGCAAGGTCAGGTCATATGACCAGCAGGGCTCTCACATCTTTTGCAACACTTAGTAAATTCTGAAAGATATCAAGAAAAAGAAATTTTGTGGAAGTGCAGAAATACTATAATTTCTTATGAAGAAAATTATTTGGTAGCGAGAGTAGAAAGAACGCTGGAGTTAGACAATGCATAGATTTTTGTCTTTAGCATGCACTGACTATACAGCATAGGCATTGACGTGCATTTCAAGGAGAAATCTGGTATAACAAATGCTGTCAGTACTTCACTTACTTCCTTGGCCAATAGCATCTAAGTATGATCACCTGCTGTTTTCTGCCTGAGGATCTCCACTGGGAGCATCCTAGAGTGCTAAGGATTTAATGGCTTGGGAGCTCTTTCCAATCAATGACAAAAAAGAGTTGGTTCATACCCACCAAGCTTCTTGCTTCTAGGTTTTATGTAAGACTCCAAAGTTCTCAGAAGGAGTTTACGGGGTCTCACAGGATGAGAACCACTTGCCTAAATTTTATTAACATACCTTATTTGGGTTTTTGTTCTTTCTCTGTCTCCTGTTCCTGACCACATGTCATACTTTCTGGAATCAACATCTGCGTACCCTACTTAAATAGGAATCCTTTTCTCAGGCTTTGTTTCAGGTCAAAAACAACCTAAGACATTTAGTTATTTCATTTCCAAAAATTTTCCTTGTGAAAGAGCTCCTAGTTTTAGCTCCAACATGTGAAAGGTTTGAAATTTGTTACTCCCAACCTTATACTAAGAGAAAAAAAAACTGAACAAACTGTTTTTTAACTGCTTTTCTTGGGTGTGTTGGAGAACAGAAATCACATGGCAAACTGTTACCCTAATGCCTGGAGAGACGGGGACATTCATTGAATCTGGTTAACTGGAGCAGAAGATTCTGAAACCATAACTGGTAAGAACATTAAACTGTCAATTTCGAACAATGGCTGGAAACGGAATAAGGACTATCAGGAAAGTGAGAAGCTCCTAGGAGCTGAGGTTTTAGGAGGGCCCCCACATATTGGTAAATCTTACCACCAGGGACCTCAACAGGCTGTGGCATTGAAGAACCAAGAAAAAGCCCATCATGGAAGGATGGAGAAGAGTAATCTAAATAAAATATGGCCAACTGTTCTCCATGACCATAACCTACGCTCTATGGGAAAGATCTCACCACAATCATTCCATCTGGGAGAAAGGCATTTCTCCAACTCAGGTTAGGGGCAGAAGCTACAAAACACTTGTAAAGGTTACAGCCAGGGATACAAGTTCACTAAAAGACACATAGAATGTTTCACCACCTCCATGCCTTACCACCATACCAATGAGGTTCTAGTGCATTAGAGTTGAAGGAGTTTTAGGACACAGATTCTCCCTGAAGATGAATAATTTGGGAAGCCAAAATTTAAGAATAGAGACAAAAACAAAGCTATCAAAAGAAATTTAAGACACTGGCACCTACAGTTACAACTATATCAATCATCACTTGAAATGTAAACGTTCTAAATGCATGTTTTACAAAACAGAGATTAACAGACTGGATAAAAATTTACACATAAATAAATAAGACCCAACTGTACAAGAAAACAAGTGAAATCCAACTTTAATATAAAGACTTCGATAGGTTAGAAACAAAAGAATGGAGAAAAAACACCATGCTAACATGAATCAAAAGAAAGCTCAAATAGCTGTTTTAATTTCAGACAAAGCAGGCTTTGAAACAAAGAAGATTATAAGGAATAAAGAGAGGCATACATAATGATAAAGGAATTCGTTCTCAGAGAGGATGAAATAATCCTAAATGTGTATGCACCTAACAATGCAAAGTAAAAATCATAGAAAGATAACTGGACAACCTACCAACATTTGAAGATTAAATAACATATTTCTATGTGACACATAGGGCCAAGAAGGTGTCTCAAGTGACTTTAAAACATATTTTGAATTCAATGAAAATTAAAATACAACTTAACAAAATTTGTTCCCGGCCATGAAAAGTGTTTAGAGGAAAGTGTATAGCATAAATGCATATATAGTTGTAGGGAAAAAAGAGAGAAAGAACCAAAATCAATAACCTAAGCTTCAACTTTAGGAAACTAGAAAAATAAGAGAAGTTTAAGCCTTAAGCAAGCATAAGAAAGGAAATTTTTTAAATTAAATCAGAAGTTAATGAAATAGGGAACAGAAAAACAATAGAGAAAAAGAGTGAATTCAAAAGATTATTATTTGTAAAGATTAACAAAATTGACAAGTCTTTACTTAAATTGACAGAAAAAAGTGAGAAACCATGCTCAAATTGCTAGGATGAGAAATTGGGTGATGTTACTATTGTTCTTACACAAATGATAAGGATTATAAAGGAATATGCTACTAAATAAGACAACTAACTTAAATTTGACAAATCTCTGTGAAGGCACATACTACCGAAACTGACTCAAGAAGAAATAGACAATCTCCTCTGCAAAAGAATTCCAAGTAATTCATGTCGGTACCTCCAACAAGAAGGTGAAGCATCACTCTACTCTTTCAGTGTGCGCTGCTCATCATGACTTTCTTTCAAAGAGTACAATATTGAAGGTTGGGAATAGAGATAACATTGCATTCAGAAAACCTTACAAACCTTATCTAAATCAGATCATCAAGGTCAAAATCAACAGTGAGTAGTCATATTGGCTGTATGTGCACTCAATAAGGTGTGGTGAAAATATAACTTCTGTGGTGTTCCTCACCAAATCTCATACTCCAGTGTAATCATGAGAAAAGCATCAGGAAATTCTCAGTGGAGGAGGCTTCTACAAAATACCTAAGCAGTGTTATTCAAGACTGCCAAGGTTATGAAAAACAAGGAAAGTTTGAAAAACTGTAGCACCCAAACAAGTCTATGATGATATGACAACTAAATGTACTGTACTATTTTAAAGCATTATTAATAGGATAAACTGGCTGTGGAGTATATCAAGCTCTCCGCACTGTTTTCATAATGTCACCATAAATCCAAACTGGCTTAAAATTAAAAAATGTATTTCCAGAATATTCTAATAATCCTACATTTGCAGACATGTTCACATATTATCTGTTTAATTCTTATAAGCCTCAAATGCTGTCCTCAAATTAAGTCCCTTAATTTCTTCACTGCTCCTTCACTCCTGCTCTCCTTTCCTCCTTCATTTAGGACTAGAATTCACATTTCCAGAACAGTCTGTGGCCAATTAGAGCTTGACATTGGAGAAATCACATAGTATCTATTTTTCACTTGAGAAAAAAAATTTGCTTTAGTCAACATGAAAATTTCCATACATTGTTGTTAGGAATACCATTCATTATGACTAGATAAAGCTGGATATAGACAGAGAACTAGATAATCCGGGCCAAATTAGTTGATTTCTTTAGTCTCAAGCATTTCTCTCTAATAAAGTTGATTTTTGTACTTTTTCAGGGAGAATGAATTATTTACTTTTAAATGGGCTTCAGATACTAGCTCTTTCAATAAGATGTAAGATAAAGTAATTCTGCATATAGAAGAAAAGGACTAAATGAGAATTCATATCAATTAAATACCTCAGATTTGTCAAGGGACATCTGAGGGCAGTAGTCTTTATTATTTCACCCATAATCACACTGTACTTTGTGCTTTTCTGGGGGAGATGCATCAGAGTTTATTCAAAGTAGACACAGACTCAGTTGAGCCACTTGGGCGGACGGCAGCGCCATTCCTCTGCAACGGCTTGATGGGAAAAGGACCTTGCAGAGGCATTTAAGGCTGTTGTAAAAGTGGTCGTTGATTCCCCATGAGCATTCTCTCTCTCTGCCGCTCTCCTCTGCTTAAAATGTGCCCTTTCCTCAAAGGAATCCATCATAGAAATTATCTGTGCATATAAATTCTCTGTGAACAGTTGTTCACCCTAGTGCAAGGTATAACTACTTCATAAGAAATGACTTTAGTAGCCCAAATGGAAGAAAGAATGGAACCAAAGAAAGGAAAGCAAAGTTTAGCTGCTCAATCATTGAGAATTCTATCTTACGCAGTCTCACGTTTCCTGGCAGAAAACTGAAGCCAGAATCCATATGTGTTATTTCACAATGCAATTCGGGATGTCTGTCGCAAAGAAGGATTTGAAACTTCCTAGGAAAACAATAGATGCTACACAAAGGGGCCATGCTATTTTTGGTACCCCAGTCATCAGTAACTGAATAAATAAGCTGGAAATATTAAAATACAAACTATTTATGAATAAGATGGAAGTTACTTACGCAGATTGTTTTCATTGATGAGAATTAATAAAGTCAACTGCAACTTAGCATTATTTTCTAATATAAGCTGTATTTGTAAATGTATTACAGTGTTAGTAAATTTCAGGGAATGTATTCAGGTTACATAATTAGTTTTGGAGTTGGTTAAGTCATTTAAAGCTAAATGTAATATCATTGAATAGCACAAGAAAAAAACAAAACCCACTATCAGGCACAATAAAATTCTTAAGATTTTACCGTCCTAAGGAAAATTCTTTTTTAAAAGGATCACAGAAAACTTAACTTTTTAGTTTTTCCGATTAAACAGCATTATGCATATGCACTTGTTGTTTATGAAGCACATATACTATTACTGAAATTGCTGCTTGAATTTAGGAAACTGATGAAAATTAAGCTCATAAAAATTTAATGCCGTGAAACCCAAGTGTGGAATATATAGTTAGGGTGTAGCTTTTCAAAGAAACCACATTAAGGCTTGAAAAAGAAATTACATTAGATTTTACCCACTATTTTTGAATATGAACAGTTTCCTTTGAGCAAACATGTAGCTTTTCCATGCCCACAGCTGCAGTGAAATAATTCTGTTCTTAAAATATTGGGACAGGCTTAAGGTCACCAGGAAGGATGAGGTGAAAGATCTTGAGAGAACTGAGATAACTAAGCAGTTTCCTCCACAGCAGTGCCATTGTGTAACCTCATTTGAATGTTCTATGTAGAGTCATGCAGAACCTGTAGAAAACTGACAGGATTTGGGGAATAGAATCTTTTGTGATGAAGTCGGCCTGGGCAGTTTACTTTTGTAAAAGTGCTTTTATTTTTTTCACACAAAATGCAAAATGCATGAGAAACAAAATTTTGCTATGCTCACTATTTTTCTAGTAAAATATGAATGGATAACTTGGTAACTTTACAACCGAGAGAGCACAGACAGTTATGCAAAACATTATTTAGGTAATTATTAAGCACTGTTATATAGTTGTTCCATTCTATTGTATATTGGTTTTAAATGTTAAAATTACCAGATAAGTGATAAAATGACAATAATAATTTAAGAAATACCATGAGATTTTGAAGAACAAGATATTGTGCTAAGAAAAGAAGAAAAATAAAGAAGTATCCTGTAAAGGCAAAATATGCCCTTTGTCACTTACAAATACAATTTAAACAATTAGAACAGTTTAAATCCATTCCTTTCCTCTGAAAGTGAAAGAGATCTCACTTATTCAGCTTATACTATGGGCATGACACTAAGCTAAACATATAACACACATGAGTTCATAAAATATTCACAAGAACACATATAAAAATATTAATATTCCCATTTCTAAGGTTAGGCAAGTATTTGAAAAGGTTCTTTCATTTCCCAAAAGTTGCACCCAAAGTAAATGGAAGAAATAGCATTTAAAATAATGTTTTTTCCAATGCAGGCTCTTTGAACAGGTATATTCAACTTTACTAGGTCAATCAAGACAATGTACAATCAGGGACTAAGAAAAGAATATTCTTGCTCTGGACAGAAAGTAAGGTTTGTTGATATTCCAAATTATATTGATTTTATTCGATTCTATGGCCATGGCATTTAATAAATGGATTTTAATACAAAATAGAACCTACTCTAGTGCTATTTCAAATTGTTTCCTTTCCAAAGTGTGCTCTTCAGAGACTCTGAACTTTCAGAGAGCTGGTCACCCGCTTAGATTTATATTCAAAAGATCTAGCACAGTACCAAGGACGCAGTAGATGCCCAAGACATACATATTAGAAAGTCTCAACAACAACAAAATGTATAAAATAGCACTGGTTTGAAAAGGCAACTCAGAATATCTTACTGTTTTATTTCTCTGTTTACACTTCTCTTCTACATTTTGTTTACCCAAATTATTCTCATTTACATTTCAGAACATTTTCTAGTTATCCCTTATTTGGTAAAGAATTCCCTGAGCGATCCTAGCTTTCTGTACTACTTTTATATAACTTGCACACAGTACAACTATCCCATGTGCCACACTGTATTTTAGATATGAGGAGGATTACCCTGATGTTGAGAGCCTGGGCTCTGAAGTCAGACATGCTTGCATTTGGATCCAGGTCATTATTTCTTAGCTCAGTGACCTTGGGTAAATTGCTTTGCTACTTTGAGCCTTGGTCTCCTCATCCATCATTATTTTCTTTATATGGTTACTTAAATGACTAAACAACCTAGAATCTGCTGATAAGTTAATATATATATATTTTATATATATATGTAATATATGTTTCCTGTACTCTAAAGGTGTGCTATCCATGCAATATATATAATGGATTTTATTCCTGGTGGCCAGTACCATATTAATTGGTAGCCAAATGATCTTCTAGAATCTTCTGTGGGCCGTGGAGAGAAACAATACGTGTGATGATAAAAAACATGCCATTGTTTACAACAAATCAGATTTGCATTGTTTTTGTAAGAAGTCTCCTTAATGGCCACAATCTCCACTGAGTTTAAATTGCAATCAACATTAGCACCTTTCCTCACTGCCTGTGTGATGTAAGTATCCTTCTTTAAAAAAAACCTTTGCTGGCACACAAGCACATTTTGTAAACTATACTGGCATACCATTATAATCTTAGAAAGTAGAAGACCCAGGATGGTTAGATTCCCAAGAGGAAAGGGTGTAGATTGCTTGTAATTTAGCTGGACTTGAATTAGGATTCAACTCAGGCACCCTTTAGCTGAGTGGTCTTGGACAAATTACTTACTTACTGTGTCTGAAACTCAGTTTGTTCACCCACAACATAGATGCCGATGCATTACCTACTATAAGGTGTACTAGTGAGCATTGAATTATCTACATCCTCTAGTTGGAAGAACACAGCACAGAAGACAACTCATAGGTAATATCTTTCCTCTGAGTTTCATTATTTCCATCACACAACCCTCACTTAATAGAGGAACAAATATTTATGTTTTATCGTTCTTGTCTCTAATGGGCATCACCATTCCAATTCTCCCCGTAACCAAGGGGTTTCCTTTCTCTCTCCATAGACACTTACTATATCTTCCTTGATGCAATACCTAATAGGAAATTTCATGTTCTCCTCTGCCGTGTCCCTTGACTTCGGACTTTCATGTTTATTCTTTTCCCCAAAAAGTGATTCTCACAGGTAAGAGGTTTTGACTAAATAAGTGAACTTCTCTGATTACCTTTTCCCCACTGCCAATTCTCTTTCCTTTGATATGCCTTTGTTTCTTTTCTGAAATGTGTTAACTCCTCCATATGGACAGAGGGAGGCAGAGAAGTAAGATAAAGGGTATATTTTAGTTAAAATGGTGTATGTAATCTGTAAAACACCAATTACACTTCTCAACAACTGAACTCCCATTCAGAGCACAGGGAGCTGCGGCTTAGAGAAGTGGTGAAGTCAGGTTGCCAAGGTACCACTGTCAGTGGAAAGTAGAGCTGGGATTTGAACCACATCTGCTACTCCAGAGCCCATGGCGTTTTCCACTTAGACACGCTGCCTTTTGCCCTAAATCTCTCTGTAGCAGAGCCACGGGTCAAGCTCCCATTCAGAGCGATGCAGCTGCAGCAGTCAAGGGAAAGGGAAGGAAGAAAAGCCAAGCAGCTCAGCATGAAGAACCGTAATAACCTGACTTAGATTTAAATAATGATAACCCCTCAGGGACAGGTTCCTAGCCTGGAGAGTGATTATGCAAATGAACCCTGTGTGTATTTCTGAAAGTAACATTTTGAATGGAAACCAAACACATTCACTGACTTCAGTGTTGATGACTATTTTAAGCTGGCTTCGCAAAAAAAGCATTCCATCGTGCCTGCTTTTCTGCCCTGTTTCAAAAACACACAGCCAAGGGCAAAGGGCAAGTGAGCTAGCATTTAATGAGTCCTCTAATGTGCCAAACACTGCCTTAGGCACTTTACAGATCCTATTTTATTTAAGCCTAACAAAGGGGCTGAGCAGTAGGTTTTGCTAGCCTCACTTTTTTTTTTTAAAGAAAATCTAGACAAAAGAAAATCACAAGGACAACTGTTGAGTGCCTAGTATGTATCAATTTTATGGTAACAATATTTAACATTTATGACAAGGTAATATAAATCAACATCATCTTAATACCCAAAGTAAGTGAAAGATAGTTGAAGCAAGAAAAAATTATACAATTACTTCCCTTAGAAATATAGATACAAAATTTCCTTTACAATATCAAATCAAATCTATTGATTATTGATTTAAACATCCTAATATATTATGATTAAGTAGTGTTTATTCCAAAAAATATACATAATTTAATTCAGTTAGAATACTAGCGTGATTCACCTTACTGACCTATTAATGGGAAATGTAATCAATAGATTTAGAAAGAATATTTGATTAATTTAAAGATGTAGTTATGATTTTAGGAACAGAAAAGCATATCTTTAACCTGATAAATCCGTAGAATAAATGCTTGTTGAATGATTGGAAATACTTTTTTTAATATTTGTAACAAATAAAAGATTCCACTTCACTGCTTCTATACAATGCTCTACTGGAAGTCAAAGCCATCAATTTAAAATAAGACAAAGGAACATAATGTAAGAACTGAAAAGAAGAAATAAAACTTAACTACACATTACACACACACACACACACACACAAACACACACAAACACACAGAGAGGTTTCTATAGCCCATCTGGTTCTCTTTACCTTAAAAATTATTTATCATTTGATGAGACTTCCAAAAAGAAATAATCTACTATATTTATACTACTACAAAGAGGTAGTTGTAGCAATCTGGTCCTAAACTATTGATCTCTATAAATAATACAGAGGTAGTTGTAGCAATCTGATCCTAAATTATTGACCTAGATCAGAAACATTGCTGTATTGTTGAACTAGTTCAGAAAGATTGCTGGATACATCAACATAAAACAATCATTTGAATCGCTTATTTAGTAACAAAAATATAATTTTAAAAGATATTATTCAAAGTGTCAGCAAAAGAAATATGAATGTGGGGAATCAACCTACAAGAGATAGTTACATATTTTTGTACGATAACTCTTTTAATGAAAGTCATAAAGAACACAAAATAAATGAAAAAATATACCATGTTTATGGATGGGAAGATTTTGTGTCATAAATGCAGCGATACTCCCCAAACTATTCTAGACACTTGACTGTAATGCCAATCAACACTTTGAAACAGATCTTTATGTAGAAATTGACAGATGGTTTCAGATTACAAACAATAGTGTAAACTAAAAATAAAATTATAAACCCCCCAACCAACTGAATGGACCCCTCTTCTTTGGCCAAAGGCATTCTAAAATAAGCATGAAACACTAGTTCAGGACATTATAGGAATGGATGCTCAGACATGCCTTATTAAACCCTACTCCTTTTGGAAATGAGGCACAGATGACCAGGGTTTACATTTAAAAAGAGACCTCAAGACTGATAAAATAGACTCTTTAAATCTGATAAGAAACATTTACAACTAGTCTCTCTAAAGCCTGCTACCTGGAGACTTTATCTGTATAATGAGAACCTTGGTCTCCGCAACTCCTTATCTTAACCCAGACACTCCCTTCTATTGATTCCAAGTCTTTTAGATAAACTCTTTTAACCAATTACCAATCAGAGGTTTTATTTGAATTCACATAGAATCTGGAGGCCCCTGACAACCCCCACTCTGAATTGTCCCACCTTTTTGGACTGAAACCAATGTACATCTTACATGTATTGATTGATATCTTATGTCTCTCTAAAATATATAAAACCAATCTGTTAACCTGACCACCTTGGGCACAGGTTTTCAAGATTTCCTGGAGCTATGTCACAGACAATGGTGACTCATATTTGGCTAAGAATAAATCTATTCAAACATTTTAGAGTTTGACCTATTTCATTGACAATAGCTAAGACACTTTAAAAGAATAAAAGGAAACATTGCTTAACAGGTATCAAGAATTTCTGTAAGCTAGGGTATCAGAATATAGAGATTTTGTCACAACAGTTAAAAAAAAAATAGGATCCAGACACAGATCCAAGTACATTTGTAGTTTCATTAAAAGTCTAAAATGAAGTTTGGGGATGATTTATGGGACGTCTCTGTACTGAGGACCTCTGGATCTGAACATAAATTCCTGCCAGTAGAAGCACACTTCATGGTCCTCATATAGGAGTTAAGAAGAACTTATTTAGGCAGCTAGTGACGTTTTCCTTTTAATGAAAAGCAGCCCCAAATAATTTTCTTTTCTAACAAAAAGCAGCCTGTAAAATCAAGCTGCAGACACAGATAAGTGTTTTGTTTCTCTATTACTGTTATTAATAGACACAAAGACTAAATATCAATAAAGGCCAAAATGAGCCAAGAAAGTGGCAGCCCTTTTATTTGCAAATACGCACGCACTCTCAGGCAAGGGTCACTGGTCGGCGGGAAAGGGCCGGGGAAGTTGCGCCGGCGCTCTCCGGTGAGGTTCTCCAGTCCATGAATGCTGGGCGAAGAAGTTACGCTGGCTCCTGCCCGCAGCGGACTTTTATGCATTGGTACTGGCAGGGGGAGGGCAGTGGGCGGGATAAGGGCGTGATAGGGGCGTCTCCATAGGCGTGGCCGGGTAAGTTTCGGTCTCTTCGGATTGACGTTACCTGGCGCATGCTCGGTTGATCTGCATCTTCCCGGGCGCGGGCTGCATTTTCCCGCCCGCCGGAAAGTTGGTGAGGAAGAACCCGGAAACAACATGGATTGTGCCGCTGGAAGTTTGCACAGGTGAGTGCCAGCAGCTGTGCCAATAGGAAAAGACTGCCTGGGGGCTAGATGCGTCCAATATGGGGGCTCCATCTTCTCCTTTCCTTGTCAACCTTGGGTAAAGCAAGGAGCAGGCAACATGGTGCCAGCCAAGTAGAGACCGCATTTGCATAATAAAAGATTAGGGTGAGGTGGCCAGCTTCCTCACCTGCTATGTAAACATCACACCTGGTCCAACCACTCTTTGGGTCCTGTGTAATTCAGACACTGCCACCTCAAGCCTATCTATAAAACCCTGTTCACTCGGCTATGGTTCAGAAGTCCCACTCCAGAGTCCCTCTCTCTCACAGGAAAGAGAGCTGTTCTTTCTCTTTATTTTGCTGATTAAACTTCTGCTCCTAAACCCACTTCTTAAATGTCTGCATCCTTGATTTCCTTGGTGTGAGATGACAAACCTTAGGTATTTACACCAGACACCAACACCTCTTCAGTCCCAATGACATCAAATTGACACCGGCTTATTTCTCATCCCGTAAATAAGATTCCTCATTAACCCTGCCACTTTGGTCTCTGAAAAGAGGGAGGCTCCTATTTCAGCATAGAGCCACTGTTTGGCAGGTTCTGGGTTCTTGTCCCATGACCAAGAGAAATCAGGAGAGTGAGCAAGGTAGAGAAGAATTTTATTGAGCGACAGGAAAGCTCTCAACAAAGCTCTTAAAAACAGTGAATTATCCTAGACTGCTGTTAACTTTTCCAAAGAAAACTGAAATCTTTAACAACCGAATTTTTTTTTTTTTTTTTCTGAAGAGGTCTACTTTTTTCTACTATTTTTTTAGGGGTTAAATATTTCATAAGACCCATGAGTTGAGAAATACATACATACAAAACATGTCCTTGTGATGGTCTCAATTCCTTGAATATCATCCTCTTTCCCAGACCTGGATTTCTCCTCGCTAGTTTGATATGGTATAATCATAAATATTTGGAAAGTATTAATGAAGGAAAATAGCCTGAACTGCTGTTAGCTGATTAGCCTCATATCACTTCAGTCACATTCAGACTTTAAAAGTGCATTAGAATACAAGGTCTTAATTCTTTTACCTTTCAAACTCATAATAAATTGACATATATTCTGCTAATTTTACATTTCTTTTTTTCTAATGAAAGAAAGCCAGGCCTCCTATTTCTTTTATTTGTCTTTGTTTCAATTATGTGGATACTGTCATAAAACTTCCCAATGCTAGTTGAAGCATTTTCCATGCTTTCTAAGACTAAAGCAAATGTCTATACTTGAATAGAACCCCATTTCTATACTTGAATAGAAAAAAATTTATTTTCTGAAAGTGATGGTTACAAAAGAATTGACCTTTTGGAGAGCGATTTTGTATTTAGAAGGGATAATTTTATAAGCCTCCTTAAGATGAGGCCTCCAAAACATGAGTGTGTGTCACCAAAATAATACCATTTGTTTCTTGAGACAGTGGAAGGATTTTGTTAGTTGCACCAGAAATGTAAGATAGAGCACAAACATCAAACTTATAGAAAGCATCATCTTCTGTCATCCATGTAACTATTTCCTGATACAGTCTTCTAGTATTCTGTCAACTTGCCCATAGTTTCAGAAAAATTACTAAAAGCATGACATGCTTAGCAAGAATGTGTTAGAAGATAAATACAATAATATTAATAAGATTACACTTTACACCAAATTTATAGTGGGAAATACGGAGGTTAAATCAAGAAGGAACCAGTTTTTGCAGGAAGTTATATTTAAATGTCTGTTGGTAGAGGTGAAGATTCAGTGTACATGTTTGCCATATAATTCAGCCAACTTGCATAAAATTTTGAAAATTTTTAGAAAAGAAACCATATAATTATATGCATTATTAATTCTACCCTTCTAAAATAATTCCCTGTCACCATGCTGATAAATTTCTTCCTATCTTTTTTTCTTCCCTCTGTGTAAGTCTGTTTCTTACTGTAATCATAGTACCTATATAAATGGATATCTTCTTCCCTCAGTTAATAGTGTATTGCTTTTTCACTGTCACATAATCTTCCTCTTACTATTTCAATGGGTGCATAGAATTCCATTGAGTGACTCTACTATAATTTATTAATCTAAAAGAATGAATTTGGGAAATATTTGTCTTCAATTTTTTTGCATCAATTCAAGCTGAATATCTCTGTAAACTAATATCATATTCATAATTATTTCTTTCAAATGGAATTTGTGTCCATATGTGTAAAATCAGAACAGTGTGCATATTTAAGGTCAATAATGTATTTTTAGATTATAAAAATTATTAAATAAGCATGTGCTATTTTCTTATTAAAAATAACTGAATTTGTTTGATATCACAGTTGTCTGAACCAAAATGGGTAATAGTTATGTCCTTAAATTCTATGAATATTAGTTAGCTTGTAGAGTAATCATTATTTCACCTAAAGACCTTAATCATAAAGGTATCAAAATGAGGACAGCATGGGACCTCAATTCTCATGGCCAATGTGAAACTAGATATATACAAAAATAGAGAAAAAATGAAGCATGAAGTAGAATATAGAGTGCACTGTCTTTCTCTCTATATCTATATGTAAAATACATGCACATGTGTTATGTGCATAGAGCTATTATTAGCAGAGATTAAACAAGAGTGTACTTTTGGATACCAAGATATTTACAATATGATATTTACAATGAATTAACAACGTGATTGTAATTATAGAGTTCCTAGAATTTCAATCGCAATAGCCATAACATGATAGCTAATGAAAAACTTACTTTTGGTTAGATCCTCTGCTAAGAGGATTATACACATTATCTCAAAGAACAGTGGAGGGCAAAAGAAACATTTTCCCCTACCCATCTTAAGTTTATTGGCTGAAGCCCTGTAAATGAGACTGACAAAAGACAGATAAACAAGGCATAAACAAGCAGAAGGTCATGAATACAGGCATCATACACACATAGAAGCACTCGGTGATGAGTACAACTCATAGGTATGACTCAAACTTGGGCCCATAGAGCATCTTAACCAAAGAGCAATAATTTTGTAGGGAAGTGACAAGAAGAAATGACACAGGATTCTTTTGGCGCCACTTTGCTAGCTGGAAATCTTCACAGCTGGCAGTGCCTCTGCCTGGGCTTCACTCTTGCCCATGCGGCTTGCTCTGCCCACTGGGCCTGACAGGCTGGGCTCTGCTTGTGCTATGGCCTGGATTCTGCACCCACTGTGGTTCTGTGCTCAGCCTGCAGCAGGACCTGCAGCCTGCCATGACTGGCTTCTTTTTTTTTTTTTTTTTTGAGACAGAGTCTTGCTACGTCACCCAGGTTGGAGTGCAGTGGTACAGTCTCAGCTCACTGCAAGCTCCGCCTCCCAGGTTCAAGCAATTCTTCTGCCTCAGCCTCCTGAGTGGCTGGAATTACAGGCACCCACCACCATGCCTGTCTACTTTTTTGTATTTTTAGTAGAGATGGGGTTTCTCCATGTTAGCCAGGATGGTCTCAATCTCCTGACTTTGTGATCCGCCCACCTCTGCCTCCCAAAGTGCTGGGATTACAGACGTGAGCCACCACACCTGGCTCCACGACTGGCTTCTGCCTTGGGTGTCAGCATCTGGACAAGGGGAATGTGGTGGTACCTGAAAACTTGGAGATGCCAACAACTGTGGATCCCCAAGGGGTGTTCAAGCTTTTGCTTGGGGAGTCCCAAGGTCTGATCCCCCAGGAAGTGTTACAGCTGTCATTTGTTCCTGCCACCTGCAGCTTTGGCAAATGGGGGTGTGTCACAGTTCATTTGGTCCCACGCTGGCAGCTCAGCAAATCGGGCTGTGTGGTGCCCAGTGGTTTTTTTAACTCCTGTAGCTCAGCAAGCAGGAGCGCACATTACAGCCCTTTTCTCAGCAGCAACGGTTTGGCAGGTTCTGGGTTCTTGTCCCACGACCAAGAGAAATCAGGAGAGTGAGCAAAGCAGAGAAGAATTTTACTGAGCCACAGAAAAGCTCTCAACAATGAGAGAGGACCCAAAGTGAGTAGCCCTCTGCACGGGGGTCCAAAAGCAGGTAGCCATCTGTGAGGCTGAGTCTGGGGGTTTTATAGGCTCAGAATGGGGGAGTGCATGCTGATTGATCCACAAGTAGGCCTTGAAAAAACTCCATTCGATTGGCTAAAAGGCATCAAGAAAGTTCTCACTCTGGTAGTGAACTGCACCCGGAACTGGCAGCTGGTTTTCAGGCTTCAGGCTGTCTTTGACTCAAAGGTTGGGTTTCACTGAGAACCCATTTCTGTCTGCCTAGGAATTTGTCTGTCTCCTGCAACTATTAAAAGAAAAATACTAAGCTTCTAGGAGCAGTAAATTGTGAAAAGGCAAATGTTTGAGCAAACTAATGGTAGATAAGAACTAATTAGTTACATTACCTTTTGGAGACTGTTTTGGTGCCATCTCATCACTTGTAACAAGGTTGTTATTCCCTTCCTGGTATGGGAAGTAGGGGGGGCACCTTCACAAAGAGAAGAAATGTTCTGCTCTCAGGCAGATAGGTGGTGAGCAGAGAGCTCATCCTGTGCCTGCTTTTTCTCAATTGCCTTCACCTTAAGATAATCCTCATGCCACAGTGATGCATTTTGAGGTCACATGTTCTGAATGTCTTCAGGATAGTTGCAAAAAACTTTTGAGATAATTAAACTTATTATCATTTTATAGATGAGATATTAATCTCAAAATTATCTACCCAAGGTAAATAAACTGGTTAGAGGCACTGACTGGATTCAAAATTTGGGATATCTGGATCTAGACAACTCTTAACCACTTTTCCAAATGCCTAGGGGGTGTTTGCAGCTGCTTTGAGGGGATTCAGGTAATTAAAACATTTCACCTTTCCATCAGAAATAAAATATTCACTTTTATTTGGTCACACAAATTAACAAGCACATTAAATGTGTTTGCTCTGGGCTAGAATAATATCTTCTCTGTGCAAAACAGTGATAAATGACACAAATCAGAGCTCACTGTCAAGTATACCTTTCTTTTGTTAATAAAACTATAGAGCTTATCTCTTAAAAGATGAAGTCAGTGATCCCCAACTTTTATCATCAAGGACGCTTAAGCCTAATCGCTGTATTTGTGTTGTATTTATTCTTCCAAAGAATATAAGTTACTTTCCTTGTCCAGTTAATGCAGACATTTCTGAATGTAAGAATAAGACACGAAACTGTTCTTTCTGAAACACAATTTAACTCAGAATCCCAAGCTCACAGGGACTAAAGGGTCCAGTGCTTTCCCTTTGAATTCAAGTTGCTTCTGGGCATTTTTCTACCCTTTGGCATTTCTCTCTCCAACTTAATTGGATATCACATTTTAACACCCTCAGGTCTGTCTTAGCACCACTGTTTTCTAATTATCTCATGTTCACTGAGCTTCCAGCTTCCAGTTGTATTGGTTCAGATGCTTTCAGATTGATCCCTGTGTTGTACCATCTGCAAATTTGATTGCTACACAGTTTATTCAAATCTATCAGATCATTAATAAAGGAAGAAAAGAAAACAAACAGGTCTACACTGGTCCTGCCTCCCACTTCGACACCCCCACCTCCCAGCCAGTTCCCTTCAGGCCCAGACACAGTCATTTATCACCAGCCCGTGTTTGTGTCCCAGGAGCCGACCTTGCCGTGTGGACAGGGCTCACATCCAAGTGTTCCTCTATTTGTCTTATGTAAGATCATAGGAAGAGCCATATTGGGCACTTCAGTTAATCCAGCAATAGCAATCCCTCACAGTTTTATGGTACTTAAACTCAACTGTCATTTTACTTCACATGTGAGTTCTAAATATTCCAGAACCTGCAGTAGGCACCAAACTGTAAGTTTTCTGAGGCTAGAAACTGTGGATAATTGTGATGCCAAGGTGAACTTCCAGTGACCTGTCTAGGGCCTGAAGCATAGATTTATTTAACATCTAGTTTTTTATTAGATTGGTGAAAAGTAATTGTGGTCTTTGCTATAATTACTTTTGCACCAACCTCATACATTCATGCGACAAAAAAGGTCCATGTCCTTCAATGGCTAAAACTCTAGTGGTAAAATTGAACTGTGTAAGCTAAATATTTTATGACAACAAATACTTGCTTAATAAGCAGTTAACTTTATAACCATCAGAAGGTAAAGCATTCCTTAGTTTTCCTCTCTGTAAAATGGGTAAAAGTTGCTTGTTGCTGATCACTCAATAGTACAAGCATGCATATTTAAACACAGGCATATCTTTGAAGGAGATGAAAAGTCACCTCTTCCCTAAAGCCTTCCTGAACTCACTCTTTTCTAATAGCTTTGGCAGTTTTTTGGTCCATTCTCATAATAGCTTGTGTGTATTTCCATTTTCACACATAGAAAATGCACAATACACACACAAAGTAGAATGTAATGTTTCTTCAGCCAGTTTGTGAATGTGAGCACAGAGTCAGCATGTTATTTCTTGGTATAATCTCCCTCCATGCCTGACACACCACCTGATTTATTTGTGTTATCCACCAGATAAATCAATTAAGTTATTTAGCCCTAGGATTAGAGCCAAACTTCAATCTGTAAGTTCAGGACTCTCTCCACCATGTCATAATTGTCATCTTATTTCCATTTTATTAGACTACAGCCCATGTTTAGTTATGTTCTTCCATGTTTCTTGGATTCACTTCTATTTCATCATTATATGGTTAGAAATTAAATTATGAAGCATGTTTTACTTTAATCAAAAATGCTCTCTCATTTTTGAAAGCATTCATGTTTATTAAGTCCATGTCATGGGTTCTGTCCTAGAAATATCCAGGGCTTCCTAGAAATATCCAGTGTTCCTCAGTCTTGTAGTCTGTCCCCAGGTTGTAGGAGATCAGTCAGGGTGGTGGGAAAAGTTATAAGAAAAAGTTATAGGGAAAGATGCAAACCTTCTTGGAAGGGCGGGAGGTTTTCCAAATGCTTCAGTAAAGAATTATGGCTGAAGGCAGCCAAATTCTCTTATCTGAGGATGAGAGCAAAGGGCAGATAACAAGGGAATGTAAAGGAGATTGTCTAGATAAATTTGTTTACTCCTGTCTCCAGAAACCAGCCTTTGATCATTTGCACGCAGGGCTGCTCTCTACTTGGGGGGTCAACACTGTTTATTACACACAAATTGTGCTTGCTCCAAGCCTTTGTCACTAAATCTGTACTAAATAAATGCAAGTGGGGCCAGCTTATGGGGACAGCACTGTCATCAGCGGTGCTGAGCTGTGAGGTCCCCTACCTGCCCTGTCAGGCAAAAAAGTACCCTGTGTCAGCGTACTTCTTTCATCCGTTGCTCAGCCAGAGTCTGCAGGACAGACTCAACACTAGGTCACAATTTGAAAGAGAAAATAGAGCTAAAAATCAGTTGGCTTTCCAAATTTGTTTTTAAATTATTGACAATAAACAATATTATGTGACATATGTGACATACAAATATTATGTGACATATGTGACATACAAATAGTATTATGTGACATATTAGAACGTGAGATACTTTCACAAAATGTTTCAGAATTTAATGACTGCCACATCAAGTAGAGATAATTTTTATCCACCACAGGTATATTCTATTATGGAGTGATTACATTACTCAACGCAGGACATTTTTTCCCCCAATCATTAGTTGTCTGAATTTCCATAGTTTGCTTTATAGGTTAGCTCAGTTGATTAGACCCTCATGCTAACGAATCCATGATTATTACACATTAAACTCAAAGTTAGATGACTGTATACCTGGGTAGAGAGATCATACTATGTATTCTCTAATCCACAGTCCTTGAGATTCTGCATTTTAAAATACTTTCCAAATGGTTCTGAGACACGCCTAATCAACACTATTGTCCTTCAACTGTAAATGAGAGTCTTGGGACTAAAAGGGCCAGGGTGGTTCATTCAGGGACATACTCTGAGACTCAGAGCTGAAAACCGATCAGTGGTTCTTGATCCTGAAGCACATGGAAAACAAAGAAAAACAAAAGAGTCAAAAGCCAAAGGTGATTCTAATTATCAGTGAGGATCGAGACTCAATGAATAAGATCTAAATCTGATTCCCATTCTAGTACTCTCTGCACAAGTAATATATCTCCTTTATCTTCAGCTACTTGTTTTTGGAATTTTTGGTCACCAAATTCCACAGATAAAAATAAAATAGATAACAGATCTATATGTTTAGCAGATCCAGAAGATAGGATTCCTCCCATGGTAGTTTGTGAGATGATATTGATAAGACACAAATTGAAAATCAAGTAACGTTGATAGAAACAGCAAGAAAGTCACTTTTCTTTCAATTTTTTAAATTTTTTTCTGATGATATCAAAGATAAAGTCAGATAAAGTCCATTTGAAGTTACTGTGGTGTTATCTTATTTATCAGTATCTTTTTGTATGAAAGAGAATGAGGAGGCATTGGCAGAAAGTCAAGTGTGTGTGAGTTTGTGTGTTGTGCATTGTATTTATTTCCATAGTTACCTTTACTTATAGAAAGTAACATGATAATAAGGTAAAATTTTCTTTTAAAATTAGCTTTCAGTAGTCTACTTTGGGAAATGTATTTTTATGTCAGTAATATTAAATATTAATTTTTTAACTAGTCCAGGCTTATGAGCATTCAGGAAATCATTGCAGGAATAATAATGACTATTACCGAACATACTCGTCCATTCAATCAAAGCCTTTGACACTTCATTCAAGAACTCTCTTGTCTGTTACATCAAGGATCATGTCAAATATTCTTAAAGGGAATCTTCTGTTCCAGTAATTTTTGTGATAATCCCACCATATGTTACTATTTTGGAAAAGTTGGTAGAGAGATGAAAATATCAAAGTAGGCATATGTTTTTATGAAAGTTTCAGAAAAGTGTGTTTATTTTGACTTATGTCTAAATTAGATTCCTAACAGCTGAATGAAATGTAAATTAGTTGTTTTTGTTGCAGAAGATAGACATTCCATAAAACATGGTATCAATCATCTTAGAAGTGCTTTATTTCGGTCTGTGATGTGATGGCCAGCATGATCACTCTTAACAGCTGATAAGAATGAACACCAATAAATGTTCAAACACTCAGGACATGCATGGAAGTAGTCAGGTCGTGCATGTCCTTTCACTCTTCAGGGTTGTTGTACCTATCACTGTCTCTGAACAGAAATCTTCCTCTTCTTCCTTTCTCCTTTTTTCCTAACCTGCATTTCTGAACAGCTCCTCAGGTAATTTTGATCCTCAGGCAGGTGGGAGTGACTGATCTAGTTCAAACTTCTTCATCTATAAAAAATAAATTAGCACCCACACAAAGCCTTCCTGATGCCACTATGTCAGATCTCTAGAGCACCCTGCATTATTTTACTTTCATAGGATTGACAAAAATCACAACAAATCACAAGGTGGCATATGCTGAGAGCCTATTAAAGTTTTTAAGATTACTTTTTTCACATAAGTTCCTTGAGCACAAGACCATGTCTGTCTCAAGCATCCCTTTAACCCATTGCTTTCCAAGAACCCGGTATGGTACATGACAGATACACAATATGTCAGCGGTCCCCATCCTTACTGGAACCAAGGACTGGTTTTGTGGAAGACATTTTTTTCCATGGATGTAGTGAGGGGGTGGGTAGTTTCAGGATAAAACTGTTACACCTCAGATAATCAGGCAGGCATTAGATTCCCATGAGGAGCACACAATCTAGATCTCTTGCCTGCACAGTTCACATTAGGGTTTGTGCTCCTATGATAATCTAATGCCACCTCTGATCTGACAGGAGGCAGAGCTCAGGCTGCAATGCCGCTCACCTCCTGCTGTGCCAGCCCAGTTCCTAACAGGCCATGAACCACTCCTGGTCGGCCTCCTGGGGTTTGGGGACCCCTGCAATATGTGTCTTCTTAATAAATCTGAAATAGCCTGTCTAATTCTATAGGGACCATGACCATAAACACACAGTATTGTATTGGAAAGTGCTTTGGACTGTCCAGAATGTTAGACGAATGCAAAGGAGGGGTGAAACTTTAACGTTATTGCCAATATCATTTTCTTCTCACTGATTTACTCAGGAATGCAGGTTACCTGACTCTTGGGTTTCCTGCACTGGAAGACTTAAAGCACTACCTCCGAACAATATAGAAAAATGGACTAGATATATAAGTACCAAGGACCTAGCATAGAATACAGGTTGTTATCTAAAATCGTGATCTAATCCAGAAGCTTCAGCATGTTAATGCCTGAGGGAGTAGAAAAAGAGACAACATAGGTTTTTATGATGGAATGGTTGCTAGATTTAGCAGAGGAAAATTCAGGGCAACTAGTTCAATTCGAATTTCAGATAAGTCACACACACACACGCACACACACACATACACATGTACATTTGGCCCTCCATATCTGTGAGGTTAGCATCCATGAATTCCATCAACTGTGGATGGAAAATATTTGGGGACAAAAATGGATGATTGTGTCTGTACTGACATGTAAAGACTTCTTTTTCTTGTCATTATATCCTAAATAATACAGAACAGCTATTTGCATAGCGTTTACATTGTATTAGACATTATAAGTAATCTAGAGACAATTTAAAGAAGACAGGAGGATGTACATAGGCTGTATGCAAGTACTATATTCTATTTTATGTAAGGGACTTGAATATCTGGACATTTTAGTATTCATGAAAAGGGGATGTGTTCTGGAGCCAATTCCCATGATGTTGAGGAATGAGTGTATGTAGTATATGTGTATCCTATATTTTTAAAAGCTCTATTCATTTTATAGCTAAAATTTACATTTAACCAGTATAAAAACTGAAACTTAGGCATATCTTAAGAAGTATACTTGAATAGTCAGCAATCCAGGAATCCGGCAGCACCAGACTGCAAGTGGCTGGGTAGTTGAACTCCACTGGGGAGTACAAGGAAATAACTTTTGTAAGGTATTCTTAGAAACAGGACAAAACTATTTGATTGGTTAAAGTGGAAAGTCCTTAGTTACAGTTTAGTGGGCAGTTTTCGATTGGTGAAGTCTCTACTTAGGGGTTAGTTCATAGTTTTTGGATAGGTTCCACTTAGTTTTGCTGTGTTGTTTTGTTTTTTGCTAGGGTATGAACATTCACTGTGAGTTGAATTTCAGTTTGCTTGATTAGAAACTCAAGTTGCTGGAGCCCTCTCAGCCTAATGGCCTCCCAATTAATTATTTTAACACTGGGCATCTTACTTTTCATCTGGAACACCTGTACCATAGGGTAACAATAACACAACAATAACACTAAGATACTGTCTAGAGCATGATTTCATTCAGAAAGTTTTGGCCAAACCTTAGTGGCAGGAACCCTATATGCTGGAGACTGACTAGAAACTGGGAAGGAGGAGAAGAGAGTGTTGAAAGAAGGGTCTTAAAATGGAGAGCTTAATGAAGAATATATCTTAGTAATTTGTTTATCCTATGGGTGAAAGTTCTAGCTGAGTTACAAATATTGGCAGGAGTAGCTTCCATAAAAGTCTCCGGTGTTTACAAAAGAACTGAGGGGAAGTAAGGAATATTCAGTGTTTCAGTTGCCTTGTAGTTTGTCTAGACACCAGGTCACTCGCTCCTGGGATTTGTGGGGATGAGTTGAGATGAGTTTCACTGAGTTAATATGATCCCAGGGTGAAGCAATTGGCCAGATGAGGGGTAGAGAGGTGTTTAGAAAACAGCTTGAATTTCACAAAGCTAGAACAAATACCTTATTGGCCCTTGACCTGAGCTTAGGTTAATTTTTGTAAAAAATAACAAGATTATAATCCATGCTGTGGATCATTTAGCTCAGATTTTAGAATTAATCATAGGGAACAAACTGAAAGATTGATAGACATAGTGGAAAACATAAATGAGCAATCAGGGCCAGGAACTTTGGCTAAGACATATGCTGCATGCAAATTTAATATAATAGATACAGCGAACATTTTGATGTTTACCCTGTACCCAAACTGTTTCCAGAGCTCAAGTTCTATTTTCATGGCAGTCCTTTTGCAGAAGGTATTATTGTTTTCTCCATTTTACTGATCAATAAATTGAGATTTAAATAGATTAAATAATGTACTGAGATTCCCTGGCCAGTAAATGACTGAGTTAGGTTTTAAACAAGGTACTGGCACCACAGCTTCCAAGGGATAAACTATCATTTCATTTTTTCCTTGAGTCATACTTTCTGATATGGTTTGACTGTGTCTCCAGCCAAATTTCAACTTGAATTGTATCTCCCAGAAATCCCACATGTTGTGGGAGGGACCCAGGGGGAAGTAATTGAATAGCATGGTCTTTCCCATGCTATTCTTGTGATAGTAAATAAGTGACACGAGATCTGATGGGATCAGTAAATTACCAGGGGTTTCTGGTTTTGCTTCTTCCTCATTTTCTCTTGCTGCTGCCATGTAAGAAGTGCCTTTTGCCTCCCACCATGATTCTGAGGCCTCCCCAGTTATGTGGAACTGTTAGTCCTATTAAACCTCTTCTTCTTCCCAGTCTCAGGTATGTCTTTGTCAGCAGCATGAAAAAGGACTAATACACTACCCTGTAAAACTTTATTTAATTGTAACCTTTGATTGCAACATGGGCAAAATAATAACCTTCACATTTCTCTCAGTGCTACCTGAGAAATAAAAATAGTCCAAGAAGAGTGGTAAATGGCAATCAACACTCTATCCAAATGTAGGGAGACACAGAGATCAGTAGGAATTATAGAACAGTGGCAACTCCTTCCTCATCTGAAAAAGAGCAGTTTCTGCTCTTCTCCAGGAAATTATAGCCATGTATAAGTGAGGGTCAAATAGTGACAGAAATTGATATTTCAAGGGATTAAAGAAATTCAGATTAGTATATAAAATCTCTGACTGAATCTTGACAAGAAGGTAACTGATTTCTGTTTTTGTTTTGTTTTGATTTTAATAGCATGAGGCCAACAAGATATAACATGCAACTCAGATCTTGCATGAGTTGGCTTTGGTCCAAGAAGGACAGTATGAGACCTTAACACTCTGTTGTTCTATGCAGACCTGGATTGCTTTTTTCTCAACCTGCGTAGAAATTCCGGAGTGACTCTACACCTCTTTCAGAGATGCTCTCCTAGGATGTGGCTGGTACAGGGCCCCATTTCAGCCCAGGAGAAGAAGAGCTAATGAGACTACATTGTCACATTTATCTCCATTCCCCGATGTGACTGATGGTGGAACTTTCATTTACAATTATTTTTGTTTAATCAAAATCAACGAGGCCAGGTCGAGTAGGGCCTTTGGCCAATGTTCTTTTAATGCAAAGTCAGTAAAGGACTTAACTAAGTAATGAGGTCATTCAAGAGTCTATTTATTATGAAGAGCAACTATTCTGTGGAACTACTTTCTGTAACTATGGTGAAATTTCTACTTAAAATTATATTGTTTTATTTTCTCTTTTCTTTATAGATACAAAAGTGCAGCCATTCTGTGATCCCTTTGAAAGGACTGTCTGTGCATACAATGAGACTTAGGCATTAGCACAGATATTTCTATCATGGACTATCACCATTTCTAATGTACTTCACCTGGAGGGTAAATAGCAATTGGTTTTCAGGGATGGGAGAAAAAGTTAAGTTGAGGCTGATGTATCCTTTAAGGGGAAAAGACAACAACAAAAAAGTCAAGTAACAATTTTGTTTATTTATTTTTTTGATACGAAGTCTTGCTCTGTCGCCCAGGCTGGAGTGCAGTGGTGCTATCTTGGCTCACTGCAACCTCCAACTCCCGGGTTCAAGCGATTCTTCTGTCTCAGCCTCCCAAGTAGCTGAGATTACAGGTGAACACCACCACACCCGGCTAATTTTTCATAGTTTAGTAGAGACAGGGTTTCACTGTGTTGCCCAGGCTAGTCTCAAACTCCTGAGCTCAAGCAATTCACCTGCTTTGGCCTCCCAAAGTGCTATGATTACAGACATGAGCCACCATGCCTGGCCAACAATTTTTTTAAAAATATTGCTCCCTTTTATTTAGTACTCTTAATTCTTTTTATTTATTTATTTATTTTTTTAATGATGTTTTCCTCTGTTGCCCAGGCTGGAGTGCAGTGGTGCAATCTTGGCTCACTGCAACCTCGGCCTTTTGGGTTCAAGAGATTCTCCTGCCACAACCTCCTGAATAGCTGGGACTACAGACATGTGCCACTGCACCTGGCTAACTTTTTCATTTTTAGTAGAAACAGGGTCTTACCATGTTGGCCAGGCTGGTCTTGAACTCCTGACCTCGTGATCAGCCCACCTCGACCTCCCAAAGTGCTGGGATTACAGGCGTGAGCCACGGTGCCCAGCAGAACGGCCATTGTTTGTAATATCATGAAGATATTTGATATTGTTAAATTTGGGGGAAACTCTATCAAGTTCCTTTTCCATAAGTTTAAATGCTCAGAGCATTTTGAATTTCTCTTATACAATAACTGATTTTAAATACTCTGAATTGCAAATGGCTGGTACATATGGAAATCTATAGGTTACATGATTAGCCTACTTCTGATACCAGTGAACTTCCTTCTGACTAGATATTGATTAATAACTGAATTCTTTGATTTTCACTGAGCATTGCTGATGACTGGGAACTGTTTCACAGGCTGGATTCTGCATCCGAATCATTCAGCACTGCTTCTCCTTCACTATGTAACTCTGTTGCCTGGCACTGTTCAGTCCGACATGTTCATATAGTAATAGGACCTCTAGACTTGCACTTTCCTACCACAACCCTTGCTGAGTTAACACGTTAGAGAGAAAGATAATTCTCAGAAGCCACTCCCACACCAGGACAGCCAGCATTAATTAAAGCTGATACAGAAGTAGCTGAAAAACACTTAAATATAAACTACTAAAAACAAAATTGAATGTATTCCCAATTCAACTTCCCCTTAACCAGATTCTCATGTCAAATGCTAGCTCCCTAAAAACACCATCCAAAAACTTTTTTTTTTTTTTTTTTTTTTTTTTTTTTTTTTTTTTTTTTTTTTGGAGACAGAGTCTCACTCTGTCACCCAGGCTGGAGTACAGTGGCTTGATCTCGGCTCACAGCAACCTCTGCCTCCTGAGTTCAAGCACTTCTCCTGCCTCAGCCTCCTGAGTAGGTGGGATTACGGGTGCCTGCCACCACGCCTGGCTAACTTTTTGTATTTTTAGTAGAGATGGGGTTTTGCCATGTTGGCCTGGCTAGTCTTGAACTCCTGACCTCAGGTGATCTACCTGCCTTGGCCTCGCAAAGTGCTGGGATTACAGGCATGAGCCACTGCACTCAGTCCCAAAAAAACCTTGTTAAAAAGACTGAGGGCAACATCTGTAAACAGTAAGGTTTTGGAGTCTAGTTTAAGACAGATCTTTCAATGCATGACTGGATTAAGGTTGAATAAGGATCGTTATATAATAGTTTAGGATAGATGGGCAGAGCAAAATGAGAAATTTGAATCCAAATTTGAAGAGTCTTGAGAAGTAAATTAAACTTCCTAAATTGAACAGTTGGATGTTCACTCATTTTTTTTTCAGGATGTTCCTGAAACTAGCAACATTTTTTGTGACTTATCTTCCCAGACAAGGGTTTTTTTTGTTTTGTTTTATTTTTGAGACAGAGTCTCGCTCTGTTGCCCAGGCTGGAGTGCAATGGCGCGATCTCGGCTCACTGCAAGCTCCACCTCCCAGGTTCACGCCATTCTCCTGCCTCAGCCTCACGAGTAGCTGGGACTACAGGTGCCCGCCACCACGCCCGGCTAATTTTTTTGTAGTTTTTAGTAGAGATGGGGTTTCACCGTGTTAGCCAGGATGGTCTCGATCTCCTGACCTCGTGATCCGCCCGCCTCCCAAAGTGCTGGGATTACAGGCCTGAGCCACTGTGCCAGGTCGACAAGGGGATTTTTAGAATAAAAAAGTTGTGTTACTGAAGAGTAAAGTCATGTTATTGAAAATGTCCACATAGAAAGCCATTGTCATGTAGCTAGTAAGATGTACAGGTGTCAATGATTTGGGTTCTTACTCCAAGTATTAATCCATGACCTCTCCAAGAATGCTTTCAGGACCAAAGGCAAACTGAATTCATTGTGATGTAAATCATTTACTTTAGAAAAAATTACAAAAATGTGTGGTGATGTGAACAGGTGTCCAACCTACATACAACAGGTGCCCTTCAGTATTTGGAAGGGGTCCGAGAAAGCAAGGTTTAAATTTCCTTAGCTTCATGATAAATGTTAGGAATAAGACTCTTGACCACTGTGTTATCTTACCACGCCCCCACAATGCCCCTAAACGTGACTAAAATAAAGAGATTTAGCTCTAGTCTAAGGCAGGTAGATTGAAAAACAAACTTGAGCAAGACTGCACTGAACCAAAGGCTGTATTCTAAGAGAGCCTCCAATCTGAATTCTGTGAAAGTAACGAAGAACCATCACCCTTGACTCTTCTCCTCTCCATTCACCCCCACCAGGTCCTTTTAATGGGTATACAATTTTTCTGGTAATGTGAGCACTTCAGTAATCAATGCCCTTTAGCATTGTGAATAGATATAAGTAATACCATTACTTATTAATGACAGAAAAGTGCTAGGATGAAACATGTTTCTCGGCATATTTTCTGATTGGATGCAGAGAGATTGCCTTTTATCTTGACTACTGGGGCACCTTACTTATTTCCTCTGCACCAGGCAGGAGGAATATGATGCGCGCGTGCGCGCACACACACACACACACACACACACACACGTGCACACGTTTCTCTCCTTTTAATCTTATCATTCTTACTGAATAGACATTTACTTGGCCTAAGTCAATTAACAAATATGAATAACTGTACTGTGCCATGTGCTCATTTTTATATAAATTTACTTCATTTAACTTGACATTTACAACATTACTATAACATGGTTCTTGCATTTTTCCATTTTATAAATGAAGGCGTCAAAATTCAGATAGTTTTACTAATTTATCCAAAGTGGATATAGGACTCAAAAGATCTGATTTCAAACCTCAAATCTAAATAAATTGCATTTACCAACATGCCATGACCCCTTTACAGAATAATATATGTTTTTTCAGGTTAAAAATAAAGGCTAAGTGGTTTTATGTGTGTTTGTTTGTTTATTCATTTATTTATTAGAAAGTTTAATCATTTTTATCTCTAACTATTAATGAACATTAAACGTGGCCTCTAATTGCCTGGAATGTTTAAAGTGATCCATTTTGCTTGACTCACTTTACTTTATAAGATTTAGGGAAAACTAGCTTAAATACTCCTCTTTACTATACCTGGAACATCTTCAGAGATTTTTAGAGAGCTGGTATTTTATTTTGTTATTCCCTGCTCCAATTTCAATTTCTGATTTTTGCTAATTCTAAAATTCCATCATACCTTGATTACTGCCTTTTTCTCTCTTTCTGGTGGCTACTCAAATGCATAAGTCCAAATTTTTCCTGCTTTTATAAAAACTCTGATAGCACTTATTGATAAAATTTTGGTGTACAATTCAATGTGTACTAATATTTTTAAAATGTTACTGATGGTGTTACGTGTGTGCTGTGTGTGCGCATGTATACACAGACACACATGTAAGGTTGGAGTGGAAGTGAATGAAGGTCACAGTTTTGTATTGCAGAGATGGTTAAGCAGTAGGCTACTCTAACATTTCAAGTTTTTTTGCTTCTGTGGATACCCTGTCCTCAAAAACCAGCCCCTAGCCATGTTACCAGGCTCTTCTCTTTGGCTCACTTGCTTCTCAATCTAGTTGAGTTCTTCCAACTCTTGTTACACTATTGGGGAATGTGTATTCTTGTTCACACTAGATATGAAATGGAATATAGAGGAATATTGCTAGCAAGCAATGTACTGTATTAGAAAGTTTCTCTAAATAGAGTTTCATTTGCTTGAAACCATGTCACTTCTTTAGAGAACAAGCAGCGGCGATTTCTTGTTATTTGAAGAACGGCGTAGACAGGTACACACATGCACACACATATTTGTGCCTCACTACAAAAAGATGCAGTAGTAGTGGTCAATCCAGGTCTCCAGACTCCCTATCAATGGTTCCTAAATTAATCCTGGCTTCCCTTGAGCAAGTTAATTTATCATATTTTTCTTTCTTTCTTTTTTTTTGAGATGGAGTCTCGCTCTGTCACCCAGGCTGGAGTGCAGCAGCATGATCTCAGCTCACTGCAACCTCTGCCTCCCACGTTCAAGCGATTCTCCTCCCTCAGCCTCCAGAGTAGCTGGGATTACAGGTGCGTGCCACCACTCCCAGCTAATTTTTGTATTTTTAGTAGTGATGGGGGTTTCACCGTGTTAGCCAGGATGGTCTCGATCTCCTGACCTCGTGATCTGCTCGCCTTGGCCTCCCAAAGTGCTGGGATTACAGGCCTGAGCCACTGTGCCAGACCTTTGTACATCATTTTATATTACTCTTTAAAACACTACTTTTAAATAATTTCCATGTTAATATTTGTGTAATAACACTTGAAACATTTATAAAGTGTAGTCTCTGATCCTATGAGCCATAGAGTAATCATTATCACAGTCCTCTTTGTGTCTTGTAAACTCTAGTTTTGGATAAAAACTCCCTAGCTTTACAAGTGCAACTATTTTTTCAGCACAATAACTTATTGGCTACCTGGAAACATATGGTAATCCAGGTGTAAGCATCCCTGGATAACTGCCCGAGCAGCTGAATCCCCACCTGGTATTCTGCTTTTGGCCTGTAATCAAATTCTTCCTACATGGGACCACTTGTTTTTTTCTAGATACAAATACAATTTTACTTTCAGACTGAGTGTTTGTCAAGAATGGCATTTACATTCTGTTGTATCAAAACATGTATTGATATTTGCTTATTGGGGTTGTTATAAAGAGATAATACACAGAGAATAACATAATTTTGGACTACTCCCTCATACTATAAAGGCAAGTAATTAAAATTCAATCAAATATAAAGAATAATGTTGAGGTAATATGAGTATTCTATATGTGAGAGTGTGTGTGTGCGTGTGTGTGTGCGTGTGTGAATGGATCACTTTTAAAGTTCAGGGATGCATAATTGTTCTAAGGCTCTTAGTGCTTCTTGAATCTCAGTGATGACAAAAAAATCATTTAAACTGGGAAGGACAGGACTTCAAAAATGAATAAAAAAGAAAAAGTGGATTATTGGTTTCCACTCACTGAGATTTCCGGGTTATATACTTTTTCTACTGAATCAGAATGTCAATTTCAAAATAAGTCTGCAAGTGATGTGACAACTGCTCATCAAGCACTTACTAGGCACCTGAAAGAGCATTGTTTCTACTCAACAGGGAACTGTCATATGAGCACTGCCATCTCTGTGATTTTAATCTAAAGGAATTGTAAATTATTACTTACTATTTATTTATTAAAGTTGATCTCAAATTTCTATCTGAAACTGGCGATTCCTCAAGGATCTAGAACTAGAAACACCATTTGACTCAGTAAACCCAAAGGATTATAAATCATTCTACCGTAAAGACACATCCACGCATACGTTTATTGCAGCACTCTTCGCAATAGCAAAGACTTGGAACCAACCCAAATGTACATCAATGACAGACTGGATAAAGAAAATGTGGCACATATATACCGTGCGATACTATGCAGCCATAAAAAGGATGAGTTCATGTCCTTTGCAGGGACGTGGATGAAACTGGAAACCACCATTCTCAGTAAACTATCACAAGAACAGAAAACCTAACACGACATGTTCTCACTTATAAGTGGGAGTTGAACAATGAGAACACATAGACACAGGGAGGGGAACATCACACTGGGGCCTGCCAGGAGGTGAGGGGCAAGGGGAGGGATAGCATTAGGAGAAATACCTAATGTAGGTGACGGGTTGATGGGTGCAGCAAACCACTATGGCACATGTATACCTATGTAACAAACCTGAACGTTCTGCACATGTACCCCAGAACTTAAAGTAGAATAATAATAATAATAACAATAACTAATCCTTCATATTATAATAATAATAAACTAATTTAAAAACTAATCCTTAAAGTATTATAATAATAATAATTTTAAAACTAATAATAATAATAAACTAATCCTTGTGTTCTACTCTTCAATTTACAACAAAAAGAAGAAAGACTGTGGTCTTTGAAGGCAGATCAGAATTCCAACCCAGAAGAGTCTCTCGCTTATTTTTACCCTCCTTGTTCTCAGCAGTAAAGTAGGGCAAAAGCAATTCTCTCAGAAGGGATATATTGAGGATTCAGTGGAAGTGTGTAACTTGCTATTTATCCTACTACAGACATTTTGTTAAATAATACTCTTGTTTGTCTATTGGCAGCCAGAGTTTTTGAACAAGTCAATCACTTGTTTCAGGGAATATAATAAAGGGTCAGTTACTATAATACCGATTTTATTAAAAATTTCCTTAAGAATATTAAAATTATAGTATATTAAATATCCAAGGTTGAGGTGAGAACTTCCTGCAGTTCTGCACTTCACCAATAAATTTGTTTAATGTTCTGAGACATTGAAAATACCATTTCCAGTTCCTAAATAAGACAAATAAAAAGCAGTAACACCTATATTTCATAGATGCCTGTCATTCAATTATAATTTAAATTAACCATTTATGAGAGTTGTGTAATCTCAGCTATATAAAGATATCAAAGGTTAAGTGCGAAAAATCCTTAGCAAAAGAGTTCCATTTCATCCCAGGCATTGTAGAAACAAAGCAAAACAACAAAAATATAGTGGCTTAGATTAGCCTCTCCCCTACCCCCCAAAATAAATGAGACTATCAGGGCACGAAGTAGTGTATTCATTGTTTTTGACACCTTTCAAATATGAAACATATTTGTGAGTGAGGTACAATTAACTCTCATCCATTATCTTTTGCTTACTAGAAATTTTCCAGAGTTATAACATTGATATAATGGTTGGAGACATTCTAAGCTAATTTTGCTTTCTTATAAATGGTAAGGAAATTAAGAGTTTGTTGTTTTTGAATAACTAATGAAGTGATTCTTGAACTTCGCCTCTATATATCATTCTCTTTAGCACATGACTGTGACTGACTTTCCTTTTTTTTCTCCCTCTATGTGCTCCCTTAATTACCCTAGACACACATAAAAGAAGAATCCATTCTCAAAAAAAGAGGGAATGTTTTTTTTTCTGTTAAAAATCATAAACCCATAGGAAGTCCAAAGCACAATTTTCCCATTGAGTCAGCTCCATGTTCAAACTTTCCACTTCCTCTGGGTGCGTAGGAGTTCCAACTTTCATTCATCGATCTCTTTTCTCCCTTTATCTTATAGCACCTAACACATTTCTTATACTCTCCCATCTCTCCCTCCAGGGTCCTACCTCCATTCTAATAATAGATCTTGATCTCCCTACAGTTTGATCCTAGTTCAATTCCAGGAATCAGTAAAATGTCCTTATCTTTTTATCCCAAGAGAATTCACAGGCTTTTCTGCATTTCAGAGTGACTTACACAAAGGATGAGGAAACCTTTTCCTAATGCTTTACACCTCTCAGATAATAACTTCAATATGTTAAGAGAAGAACTCCTCAGTCTGTTTATCCTATCAAAAGCCACCATAAAGAAAGGAGGCCAAGGTTGAGTGGAAGAAGATGGTTAGAAGGCAGTATATGCCTTGATGTCAGACACCTATACTTGATTTTAAAATTTTATAATAGACATGTCTCAAAAATTGCATTCACTGTTTGGGAAAAATTACACACCTGTACATACACATGTGACATACACACAGTGTACAGTATTGTAAAAGTGACCTCCTCGAAAGAATTGAGTTGGAGGAATGCCTAGACACTCGGCTACAAGGTAGGGTAGACAGAAAAAATGCAGAAGAAAGGTAAAAGCACAGACTGGAGCTATATTCTTGCTTACCACTTGTGATACAAAACCCATAAATATTTTATTTGAGTGTTTTTGTTTCCGATAAATAAAACCCTCATTTGGAATGACATTTTATCTTATGTCCTCAAGCATTTGCTTGAGTTCCTATTTTCTTTCCCAAATAAGTAGGAAAAGAGCCCCAAGGCCTATGAACAATTTACATGACAAAAACATCATCTTCCAGCCTGGAACCTTCCCAGGGGTTTTGATTGGAAGATGAATGAGGTTCATTCACAAACTTCAGAGACAGGTAGGAGAGTACAAAGCAAAAGTTAAGTGCCCTAATAAGGTAGTTCTGAAGGCTCATCAGCTCCTTGTGTTTGATAGGTTCTGTCACCATTGCCAACACAGCTGCTAAAAAAGGCTGCCAAAGAGGAAGAAAATGAAAGAGGTTGAGACTGCAGTCGGAGAAAATATTTTACACAACTTAGCACCATCTGCCATTCTCTTAATCTTTGTTCAGTGAGGAGTAGATTGAATGTGGATGTCGACAATGACTCTGACTCTGACAGACAACAAAAAGTTGATATAATCATTAAAACTTGCGGACCCTGCCTTACTAAAAATGCACAGAAGAGGTAAAGAACATTCCATATTTGTTTTTAGCTATGTTTGCTTTGAAGGAGTCTTAAGAAGCAAAACAAACCAACCGATCAAATGAACAAAAACCTAACTTCTATTATTTATTTATGTCGCTTTAACTTACTTGGCTGTAAGAGTCTAATGGAGGTGTATAGGGATTTCTTAGCAGGCAGAGAATAGTGCAATTGATTCTATGTATGAGCCTTCTGGGTGTGTGTATGAAGTGAGAGAGAAGAAAGGGAGAGAGGTGGGGAGAGAGATTAATTCAGACTCTACTAACAATTTAGCATGGTTTTGGCCTCTCATTTCTCTTTAATTGTATTAATAAAAGTTGCCCCAAATATACGTGATGTTTCTTGTGATATGCTTTCTTACGTAACAATGTTATTGGTAACAACATTATTGATATCTTTCCTCTAGCAGATAAAGTGAGTTAGTGTAAGTAAAGACAAGTTTGGTTTTTTTTTTTTTTTTTTTGAGAAGGAGTTTTGCTCTTGTTGCCCGGGCTGGAGTGCAATGGCACAATCTTGGCTCACCGCAACCTGTGCCTCCTGCGTTCAGGTGATTCTCCTGCCTCAGCCTCCCGAGTAGCTGGGATTACAAGCATGTGCCACCGGCTTATTTTGTATTTTTAGTAGAGACATGGTTGTCCATGTTGGTCAGTCTGGTCTCGAACTCCAGACTTCACGTGATCCGCCCTCCTCAGCCTCCCAAAGTGCTGGAATTACAGGCATGAGCCACCGCACCCAGCCCAAAGACAAGTTATTAAGGAATGAGCAGGATATGCGTAATACGAAGGACAAGTAAATTTGAGGTTTTGTGGGTTCAATGAGTCTGGGGGGTAGGAGAGTTTTTGGCCTCTACAGAGTTAGGGAGAGGAAAGAATCATCACCATTTGTCTACCCTTAATTCCCAGAGTCAGCATGTGCTTGAATCTTGAAACGGGAGCCCAAAGCCACAGGAAGGAGCCAGGGATCAGTGCTCTTTTCCTCTCCTTGAGAGGATGCACAGAAGCTCAACAGCAACGTGTCTGTAAACCTGAGAGAATGTGTATGGCACTTCACACCCAGTCTGCCACCCTGATCATCCCCAAGATTGCTCTTGCTTTCCTGGTTCCTAGGATCTCTAAGAAATGCAATGGCTGCTTTGGCCTTGTGTTGCTGTTAGACACCCTTCTGCAAAAGCCAGAAAAAGTAGTCAGGTAGAGTGGTGCATATTTGGAGGGATCTAAATCCCATCTTTACGTCTTCCAAATATATAACCTTACACAAATCCAACTATACACATAACTCTGATTTCTCTTCTGAAAAATGAAAATTAATAATAGTATACATCTCTCAGGAGTTTGGGTGTGAGTGTGTAAAAACAAACTATAGGCACATATAAGAGAAACTTCAGCAAGCATTCGTTCATCTGGGCCCCAGAAACACAGTTTCATTTCATTCTATTAAAACATCCTGATAAAAATGAATTAACTAATTACTTAATTACTTAGTTACTTACTAACTAGCTTCCCTTCTTCCCTCCTTCCTTTTTCCTTCCTTATTTCCCTCCTCTTAGTCCCTTCCTCCCTCCTTTTCTTTTTCCCTCCCTCCCTCCTTCCCTTCATCTTTCCTTCCTTTCTTCCTTCCTCAATTCCCTTTTCAAGAGGGAATTACCCAGTAATCACTTGTAACAGAAACTATATCAATTTTGTAAAAAATAAAAATTATACTATAATATCTCTCCAATTCTGATTTATAGGTAGTAGTCAGTCTTAGTTGTTTTAGGAATAAATCAGAAATATGCAATGAAATTCAGCAGCAGCATGAATCTAAATATTTCACAATGTGCTGTTCTTGAACTCTAACCTGGAGACATTCAGTCATTCTGCCTTGATTACAAAATAATTCTACAATGATATTATTGATATTTTTACATAATCTAGGATGAAATTATTTTGCTTCATTAGCTATTCAATTTAATTGATATATTCCTAATATTTGAATACTTTATCAATATCTTCAACTTCTCTTTTTTAACAATTCTAAGGCATTTTAAAATTTAATGCCACAAAATCAAAACTAACATTGACTTATTTTTAGCTTATATATTTTTTCTAGTATACTGTTGCAATACACAGTATGATTAATACAAAGAATAGACTTCAACATCATCTTTTATTTGATAATAAAATTGTTTCACCTGAAACACTAGCTGTTGTTTCGAATAGTTAATTGACTATGTCATCAGCTGTCAAATTAGGGCATTTTATGAAGCTTTTATCTTGATTAAAATTTTTTTCAGAAAATAATTAAAACCTAATTCACTAGTCTTTGTTGTAATGAATTATCCAGCAGTCAAACTTATAAAAATATCTCTAAACATGTCTGGTCTGATTGGCTTTCTCTATTTATTAAATGACACAGAGACTTAGTCTAGTGTGTGCTGAATCCAAATTTTGTGATTTTTATTAATAAAAAAATTTACAGAATAGAACAAAAAACTGTGAAATGAATTCTTCTATTTTCTCTGTGTTATGTTATCAACCTATAAGTGTCATTTGAAATGGAAACACAATATTCATTACCCACATCTGATTTTGTTTTAATTTTGAAGGCTTATATGCAAAATAATATTTAAACCTAGAAAGTTTTATAAATAGAATTGATTATTTTGTTTGTTTTTATATTGTGGTACAAACCCTTTTCCAAGTTGTCATGCCTACCACACATGCCCTTTGGTGAAATAAATCTAAAATGACGAGCTTGTTACATGAACCGGTTTTGCTACTGATGACAGTGAACATAGGCATCAACTATGTCCAGATATTGCATCCATACGATTATACATGTATTTCATATATTAGCTCACTGTATTTTATCCTAACAAAACATCTGAGATCTCTGCTTTTATTATTTCAAATTTACAGATATTAAAACTAAGGCTTAAAAAATATCCAATGAATTTCCCTAAGTTACACTGAATATGACTTTGCAAAGATTAAAACCATAGCCATTGTGATACAAAAATGTGTCCCTTAAATGAAAGCCTAGTTAACTAGTCTCTTCACTCTGCTGGGTACAGAGCATAGGCTGGGTACCATTTAAACACCATTCTTGTCTTTCTCATCCTTGGCAATCTTATCCATCATTTATTTCTAGTTTGTTGTCAGATTTGTACTAACTGTCAATAGACTATTTCTATTTCTAAGATTTTGTATTTGCTTCTAGTTCCCTAGAACTTCAGACAGCTTTCATGGTTAAAGCTATTTTACACTGCATGAAGCTCCTTTTTCTCCCATTTCTTCTTAACAAGCAGTTTTATTCTTTCAGCAATAACCACTGCTGCATGATTGAACTTGAAGTTCAACTTCTTGTTTTCAATTTGGGGCTTCTCATCTTCAATTTGAAAAGTATTGGCCGGGCGCGGTGGCTCAAGCCTGTAATCCCAGCACTTTGGGAGGCCGAGACGGGCGGATCACGAGGTCAGGAGATCGAGACCATCCTGGCTAATATGGTGAAACCCCGTCTCTACTAAAAATACAAAAAACTAGCCGGGCGAGGTGGTGGGCGCCTGTACTCCCAGCTACTCGGGAGGCTGAGGCAGGAGAATGGCGTAAACCCGGGAGGCGGAGCTTGCAGTGAGCTGAGATCCGGCCACTGCACTCCAGCCTGGGCGACAAAGCGAGACTCCGTCTCAAAAAAAAAAAGTATTGACAAACTCCTTTGCTAAGTACTCAAAGTTTTCCATCTCTCAAAGGTCTGTTCTGTGCACCCTTTGAAGATCACCTTTGCATGAGTTTGTATGAGTTTCTTAATGTAAAGAATAAGCATAGTTTTTTGTTTTTTGTTTCTTTTTTAAGTCCTCATGAGAAACTCTTGCTCAGTCCTTAAAGGAAGATACCAGGAAAACGTGTTGGCAATCCTTTTTTCTGTGTGTAAAAATGGAGCTGTATTTTGAACTTGGAAGATGAAATAAAAATTACAGATTGTTGTCAATGACCACAAAAGCTTAAAAATTTAAAATTAAAAATGAAATAATAAAGCCTTAGAAAAACATAGCATTTTCAGCAAATTAGCTAAGACCACGCCAATCAAAATCTCTTTATTTTTTAACAGCTTCTTTGAGATATAGTTTATACAGCATACAATTCATCAATTGTACATACAATTTCATGGTTTTTAGTATATCCACAAAGCTGTAAAACTATCACTAAGACAACTTTAGGATATTTTCATCATCCTAGGGAGAAACCCCCATACCTATAAGCAGTTATTTCCTGTATAATGAAGAACTAACTTTACCCCAAGTGAGGTCTGACCTTTACCTTCAGCTACTGGGAGGTGATCTCTAGGCCCCTGTAAGGTCTTGCCTGACAGGAATATCTTTGTTTGCCACTAGATAGTGGATGAATGTGATATATGGTGAGGTCTTTGGGACATGTCACATCAGTTTCAACCTCTCAAGGAGTTAGAGACTAAAGGTATCATCCCTAACCTCCAAAAGGGTCTAGAAACTCAAGATCAGCCATGCAGATGGCACATGATGAAGCCCCAATAACCACTTTGGACACCAAAGTCTTGGATAAGTTCCCTGGTTGGCAAAATTCTGTATTATCACACATCATAGCCAGGAGAAGGTAGCACTGTCCAAAAATCCACAGGAGAGGAGAGCAGAAAGCTTTGCATTTGGATCTCTTTTAGACTCTACTATATGTGTCTCTTCCTTTGGTTGATGCTAATTTATATTCTTTTATTTTAATAAAACCATAACCATAGATGTGGCATTTTCCAGAGTTTTGTGAGTTGTCCTAGCAAAGTATTGAAACTGAAGGTTATGGTGGGGATCCCCACAATTTGTACTTGGCTGATGTGAAGTAAGGGTGGTCCTGAGACCACCCAAATCTGCAGATGGTGTCTGAAGTTAGGACACTCTTGTCGGGACTGTTCTCTCAGACTAAAAATTGTCTGACTCGGCCGGGATTGGTGACTTAACCCTGTAATCCCAGCACTTTGGGAGGCCAAGGCGAGCAGATCACCTGAGGTCAGGAATTTGAGACCAGCCTGACCAACACGGAGAAACCTTGTCTCCACTAAAAATACAAAAATTAACTGGGAATGGTGGCACATGCCTGCAATCCCAGCTACCTGGGAGGCTGAAGCAGAAGAATCACTTGAACCCGGGAGGCGGAGGTTGTGGTAAGCCGAGATCGGGCCACTGCACTCCAGCCTGGACAACAAGAGCGAAATTCTGTCTCAAAAAAAAGAAAAAAAGTCTGACTCATCATATTTTTCATTTCTCTTCAAGCTCTTTCACCCCCAGCCCTTGGAAATCACAAATCTACTTCTTGTGTCTATAGATATATCTACAACATTTCATGTAAATGAAACCATATATTAGGTAGTCTTTTGTGAATGACTTCTCTTAATTAGCATAGTATTTTTCAGTGTTCTTATTGTATAAATACTTCATTCCTTTCCATGACTGAATATTCCACTATATAATTATATCACTTTTTATTTATTCATTCATCAGCTTATAAGCTATTACATTGTTTATACCTTTTAACTCTTGTGAGTAGTGCTTCTATGAACATTTGTATATATGTTTCATTTGAACAGAGCAAACATCTGTTTTCAAGTCTTTAGTGTCTATGCCTAGAAGTGAAATTGCTGGGTCATAGAAGAATTCCACGTTTAACTTATTGAGGAAATGTTAAACTTTTTACCACAATGCCTGCATCATATTGTATTCTCACCAGCCATATATAAGGGTTCCAATTCTCCACATCCTTGAAAACACATTGATTTTCATCATTTTGGTTATAGCAATCCTACTGGATAGGAAGAGATATCTTATAGTGTTAATTTGCATTTTCTTAGTGGCTGATAATATTGAGCAACTTTTCATGTATTTAACAGCATTTGTCTATCTTGGGGAAATGTCTACTCATGTCCGTTGTTCATTTTTTAGTTGAGTTGTTTGACTTTTCACTGAATTATAAAATTTCTCTGCACACAGATAATAGACCCTTATCACATACATGATTTTAAAATATCCCCTCCCATTTTATGGGTCTTTTCACTTTCTTCATGGTGTCTTCCAAAGCACAAAAGTTTTTAATTATGATGAAGTCCAATTAGCATATTGTTTTTACTTTTGTCACTTGTAGTTTTGTTGTCATATCTAAGAGGCCTTTGCCAAATCAAGGTCACAAATATTCATGCCTATATTTTCTTCTAATAATTGCATAGCTTTAGTATTTATGTTTGTGCCTATGATCTGTTTAAATTAGTGTTGTATATAGTGTGAGAACTTCATTCCTTACGTGTGACGTGTGGATATCTAGTTTTCTCAGTACGATTTGTTGAAAAGGCTATTTTTTCCTCATTGAATTGTCTAGTGCCATTGCTGAAAATTATCGACCATAAATAAGAGGATTCATTTCTGAATTCTAAATTCTATTCCATTGATCCATATGCCTATTTTTATCCAAGTACCTTGCTGCCTTGATTACTCTAACTTTGTAGCAAGTTTTGAAACAGGAAAATGTGAGTACAACTTTGTTCTATTTTTCAAGAGTGTATAGCTCTTCTGGATAAAATATTCCAGTCTTAATAGCTATTGATTATTTCCTTTATGTGAATAGATGGGTGGGAGATAGATGCATAAGACATGTTGATCTACTGAATACATGCATATCGACCTTACTCAGTCCCCACACATATGCGGTTCCAGTGAGGTTGTAAGTTGCAAGAAGACAGGGATGGGTAGGTCTAATTTATTTTCAGAACTACAGATTTCACCTCTTTCTTTTTATTACAATGACTTGCTTCTCTGAGTTCAAAGAGGAAATATCACAACCTAGTGGAATGTTACTGAAGATTTCATGTAAGTGTTGCTATGTCATTCACATTTTAAAACAGTGCTAAGATTTTGTTGGGATGAAGAGACTGCTTGGGCTGGAATATAGAATTAAACAAACAAAACCCATACCAAGACTATCCAGAAATGATGAAGCAGCTGAAAGTAAGGTATTCAACCTAATAGATGATAACAAATAAAGGGAATATGAATAATCCTAATTTTCAACATGATTACTGTTTCATTGAGGAAGTACTATGTAACATAAGATCCAATTAATATTGCGAATTGAAGACAGGAAAAGTAACTAATATTTATGGAGTTTCTACTGTGAGCCAATGCTTTATATTCATCTCCTTTAGCTGTTATCTTAAGAAATACCTTGCAGGATAAACATAACAACTTTTAAACATATAAAGGTGCGAAAGTTCAGAGGGGCTAAATTACACAAGGTCAAGCAGCATAAAAATATTTCACATGGGGTTTTTTACCCAAGTCTTTCTGATTTCAGATCCCAAGTTCTTTGAGTGAACTGTGATGCTTGGGAAGGTAATTAATGGATAAAAAAGTGCTATAGCTCTGTTGAGGATAATTTAATGAAAGGGGCATGGGTTATGAATGTATTGACCTAGAAAGCAGATTTTCTTAATTGAACATCATGGGGTTGGATATGTAACTGATACTTGCTAGATTTTTCTTTTAGTAAAAAAAGGAATAAAATAATATTTCAAAATTAGGTGATTCAACCCAAAACAGATATCAGTACTTCATTGTAAACTGTCTATAGTATTTCTTTTGTTTCACATATGAAGTCATATCCCTTCCTCTTCTATACCACACCTCTTTTCAATAGAATTCATTCACTGTAAATGACTGATAGTCTAGCAAAGCCCAAACTTCAATATTAAAATATTTTTGATTCTATGTGATCATAGGCAAAATGCAGTTGGAAAGAATGGAAAAATATTCTGAAGCCACTAACAAATAAACTCAGCTAATTATTGAATTTTTATTGCAGTGTAAAGGAGAATCTATTTCATTTAAAAAATAACGTACAGCTCATGACACACATTCCACAGTTCTTGTCATATAAGGATGCACAGTAATTGTCGAGAAACTAAGAGAAAAATGAGTAGTGTATTTTGACATTTTTCTTCCAGAAACGGGGATATTATTAATCATCCCTGTGGGTATTTTGATGCCTTGCGGACTAAGGGAGTCTTCAATTGTGTATAATTTGGGGCATACCCTAAATTAGCAGTAATCTATTTGTGGATACATCTTTTGTACCAAGGTAATTTCTCACTTCCTCAGTTATTTAATTGTACTTTGAATAGTTTTGGCAGGCAACTCATTATGTATTCTCCTCACTATATTTTATTTTTATTATCCAAAGTCACATTGAAATGAAACGGATACATGCACCATTGACTTTAATAGGATTTTGCATTGTAAGAATAATATACAGGTACACTGTATTGCATAGAAATATCTTGTGGGGAAAGAATAACAGAGTTAGTGTGAAATTTCACAGCATATAACTCAACAGGCAGTCGTCACTACAGGTTTATAATTTTCTTTAGGGGGAGGTAAAAAAATTGAAGGGCAAGTGGTTTTAACAAGCCCATATATGTAATATTCATTGTAGAAAGTACTATCTGGAATACTTTGTGAATGTGAAATTGAATTTATAGAATGCAAAAGAGTTAAGAAAACTATAAAAACTGTGTACTGTATCCAAAGTCATTTCTGACAAGTGGGAAACTCATTTAACAAAGATTTCTTTGTAACTACAGTTTCGAAATGATTTTGTAATAATGCTCAGAACTCGATAAAACATCAGCAGTATAAGACAATTGACTTTCTTATGAGGCTAGAAATGAACAAAACGTGACCACAATACAGCAAATTAGTTATTCTGGGAATTAACAGTTATTGAGCAACTTTTCAACATCTCTCAGGATGAACAAATACGAGGTGGTAAAGAATCATATTTAAGAATATGTGCTTCTGAGTCAGGTTTCTCTTGCCCCAATCTACCTGATTGGCCTGGTGCACATGAGTTAATCTTGTAAAACTCAAGTTCCTTAATTACAAAATGTTGATAATGATAACATAATTCATAGAGTTATTAGAAGGAAAAAATAAACTGTGATATGAAAAATGATTGCCATAATGTCCAGTATACAGTTCTGTACAGTCCCTCTTATAACTCCCCAAATGTATACCACAAAATAGCCGGGCTACAATATACTGAACTGCAACAACAAACACAGGTGAACAAATACACAAGATATGGGGCCGGGCACAGTGGCTCACGCCTGTAATCCCAGCACCTTGGGAGGCTGAGGCGGGTGGATCACCTGAGGTCAGGAGTTCAAGACCAGCCTGACCAACATGGAGAAACCCTGTCTCTACTAAAAATACAAAAATTAGCCGGGCTTGGTGCCAGGCGCCTGTTGTCCCAGCTATTCAGGAGGCTGAGACAGGAGAATTGCTTGAACCCAGGAGGCGGAGGTTGCAGTGAGCTGAGATGGCACCACTGCACTCCAGCCTGGGCGACAGAGTGAGACTTCATCTCAAAAAGAAAGAAAGAAGGAAAGAAAAGAGAGGAAGGAAGGAAGGAGAGAGAGAGAGAGAGAAAGAAAGAAAAAGAAAGAAAGAAAAGGAAGTAAGGAAGGAAGGAAAGAAAGAAAGAGAGAAAGAAAGAAAGAAAAAGAAAGAAAAAAAAGCAAGCAAAGCAAGGTGAGCCACAGGCAGGGTTGCTCATGCCTGTAACCCCAGCACTTTGGGAGGCCGAGGCAGGTGGATCACCTGAAGTCAGGAGTTCAAGACCAGCCTGACCAACATGGAGAAACCCCGTCTCTACTAAAAATACAAAATTAGCCAGGCGTGGTGATGCATTCCTCTAATCCTAGCTACTCGAGAGGCTAAGGCAGGAGAATTGCTCGAACCTGGGAGGCGGAGGTTGCGGTGAGCCGAGATCATGCCATTGCACTCCAGCCTGGGCAACAAGAGCAAAACTCCATCTCAAAAAAATAATAAAATAAAATAAACAAAATATGATGGTCACATTTGTTTGTAAATCTCAAATGGGAGGTAATATATGAAGCATTTACTCATGGAGAGTCAGATGATAAAGGCTCTGATAAGTACTGCTATAATGGGAATGTTTACTCTGTTGAAACTGAAGTGTATTAAAATAAACTTATGTAGCATTTTGTTATCCTTTGTGTGTCAAATTGCTGTTTACATAGGTATCATCTATTGTTGTATGTAGACAGACATTTTTTAAACAATATTTCCTAGACCATTAGTTGGCAGTGTTGTCGTGAGAAAACAGTCACATGTTCAAGCAATTTTAGTAAAAAGCTCATTTAAATTAAAGTTAGCAGTTTCATGTTTGATATCCTTATTTATTTCCCAACAGCTTTGTGACCTTCTGGACAGTGATGCTTAAACCATAGGATCTGGGATTGTGTGTAAGCCCATTCTTGGTGTTTTATAAAGAAATACCTGACGTTGGGTAACCTAAAGAAAAGAGGTTTAATTGGCTCATGGTTCTGTAGGCTGCATAGGAAGTTGAGCAGCATCATTCTCCTTCTGGTGAGGCTTCTGGTGACCTCAGGAAGCTTCCAGTCAGATGGAAGCCAAATGGAGAGCTGGTGGTATCACATGGCAACAGCAGGAGCAAGAAAGAGAGAGGGGAGAGGTGTCATGCTCTTTTAAACAACCAGATGTCACGTGAACTCAAAGCAAGAACTCACATATCAAGGGGATGGTCCTAAGCCATTCATGAACTATCAGCCCCAATGACTCAGTCACCTCCAACCAGGCCCCACCTCCAATATTGGTAATCACATTTCAACATGAGACAGCATTCAAACCACATCCGGTTGAGAGACAGGAGAATAATGAATTTGGGATAAAAACAGAAAAATGCTACTTTTATTGGAGATACTTCTTCCGTGTAGTCTGCTCCAGGTGGTGGTGAAATAACTGTGGAATATTGCATTGTTTTTCTGGACAACACTCTTTTCAGATGCAGAAACACAATCTGTTGTCAGTGGAGGCTCTTTTCCAGTCATCAACTCATCTTAAAACTTTAGGCAAGCATTTAGAAGGAACCTTCTACTTTCATTTACTCCATCAGTTTGTGACCATCCTACACCCTGACTCCTCTGAAACTGCCCCCATGAGTCCCCAGATAACTAACATCAGGGTTTTTTTGTTTTTTGTTTGTTTGTTTGTTTTTTAGAAATCTTTTAATTTCTCCATCAAGCCCTCATTTCTATTTTAAAAGGAGTAATCAGAAATTTTAATAGTAAACCATGTTGCTAGAATTCACTCTTTCGCCTTATCTTTGTATTAACTTCCATTAAATAATTGTTACCTCAATATTCTCGAAGTGCTATTCTCTTCTCAAACTGATACACCAAATCTTTAATATCTAAGAAGTGTTTTTTTTTTCAAAACACAAGTTCTAATTTTTTATTGTTAGATTTTACAGATATTAAATTGATCTGAAAAACTGTCATAGTAGTTCCCAACACTGTTTCTGTGTTCTTCTTGTTGCTGACCAGTGATGGATTGTGGGTAGGTAGCAGTCTGTGGACCGGTCCTCACGGCCTTGCCATGTCCGCACCCCTGCCCCACGAGGGTAGCCATTTCCTGCCTTTGACTGTAGGGCAGGAACATTGGTGGGCTGGGGGCAGGCTGTGGAGACTCTTCCCCATGGTGTGGAGTAGGGAGCAGAAATCCCCACGTGAGCCTGATATGTGTTCTATCTAAGATTTAGCATTTCTTAGATAGCAATTTTGGTACTAAGGAGCCGGATCTTCTCAATTTGGTTTTGGGTACAGGACTCATCATCCACAGAAAAAACCACAGTGGTAGACATACGAATGGCAGAGCCAGGGCAGTCTCAAGGACCTCAGCAGACCAAGTTCATGGACCCTCACTTAGGGCTCCCGTGTTGACGTGGCTCAGCTTCCGGCTTTCTCAGTCTCTTGGCATAAATCATCAAGACAGAGATTCTGTGGATTCAGTGAGGGAAAACGTTCACCTTAGTTTAATTAGCGGCAGGCCGAGAGATGTCTCAGAGCCTGTTCTGCTCTGTAGGGGCTGTGGAAACCAACTCTCTGAGAAAGGAGTTAATGGCAGCCTGGGACCCAGGGCAGACCTGAGTGCAAGCTGCTACCTGTGGAAGTTGCAAAACAATGTGCCAGTTCTCAAGGAGGAGAAAGGTTTTTTTATTTTCGTATTTTTTAAGTATTACATTTTAAGTTCTGGGATACATGTGGAGAATGTGCAGGTTTGTTACATAGATATACACATGCCATGTGGTTTGCTGCACCCATCAACGTGTCATCTAGGTTTTAAGCTCCACATGCATTAGGTATTTGTCCTGATGCTCTCCCTCTTCTCGCCCCCCACACCCCGACAGGCCCTGGTGTGTGGATGTTCACCTCTCTGTGTAATGTATTCTCCTTGGTCAACACCCACTTATGAATGAGGACATGCGGTGTTTGGTTTTCTGTTCCTCTGTTAGTTTGCTGAGAATGATGGTTTCCAGCTTCATCCATGTCCCTGCAAAGGTCATGAGCTCATTCTTTTTTATGGCTGTTGGCATTTGTGTTTGTTCCAAGTCTTTGCTATTGTAAATAGTGCCACAATAAACATATGTGTGAATGAGTCTTTATAGTAGAATGATTTATAATCATTTGGGTATATGGTCAGTAACGGGATTCTTGGGTGAAATTTTTTTTTGGTTCTAGATCCTTGAGAAATCACCACACTGTCTTCCACAATGGTTGAACTAATATACAAGTAGCGTTTTATTCTAAATCACACTTCTAGGTCACACATTTCCCACGTAGGTTAACCTCTATATCTACCGCGCATCCTTCCACCAAATTTAAACTTCACATTCCCCCATACAGACTCATCTTCACCTCTTCCCTTCCTGTTCCAGTTTTTCCAGTAAAAAATATTTCAATAAACCTGGATACTCATCTTTTCTTACCCATACATGTGAAAAGTGACAAAATCTTGTCATTTCTATCTTCCTACTAGCTTCCAATCTCTTCTTCCCACTATGCCGGTTGGGCACATGGTTTAATTCTAGCCTAAACTATTTCCTTTATTCTCCTTTCGTTAGTTATAAAACTTTCTATTCCATTGCAGATATTTTTGTCAAATTTCCCTATCTAAATCATACATTGAATCATGTCCTTCTCCTTTTTTATATCAGTCAAGGACTCCTCTGCCTACAAGATAACACTGGGATCTATCACCTAAGAAACTATGGCTTTGCTGTCTGTCTTCCTCCCTCCCGGATGAGCCTCACTACCTACCAGGTTTCCCCATTGTCGTACTCACACCTGGTGCTCCAGCTGTTCCACATAGACTGGGCTGTCTTTCACTTCTGCACCTTTATTTATGCTGCTTCTCTGCTTGGAAAAGTTTTCTACCACTGGTTTATGTGGCTTTTTTTTTTTTCAAGACAGGGTCTCACTCTGTCACCCAACCTGGAGTGCAGTGGCACAATAGCACTGTAGCCTCGACCTCCTGGGGGCTCAAGCAATCCTCCTACCTTAGCCTCCTGAGTAGCTGGGACTACTAGTGTGCACCATCATGCCTGGCTAGTTGTTTTGTGCTTTTGGTGGAGATGAGGTCTTGCTCTGTGGCCCGGGCTTGTGTTGAACTCCTGAACTCAAGTGATCCTCTGCCACAGACACCCAAAGTCTTGGGATTACAGGTGTGAGCCCCTACACCTGGCCATAACAAACTTTTATTCCTCATATTAACACAAATTCTGTCTCCACTTTATGATGAACAAAAAGAATCACAAGTCAAGTTTAGGACTACTTTATTTTGGTCCTACTGCATATTCTACCTGTATTCATGAAAAGGTTTCTCTTATCCTTCCCAGAACACAGACGCTTGGACAACATAGTCTATTTTTACATAGTATTTTATTCTTAGACTTTAGCATGACCATAGCACAAACTTTTTGAAAACACAAACACACACACACACACACAAACAGAAAAACTGTCATTGAAAGAGACAGCTACATTGAAGAAGAAGATCTTAAAGGGAGTTAATGTGATTGTTAATTTGAGATGTAATGCATACTGTACTTTATTTGAATAGACTATTTATTTAAAGAATAATATTCCTTGGAAGTGATGAGTTCCCTATCTCTGGACAAAATAATCCAATTAACACTTGTTGACAATGCTGTAGAATAGACTGCAGTATTTCTCAGTGTGTTAAAAATTTAATAGTAGTTCCATAAAAGATGACATTTGAGGTAAATACATGCAGCAAATTATGTGTTATCTTTTTGATAAGTAATACTTCTAGATTTTCTTTTTATATCAGTCTACTTTAGTATAAAGGCAAATTAATTAATGAATTATTAATTGATAAGCCTATATATGGGTAATTTGAGGATACAGAAAAATTATAAATGTTATTATACAAGATGTACCCATTTGGATTACAGTGTGTTACAGTTCAAATTAAAAATACCAAAAGATGACTTTTGAAGAATCTTAAAGCCTTAAGTAATTTTAAACTTAATCTTTTTTTTCATTCAAGGTTCAGCGTCCTAGTCATTTTTCAAGTAGGATTCCAAAGTCAATGTGAATATTATGCTTATTAGGTTACCTAATTCAACACTTATTTTCTAAACCCTTATGTTTGAATGGCTAATATATATATATAACCACATTAAGGAAATTTATCTTGCAGCCTTGCAGAATCAATTTATATTTAGAAGAACAAACAAACAATTCTTGTCCCATGATTTTCCTGTTGTCTAGTTTTTTTCGTGAGTTCATCTCTACCTAGGAATGCAAATGCTCTTCAAGTTGGCTGCATGGTTATGAAAATGGATGCAACAGTCTGTGTGTGTGTGTGTGTGTGTACGTACCTAAAGAAAGAAACAGTCTTATGGCAGTTGTCATAGCAACATGACACTGTTTCCCAAGGAACAAAGTAAATAAGCACTTTTCACATGAAACCCACAATTGTCTTGACACTGTGACATTTCCCCCTAAAGCAAGCCCTTAAATCAATAAAAGGTTTCAGTACCAAGGAAGGGAGCTTCATGATTTATGCAGTTTGAGGTAAAATCCCCACCAAAGCACTTGAATACTTCCAAAGAAGAGACTTCTGTGGTCAGTTATGCCTCCACTGCCTAAATTCTGAAGAGAAGCTTTCAATAGATAAGGCCAAAAAGGTCACCCTCATTCATTCATTCCTTCTTAGATATTTTCAGGAATCGTTATATGGATATTTTGGCCAGTGCTACAGAAATATCCATGTAACTGCACTGTGAAACGGATCTTAGAGTGTCATCCATGTAAAACCAAAGAAAGCCCTAGGATTCAAGGTGCTGTTGAGATCTCAAAGGGATCTCAGACATCATCTAGACTAGCATTTCTCATAGTTGTTCTATTCTCACCTTCAGATTTTTACATATGCTTTTTATCCTATAAACCATAGTTTACATAGTTTTAAGACTTTTTGAATTCAGGTGCAGATTTTTTATCTCAATATCTAGTTCATGAGAGGTGCCATTCAAATGGCAGTTATAATTATTTTTAATACTTTTTCTTTTCTCTTAATACTTTTTCTTTTCTCTTAATACTTTTTCTTTTCTCATGAGCCACTCAAACTATGAAAACATTGAGATGGGGAAAACAAAAGCATCAAATCTAAACAAAAAAGATGGAAAGCATGCCTTCACCTAAATCCTACATGAAGCTGTCCAGAGCATCATTTTCCTCATTAATTTGATTTGCATTTAACATAATTCTTACACATTTTTCCTAGAATGTTTAAACCGTTTAGAAAACACCATCATTTCTTTTTCCTAAGTACTTTGTTAATGAGTTAATAGAATAATATGTGTGATGTGTGTGCTAATCTGATAGTTATTTGAACTTTGTTGCCTGCCCCCTCTTTTTCTTTTTTTTTTTTTTTTCCAATGACTAATTGCTATTTAGGCACTCTGAAGTATTTTCTAGGGAGTTTAACTAGCCGTTGTAAATTAAACTATGAGGCCATGTCCTCTTAATTGAAGTAGAAGTGCAAATAATTGACCTTACACTTAAATACTTCACTTTCAAATAACAGTGTCCCATTCTGGCAACACAGAAAAAAATAGCCTTTTGTCAGTATACAGTTTGCTTACTAAAAACTCAGTAAAGACTTATGAGAAGAGGATATATTATATAAACATACACCACATTGAAGGTACTCATATTTATATTTCTTTTTATGAAGCATCACATTCTGTTTCCATAATGGTATCACTGAATAATATTAGGATGTTAATCAACTTATTCATTTCTCTTTTCTGATAATGATCATTGGTGATCATTCTTTAAATTATGTTTTATAGTCATTTGCCCTAGCAAAAAACCAAAATTTTGATGAAAGCATGTTGTACGTCTACGGGGAGAGAAGTTTCAATTTCAATTAAATGTGAATTTGAATATTAAATATTCAAATTTGATTAAATATTAATATTTGAATATTTGAATATTTAATATTCAAATATAAAAAGTGTAAATGCTATAGTAATTTATATATTTTGGCTATTTGGAAAGATTCTATTGGTGGCTCTGAAACTTTGTTTAAATGGCGCTCGAGCTCATAATTTGTTTAATAAACAATTGAATTGATAGTTTTTTATAAAACTGTTGTCAATTTTAATTGGTTATTTTAGTTTCTATTCAACGTGAGTATTTTCTAAACTCCATATTCTAAACCATTTTTAATCTGTTTTTTCTCTCCTTTTTAACTAACTCAACCACTGCAACCCAAAATATGACTCATAGACCAGTTGCTTCTCCATAAATATTTGGTTACCAGAATCAATGAAATAAGTATCAAACTTTTGAGTAAGGGTTCAGAAATGTTTACAGCCATAGGACGTTGCTATTCCAACTAGGTAAGTGATCAATAGGGTTGAATTCAGCAGAGCCTACAGCAATTTGGTTTTCTGGAACATGTTGCAAGCTGAATATTAGTTATGATACTCGGATCATGTGTGATCCGTGGCATGTTGGAAAAGGGAAAAACTTGTTATATTTCACAGATAACTGAAGAAACATTGGCATAATATACCTACTATCTTAAGTATTTACAGAGACAGAATCAGAAATGTCTGCATTCTAGATTCATGTCTGCTCTTTCTCTTTTGTGCCCACGTGCAACATACTTACTTTTTTTGACCTTATCTCTTTTATTTCTAAACTTGAGATTTAAACTTCCACTGCAAAAATGTAAGAAAACTCAGATTCTCATTAGCTTTTGTTCCCTTTTCTGTATTCATGTTTAATGAAATCATTTTAAAGTGAGTATAGTTTTGTATTTAGTTTTTTCCACTTGAGTTCACACTTAAATATGTGTCAAGCATTTGTTATGATCTTTATAAGTGAGCTTTTCAATTAACAATTCAATTTTCAAGTAATATTCTATTATGTTTCTGCATAATTTGTTTAACCAATTAACTTTTAGACATGTACAGTTTCCAGCATTAAAATAATGAAATCTTCATGCACATAGTTTTCTGTCATCATGGTGATTTTTTTTCTGTATAAAAATTTTAAATTTAGATATAAATCACATATGATGATGTAATATTCATACCATAAAATTCACACTTTTAAAGGAGCTATTCAACGTTTTTATTCTATACTCACAAAATTGTCTAGTCATCACTATTACCTATTTCCATAACAATTTCATCAACCCAGAAAGACTATGTTTTCAGTTCCTTTAGGCATATACCTAGGAGTGGGTATATCTGGGTCATATGATAAATCTCTGTTTAACATTTTGAGCGATTAGCAAACTGTTTTTCAAAGTGGTTGCATTATTTTATATTCCTACCAGCAACGTGTGAGGGTTCCATATTCTCCACATCTTACTCAAGATTTATTGACCTTTTTTTTATCATTTAGCCATACTAGTGAGTGTGACATGATGGATTATTTTGATTTGCATTTCTCAAATTACTAATGATGAGCATCATATGTTGAACATCATGTATTTATTAACCATTTTATGTCTTCTTTGTAAAACTGTCTACTCAGATCCTTTTCCCAATTGTAATTAGTTTTTCTTTTTACTGTTATGTTGTAATAGTTCTTTCTATATTTTGAATACTGCACTTTTATGGGAATATTGTTTATAGATGTTTTTCTCATTCTGTGAGTTGGTTTTTACTTTCTCGATAGTGTCTTTTGAAGCACCAAAGTTTTCAATTATGGTGAAATCAAATGTTGTTATATCTGAGGGATTTGTCAAGCCAAGATCATGAAGATTCATGCCTAGGTTTTTTTCTAAGGGTATTACAGTTTTAGCTCTTGCATTTAGTCCTATCTTTCAATTTTAATTAATTATGGTATAGTGTCAGTAAGAGGTCCAATTTCATTGTTTTTTGTCTTGTGAATATTCAATTGCACCAGCACTACTGATTGTAAAGACATTTCTTTCCCCGTTGAATAGTCTTGGCACCGTTTTTTAAAATCAACTGGTCATAGAGGTGTTGGTTTATTTCAGGACTCCCAATTCTATTCCATTCATCTATGGTTATATCCATATGGTCAGTACTATACTGTTTTGATTACTGTAGCTTTGCAGTAAATTTTGATATTGGAAAGTACAAGTCCTCCAACTTTATTAGTTTTTAGATTTTGTCTATTCTGTGTCCCTTGCATTTCCAGGTGAATTTGAGGATCAGCTTATTAATTTCTGTAAAAGGATGGCGAGAATTTTGATAAAGATTATGTTGAATTTGTAAATAAATCTGAATAGTGTTGTTATCCCAACTATATTATCTTCCAATTCATGAATATGATGTCTTCCATTTATTTATGTCTCTATTTTTTTCAACAGCATTTTATAGTTTCAGTTCTTTCACTTATTTTGTAAAATTAATATCCTATGTATGTTATTACTTTTGATGCTAGGGTAATGAAATTCTTTTCTTAATTTTATTTTCAGATGGATTCATTGCTGATACATAAAATCTATTTAAGTTTTTATATGATCTTGCATTCTTCAACCTTGCTAAATTTGTTTATTAATTTCAATACTTTGTGTTTGTGCGTGTGTATATTCCTTAGAGTTTTAGACATACAAGATCACGTTATCTGTAAAGGAGGGTAGTTTTATTTCTTTCTTTTTATTCCAGTATGGAAATTGGTTATTTATTTATTTATCTGCCTTTTTGCCTTGCTAAATTCTCAGTACAATGTTAAATAGAGGTGTAGAAGCAAATACCTTTGCTGTGTTCTGACTCAGGGGAAAGCTTTATGTCTTTCACCATTAGTTATGATGTTATTAGCTATGGGTGTTTAAAATATGTGCATTATCAGGTTGAGAAAACTGACCTCTATTTGTAGTTTGTTGACTTTTTTTTTTTTAAATCATGAAAAGGTATTGGATGTTTAAGTACATTTTCTGCAGTTAGTGAGGTATCCATGTGTTTTTCTTTTGGTCCTTTATTCCATTACTGTGAATCACGTTGATTTATATTCACATATTGAATGTATTTTCTTGTGCATTCCAAAAATAAATCCCACTTAGCCATGTATATAATGGTGTTATGTTGCTGAATTTGGTGTGTGAGTATTTTGCTGATGACTTTTGCATCAATACTTGTAAAGGATATTGCTCTGGAGTTTTCTTGAGATATCTTTGTCTGGTTTTGGTATTAGCTTAATACTAACTTTATAGGACTATCTGAGATATTTTCCATTTTCTTCCACTTATAGAAAAGTTTGTACAGAAATGGTTTTAGTTCTTTTATAAATGTCTGATACAATTCACAAGAGAAACCATCTGAGTCTATTTTCCTTTGTGAAAAGTTTTGATATCCTTACATATTATAGGTTTATTCAAATTTAAAAAACAAATATTTCTTGACTCAGCAGCTGTGTCTCTAGAAATTTTCCATTTCACCTAGGTTATCAAATTTGTTGGCTTATGATTATTCACAATATTCTCTTATAATTTATGTTATAGTCCTCCAGTGATAATGTGTCATTCCTGACCTTGGAAATCTGAGATCGCTCTTTAGCCTTTCCACTGCCCCTCCTCCTTTTTCTTCATTTTTTTTTGGAGGGGTGTGGCAATCTAGCTAGAGATTTATCCATTTTTTATTTTCTTCAAAGTACAAACTTTTAGGCTTTTTAAATTGTGTTTATTGTTTCTCTATTTTTTATTTTATTTATATCCACTCTAACATTTATGGTTTCCTTTCTTTTTATTGCTTTGGATTTAGTTTACTTTTCTTTTTCCATCTTCACCTGAAATGTTAAGTTATTGACTACAGATCTTTTATTTTTTTCATTTGTAATATAGATGCTTAGAGCTATACACTTCCCTCTAAGCACTTCTTTGGCTGCATCCCATAAATTTTGGTATATTGCATTTTTATTTTCATTCCTCTCACAGTATTTTCTAATTTCCTTTGTCATTTCTTCTTCAATCTATTTATTATTGAGTAGTGTGTGTTTAATTTCCACGTTTGTGAATTTCCTAAATTGTCTTATGTTATTAATTTCTAGTTTATGTGTGTTTGTGTGTTCAGAGAACATATTTTATATAATTTCAATCATATTAAATTTATTGAGACTTATTTTATAGCCTAGCAGATGATCTGTCTGGAGGGTGCTCCATGTGAACTCAGAATAATGTATACTCTATTGTTGTTGACTGGAGTGTTTTATAGAGGCCTTTTGATCTAGTTGGTTTCTATTGTTAATCAAATCTTCTATTTCTTTGTTCTATTTATTATTGAAAGTGGGAAACTGAAATCTCTACTATTAGTATTAAATTATTTTTCCCTTTAGTTATGTCAGTTTTGTTACATGTATTTTGGGACTCTGTTTTAGGTGTAATTTTCACTAGAATTTAATAATGGGAAAATGTGCTTTATTGTGGATACAGTCACCAAAGTCCCAATGGTAATGAATGATTGCCTAGGAGCTAAGTTAAATTTCCCTTATGCAGAGCTCAAAGAAGAGTAACTGGGGTTTCATCATGGAGGCATATTCTCTTTTTGAAAATATGTGTATCATTCCAAAGAATTCCTCTCCTCTCTTCCTTCTGTATTTTCCCACCTGTATTCTCTACTGCTTTTTTTTCTCACCTAACCTTAAATTACTCTTTCTAGAAGTTTTTAAATTAGTAATTGAAGCTAAGTTCTTTATCCTTTTATATATATATATATATATATACACACACACATATATATATGTTACCTTCCTCTAAATTTTAAGGTTTTGCTGTAACAGATGTTTCCCTTATTCTAGCTTTATAATTCAGCACTATTTATTCACAATTTCCTGATCAAAGCTGAATTATATAACCACGGCTTTATAAGACCATCAATGAACTCAGCTTTGCCTATAACCATAATTCTACTTTCTTAATTTTATTCTTACCTCCAGCCATTTTAGGCTTCTATCAAGGTATTTACTACCTCTGCTCACCTTTATGTTGGAATGTTCTGCATTGTCCCTTGAAGATTCACATTCACCCTTTTTGCGTCAGGACAGTGATGTAATCTTACTTTCTGGAAAACTGGCTCTATCACTTATTAGCTGTTAATATTAACTTATTAGATAATAATAGGTTTACTAGCTTATTATTATCTATCAGTTACCTTCAATAACTTGATTTTTCTAAGCCTCAGTTTCTTTATATGTGTTGGTAAATTTACTTATATAGGATTGTTATAATACAACTCTAAATTCATTAATATTTTTGGTAAAGTTCGTGAAAATACTAGCTGCTCAAAAATACTAGTTTTAAAAGAATATTATAATAATTACATTTGTTATTTAACATTTTTCAGAAATTACTCTGTGATGAACCTTCCACGCTAAGTCCCAGAATTATTGCTTCTTTATTAAATTCTGCCTCTATCCCCATACTTACACATGAAAAAATTTTAAATTTATAATATTATGTGAAAAACGTCTCCCTGTGGACTGTGAACCTCATACGACTACAGCTTATGTAAAATTCATCCTTGAACCATCAGTACAAATACCTACATAAGTTGGTGATTTTCTTTTTTTTTTTATAATTAAGCAGATTCTATACTAAAAGGAGTGAAAGTAGGCATCAAGCTGTTCTCATCCTACATACCTTCCTATAAATACATTTGAGTTGTTTCATAAAGGATGTGTTTATCCCAGTTTTACCACATTGATCTTGGAAATGAAAAAAATGTTCTTTCCCTAAACCTTGACTAAGTATGTCTCAAATCTATTCCTGAGTTCAGGTAAGTGTGAGATAAGTGACCTGTCTTTATTGAGAGGATAGACACTATGTCATTCTAGCTTTCTTGAGTCAGAATGGAAAACCAAGATCAGGTCAGAGTATCTATATGGGTTTAGTTGGATAGAGACTAAACATCAGGTCTATGCACTTGTCAGGTTCAAACTGTTTTCTGAAAGTCAGGTTAAAAAATAGTACTGAATTAGAAGGTCAAATTGGTATCTAGGGAACCAAAAATTGATTTATTTTACAAAAGAGATATTTTCTTTCATTTACTGAAAGCATTTGTTGTGTGATATCTTGGGATATGTGGTTAAGAAAGAAATGAAGATCTAAGTTTGACAATGCTTTTTAAAAGGGTGTTTGATGTATTTACTGAGATAATGGAAAAATACAATAATTGGATCTAATGAGTGTTGCCATTCTACTATTTACTTTTAAAATGCTTATTTGTAAATGTGCTTACCATGCTTAACAAAAGTTTGGTTTTGATGATGATTTCCTGATAAAATAGTATTTATTGACTGTACCTATTCTGGAGAGATCCGCAGATTCAGAGAAGAATTGTGGCTTTCAAAAGTGCTGTTTTTTACACTAGCAACTCTTCTTTCTGTTATATTAATTTAAAATATTTTATTTCCATCACAGTTTATGTCTTATTTAACAGAAAATTACAAACTATAAAATGTATGTGGTTGTCTTTGCTGCTATTTACAAATATTCTAGCTCTTTTCCTTTTTTAAGTACATGGTGGGAATGTATTTACTCATCTTTTTGATGTTAAACATGACCATGTGACTTAGTCTGATGAATGAAATGTTTGTTGCTTATGAATGGATGTATCAAGAATCTGTGGTGTTTGGCCAGGTATGGTGCCACAAGCCTATAATCCCAGCACTTTGGGAGGCCAAGGAGGGTGGATCAGTAGAGGTCAGGAGGCCAAGATCAGCCTGGCCAACATGGTGAAACCTAGTCTTTACTAAAAATACAAAAATTAGTCAGGCATGGTACTCGTTGCCTGTAATCCCAGCTATTCCGTAGGCTGAGGCAGGAGAATCACTTGGTCCCAGGAGGCAGAGGTTGCACTGATCAAGATCGTGCCACTACACTCCAGCCTGGGGGATAGAGTGAGACTCCATGTTAAAAAAGAAGAAAGGAAAGAAAAATAAAAACAACAACAACAAAAAGAGTCGATGGCATGAACTACTATATGCCTTTCCTTTTGTATGTGGCTTAAAACAAACCACATTTATAATTTCCCAGTTTCTATGAGTCAAGAGTCTGAGCATGGTTTAACTGAGCCTTCTAGTTAGGGTCTTAATCATCTTGAATCAAGGTGTCAGCCAGGCTGCATTGTCATCTGGAGGCTTAAGTGAGGAAGAATCCATTTCTAAGCTCATACAGGTTTTTGGCAAAATTGATCTTCCTTGTAGCTATAGAACTAAACGTCCATGCTTCTTGAGCGCTGTTGGGTAGGGGACATTGTCAGCTCCTAGAGGCTGCCAGCAGTTCCTCTCAGATAGGCTCTCCCAATATGGATACTTCTTTCATCAAGTCAGCAAATAGAGCTTCTAGAAAGTAAGTCTGTTAGCAAAGTGGAGTTTCTTGATTGGTAATATAACGTCACACTCGGAGTGGCATACTGTGCCCTTTGCCACATTCAATTGGTTAGTTGAAAATCACAGGTCTCAGTTACTCACGGGGAGTAAATCACTGGTCATGGTGCACTACTGTAGAGAGTCTGCATGAATCCACCACACACGAGCAATGTCCACCTATCAAACTCTGCTAGATTTGCAACCTGAGTGAGAAACTAAGTTTCATTACATTAAACTGGAGATTACTTAAAAGTTTTAGGAAGTCACCCTCATGGCTTCTCAAAAACTTCCTACAGACAGACATAAAAACCAGGGACTGACTGGGCACAGTGGCCTGTGACTGTGATCTCAACACTTTGGGAGGCCGATGTGTGTGGATCTGTTGAGCTCAGGGGTTCAAAACCAGCCTGGGCAATGTGGTGAGAACCCATCCCTACAGAAATAAAAAACCATAGTAGGAAGTGAGGGAGTGCACCTGTAGTCCCAAGTACTTGGAGGTCTGAGGCAGGAGGTTGAGGCTGCAGTGAGCTAAGATCATGCCACTGTATTCCAGCCTGGGTTGCAAGGTGAGATACCCTGTCTGAAAAAAAAAAAAAAAATGACAGAAAGAAAAGAAAACAAAAGAAAAGAGAAATTAAGAAGAAAAGAAAAGAAAAAGAGAAAATGACAGACACCAAGGATTTAGTTGTGGAAGAACTGTGCTATGAATATCCTTTTTCCCACCTCTACTTCTGCCTACATCCATCACCTTTAACACACACATTCCTTGCAATGAATTCTTTCAGTTCTTTCTCCTTCCTGGCTTTTCCTCAGACAGAGATCAACATATGCACTCTTATGTTCTTAAAGATTCCTTGAAATACACCAATCCTCCTTCGGACTCCCTAGAATAGCTTCTCTAACCACCTTCCTCACAACTAAGTTTCATGCCCGCCTTCTAATGTCCTCTGTCATAATGAATTATAATTGCCACTTATTGCTTTATTTTCTTTCCCACTCGACTGGAAGCTCATTGTGTACAGGGACCTTATGATGTTCAGAGGCGAGGGCAAGTCCTGGTATGAGTCACTCTGTAAATTTTATTAAAACAATGAAAGTTGTTAATAGTAGCATAAAAATTCAGTTCGTTCACTGAATTGGCCAGCCATTTGGCTTTATTGACTCTTTTTGCTCTGATGCCTGTTGAAAAAGAAATGGCGTGAGTTTCTAGCTAACAGAGTATGCAGTTGAATTTTGATTTTCTCTATGGATTTGTGCCAAGGAGCTCAGGAGAGAGCCATGCTTTCATACAGCACAAATGAGTAGCTGAAAATGAACTTCAGCCCATGATAATAAGCTAACACATTGGTACACCATCAGAATTATTTCTTCAGTCTTCTGTGTTTATTGGTTTCTGTATATCACCACAATATTTTCTATTGAAGGAAACCTTCAGAATATTTAGCTAATAATGCCAAAGCCCCATGGCAGCATTTTTTAGTAGAACCTTGATTTCTAAGTTTAGTGTAAAAGAAGACTATCATATAGAAGAATAACTCCATTTGGAAGAATTAAACAGAAAGGAAAATCCTGTTACTTTGGTTCTATATGAAATACTGCAGGATTTTGGCAAGTAACTTTAGAAGGTAAGGTTTTGGAGATTTTCCAGGATATTTTACTTATACTTAAACCTTATTTCTAAAGAAAATGTCTTCAGACAAATAACTTTTGAGACATAGACATATTATATTAAATAAGCCCAGTACAGCATTATCCTGTGTGGATGACAGTATATTTTATGTAAATTTTCAGATTTAATCTATTAGATAGATTACTTATCTGTGTGACTTCCCAAAGTTCTTCATCTCAGAATATTAATATTAAAATAATTTAACAGCAACTCAAAAATGCATATAGAACTGTGTTTCATACCTTACAGTTATCTGATATATAATTGTATATAAAAATAAAATTATATTAGTTGGTGCTGGTAAGGCTTTCTAATTCCCTTATCACTAAAAGAAAAATCAGTGAAAAACTTTAACTAATTTTGGTCAAACGACTGAATTGCTTTGCCTTTTTCATCTTCTTGCAGCTTCCAAGTTTTCCTCATTTCCTTCTGCTGTCCTGAGCTGCTGGTATCCCTTGCTTGTTTACACTGGGATTCTGTATTCTTGTCAAGACTCATAAGAAGGAAAGGTCAGCCTTACCGATGTTGCTCAAAATTCATGTCATCTTTAGTCTTTTAACCATATTATTCCTATAGAGGTTTTGCCTTACTTGGTTACATAGTTCTAAAATGGCTGCTTATCATTCCATTTTGCAGAGAAAAATCTTTGCTTTTCATTTGCAGCATTCTTTACTTCTTACCCTATTCTGAGTGCTCTTTTTGCTTCCCCTTTGTACTCTGACAGAAGAGACATTTTAACTAAGCTCTATTGGGCATTGACAATAGTTTCTCTGTTGACTTGGAAACTTAACATTTTGGACAAAAATATGGCAATGGTGTCACTTCTTGTGTCTCACCATGCTAGTTCCTGTGTAACCATACCATTCTTGTGGTAATATCATTAAATATTCCTACCCACTGGACTGTGACACCTCATAAAAATTGTATTTAATCATTTTATACCCAGCACTGTATGAACTGCCCTTTTCCTAGCTTTTGTTAAGAAACCTTGGTAGACATATCATACACATATCCAATTAATTAAAATAAGGTCAAAGTATGTCTGTGCATAAACTCAACTGCCTACTTTAAAATTATTAGATGTAATTTACTTACAATTCTTCAAACCCCCAAAGTAAATGCCAAGTTGACTTTTTGAATTTATTTTTTTCTCTTTTTTTGCAGAATGGTAGCTTCCCCACATCTTAGATGCATTTTAAAACATGGCAAATAAGTTTACTGTTAATTTTTTAAATTTTGATTTGTTTTCTACTCCTAGCTTAAACATTTAATAACACAGTGGAACAAGTAAGAAATATGCGTAATGCCATTTATTGGGCTTTCCCTGTATTAAACATTGTACCTGACATTTTGTGTACATTAACTTAATCTTCGAAAAGGCTACAAGGTAGGAGTGATTTCCATTTTTTAGATGAAAAAGCTGATACTCAAAGAAGTTAAGTAACTTTTCCAGAGTATCAAATATCAAGTGACAAAACCGATTTAAACAATGGTAGCTAACTTCTAACCCCAATTCACCCTCAGGTGCCTCTTTATGTAATATTACATTGTATGTAGCTTATTTGTTTTTATGATAATGGGGTAGGTAAAGCTATTTTGGAACCCAACCCAAAACACTGCAATGCCTAAACCTACCATGACTTTATTTCTGTGTCCAAGATTTTGTTATATAATGTAATTTTTCTGAGAATTACTTTTTAAATACAGGAAAAGAGAAAAATAGCGTGTTAAATCATGTTAGAAAATACAAATGTAGTACTATATCCTAAATAATGTGCTAACACTTTATATACTTTATGTGTTCAGTCAAAGGATACTACTAATAATATGGTTTTAGTCATTTAGCTATCATTACTAAACACCTTCAAAATTCTAGACATGATATTGGATATTAAGAATATAAAGATAAGTAAAGCACAAATCCTAGAGAAAATTAAAGTACAGTGAAGACAGGATACATTATCTACGTATATCACTTATATAAGTTGTCAAAGTGATTTTTTTGAATTACACCTGGAACCATAACAGCCAAATTTTATAGTGGAGGACCCTGGAAAAGGAAATTGGGGACAGTTTCTATAATCAAGAGGGGAAATGCCAATAGAAGTGAAACAGATTTTATGTTCTCCCTGTTCTCTGCTGAGACTTACGGTGGCCTACTTAGCAGTGTTAACTCTGTCAAACATCTAGAGAAACCTCTTGGTGAAGGAGCTGCCAGTCTTCAGAGGAGCCTGATAAATATTTTTTTCTTCCTGAAGCCTTGCAGTTGATTTTCATTCTAACGTTCTAAGAAATTCTATAGACTTTCTGCAGTTTAGCATCCAATATATATGTGTCACCATTTAACATACGCAAGAATACACATGAAGATACATTTTTTCAATCTACATGTTTTCTTGAAAAGAATATTTAAGTGTATCATTGTGTTAGGAGTTCAAAGTTCTTTTCCATTTTTTTCTGATTTATTTTGGTTTGCAGAAAAAAATGAGAAAAAAAATGATGTGAAAGCCACAGAACTCAAAATAAGAGATTTTCATGTTCATCCACTTAAGTTTGAGACTATAAACCACTATAATTCTAAATTTCAAATAAGTTTTGTGTTCAACACAGTGTCTAGAAAATTCAAGACTTAAAAATTTCCTAATTTCAATTAAATAAATGCATTACATAATACCCCTTAACCGAGAATAAAATAGTTATGTAAATTTACTAGTAAAAATGTTAAATAAGGTACTTATTCTACTAATCTTATAAAGATGCTTGAAATTAAAAGTAACTTTTATTTCTTGGCCTCTCATTGAAGATCTATCCATTAAACATTTATTAGCTATGTCAGATATTGCATAAGGCCACATTGAAGCTATGAAGGACATGTATTTTTTCAACCCAGATTTCCAAAAGTGTTTTATTGACTTTTGCAGTTAAGCTGCAGCCTCAAAATTTTCTGAAGGACAGAGGTATAATGTGTTATCTATTGCCTGGGAATATTGAAAAATGAAATGTATAATAGGAATATATACTTTACACTTAACATATGGAATGACAAAGCATCCATCTCAAGTATGACTAAATATTAATGAATCACAATCTGAATAGAAAATCAAAGAAGCAAACAATTCTATTATGCAAATAGCAGGAATTTATTGTGCAGTTAGAAAATAACAATCTCTAAAAATAAATGTTTGTAACAAACTATCTCATGCATATAACTAGATCAACAATTTATTCCATATTCCTGTGAAGCTTGCCAACAGATCTAAGACGCAGTTAAGAAGTTAAGATATTTAAAGACTTTCTTTATCTGTTTTATATGGTTTCCTCTAAGGTCATATTATTACTGAAATAGTCTGTGTGTGTGTGTGTGTGTGTGTGTGTGTGTGTGTGTGTGTGTGTGTGTATGAGATTCCTGTAATATACATTTTTCTTATTCAAAAGCCTGATTCTGAAAACTGAATTTCCCAAAACATTCTGATAGGGAAACAAATCAGTTTCCTAGAGTTAAATCGAACAGTAGAATCATGTATTTTAGATTCAGAATTTTCTTCCACAGTGAGATTAATTTTCCAGCCTCTCTCACTCATTCATTGTATATTTATTGGGCATCTTTTATTTGCCAGTGCTTACACTGAGCAACATAAATATAATATTGAGTGAAAACAGATATGATCTCAATGAAGGTATAGTCTGGTGGAGAAATACTTTACTCAAATCATTATATATGTAGAATTTAATTATCAATTGTGGGAAGGGCTGTGAGAGAGGGGAATATGATATGATAGGTGGCATTGTCTTAATTAGGAAAGTCAGTAATAGCTTATCTGAGGAAGGAATGATTTGAATCTGAAAAGATCCAATAGACAGTATTGCACTGGCCACCCCCACCTCCATCTCAAATGAATAAAATGAAGATTTTCAAGAAGAGTTGTGTGAGTGTCTACCCGAAAGAGGGTCTGGGTTTATGAATTAACTGTGATAATGGCCTTCTGTGAACAAGATGTAAGTGATTACTTCCATGCCCCAAAATCTTGGAACACAATACCTGAAGAGACTATTAAGGGCGAACTTGAAACCACTTTTGAGAGGATAAGATGGAGGCTGAATAATTATTCTCAGCCTTCACTGCAGATAAAATAAAAGAAAATTCGTCAAAATTACATCATTTTTATTTAAAGAAGATAGCACCATGTATTAACAAGGCATATATGCAATGTCTAGAAGTCATTCAGAATATGTGTCGAGAATAAAAAGAGTTTTATCTCCCCAGAACTGTTCTTGCTTTCCTTCTGCTTCTATTTTTCTTTAATGGCCCAAGAGCCTCAGGATCATTGGAGCTCAAAAACAGAGTCAACATCTATAACATTACTATGTTTAATCAGTGGCCAAGTCCTATGTATTCTATCTTAATGATATCCTTCTTATTCCACCATCACTGCTGTAATTTGGGCCTGCAATACATTTCAGCTACAGTATGCTAATAGACTCCTCAGTGGTCACTGTAGCTCAGACTGTCATTCTCGTCATTCATTTTGAGCATTGGAACTAGTGTTCTCTCCTTAAAATGCATCTCTAGTCACAATACATCCTTTCACAGACTTCACTTAGTAGGCAATAGGGAATTGTTCAAAGTTTTAAACCCCATTAGGCTATAATTCATGCTTGTTCTCAAGAACTATTTACAACTTATATTGTTTTATCTCAATAAAAACATATTCCCATAACACATTTACTGAACAGATATTTATTGGGCATCTACTGTATGCTAAAAATTACAGATACAAAAATAGAAAAAAAAAGAAAGTTCTCTTTCTATAGCTTGCAAATTAGCAACTTATACATTTGAATACAAACATTTTCATAGCAAATACAACTATAAAAAAGCTAAATGTCATGGAGATGTAGAAAAAAGTTATTCTGGTCTAATTCATTCTGTGATATTTCTTCTTTTGAGTTTTCTGTTATGAGTGTATCAGAAACTGCCTAATTTCTTTAAAGTATGTTTAGATATGAGAGTAATGACTCCATTATGTTAGGATTGTAATTACTTCTCTTTGTCATCTCTGGCTTTGCACATGATTTAATTATGTTACTGATAAATTGCTGTATCATGGCTATTTTCAAAACAACAGCATATTCCACTGATGCTTCCTTTTGAGGACCACAGGTATTTTTAGGTGCTATTGTTTATTACAAATTTATATTTAGCCTATTTTATAGATATATGTATCCATGTTTTGCAAATGAAGAGGTGACACTGTTCTTTCTCTGGCTTTTCATTTAATTTGAGATAATCTATATTTAATTTGCTGTTAGTTATATTATAACTAATAAGCTGATATTTATTATCTTATAGTAACAAATTTATATTTATAACAAATATAAGCAATAAATTTAGTTATAAATTTTAATTTATAAATTAAATTGAGTAAAGATATTCAATTTATAGCTAGCAAATTTAGCTTACTTTTCTGTTCAGTAGTAATCAGATATAAATATAAAGATATGCACGCACACAGCTATATACTTATAAACACACAATAGTTTGTATGGATGCTTGAATTCAAAGTTATTGATTTTGATCTTTCTCTAATGTGACTTTCAAAATAGGCCTATGAAATGAATGATTTGTCCAACTTCCTATAGAAGTTAGAATTCAAATGAAAATCCACAGCTTTCAAGACTTTCTATGTTCTTGGGAAGGATCTCAAATTAAAGGAATGGCATGATCTCTTCCCCTGCTCCACTTCTAATCCCTGGAAATGAACATTTTTAAAAGAGCTCACTCTGCTAAAACATAAGTTTTGTGACAATATGATTTACTTCAAATGGTATGTATTTCAATCCAGGCTGACCTAAATTTGAATCTATTGTTTCTGCTCCTTAGCTCTGTGATATTTTTACAGCGGTTCAATCTCTCTAAGTTTCAGAGTATTTTTGAAAAAGTAGTCACAATATCCACTTCAAAGTTCTGTTGTGAGTTTTAAATGAGATAAATGTATTTAAAGCCCTTAGCATGTACAAAGCACTTAAAACACGTTTATTTCTGTCTCCCTATCTGGTGTGTTTCTGTAAACAAGACATCATTTTGAAAACACTCAGTCATCTAACATTTTGTGTAAATAAAATATTTTCCTATTACCCTCAGCCTCTGACAGCTTTAAATTCAAACTGAGATAAAGAAATCAAAATGCTCAAGGGCAAAGTACAAGGTCAAATCTATGAAGCATAAGAATAGAATAAAAATCTTAACCCTTATCCTCAATCCTTATTCCTCAGAGGCTGTGAAACCACCTTTGCAAAAATTATAACAGTGAGAAAATTATGGCAGTGAAAGAGATCTGACCTAACCAGCTCCATCTTGCCTTTAACCTCCAAACTGCCCTTAGTCATTCCTGGATGGAAGACCACTTTGAGAGAAACTTAGTTTATAGTTTAAATGATAATGGCCCTTCCCCAAACTAAACTACCTTTATAAAACTAATAAAAGACCATAAGATTAGAATTATGAGAGGGGCCTGAATTCTACTAAAGTTCAGATGTAATTAAAGAATTAGCAGCCATTGTTCTGGAAGTCACAAAATTTGTAACTTTTCCAATTGCTCCTATGGATTAACATCACTGTTGCAGAACCTAAGATTGGACTTTTGCGATGTCTTTTCAGACTTTCGCATTTCTGATGACTGCGTGACTCCAGATCCACGACTCATGACTCAGTGATCCTGTGGTCCCAACTCAGAAGCAGATTCAGCAAAGAAGGACTAGTTTCCATGTACCTATACCACACCACCAACCAGTATTCCCCACTTCCTAGCCTCCGCCCAGCAAACTCTCTTAAAAAAAACCCTAGCTCTGAATTCTGGGAGAGACTAATTTGCGTAATAAAACTCCGCTCTCCTGTTTAGCCGGTTGTATGCGTATTGACCTTCTTCACTATTGCAATTCCCCTGTCTTGACAAATCAGCTCTGCCTGGGCAGTGAGTGAGATGGACCCTTTGGACGGTTACAGCTGTGTCAACTGTTCAGGTAGTCATGCTGACTTCTTTGGCTACTGACGTGCCATTAGGGTCTCCATGAAAGAACTGCTCAAGTGAGGCAAACTGGCCTGTGATACTAATCCAGGTTTCAAAAGTACATAAGAAATTCCTTTAAAGCAGCTCACGTGCTGGAAGAATCTAGCACAGATTTAACAAAACAAGAAAACTAGGCCATAGCTCATTTAAGTCTGTAATTGCTTTGAGGTTCACCAGGAAACTGCGATCATAATCATAAAATATATTCTGCTTTGCTTTCTTTCTAAACCATTTTTTCCCTTGATCTCTCTTTTCCACCTCCTTCCACTTTTCTGATAGATTCCAAGGACAGAAATACTAACGACTCTGGCGAGGTTAAATTATAACACATTTCTTTCTCTTATTTGTTATAGTTGTACATTGTCAGATATTTTTATTTGTTTTTCATGCATTTATTTATCCTTAAATGACAATTGATTTGAATTGCAGGGAGATGCCATTGGCAAATAAGCATGGAATTGAGGACTAAGATACTGAGATGGAATTGTTCCCTTGACCCCCAGGCAGAAACTGGAGTGGTTTATTTTACTCAGCCCACCACTGGCCACTCCTTGTGAGAGGGAGTCTGAGAGTGGGTGAGTGCAGGAACCCGAGCTAATGAATGCCGGACTAGTCAGTCACTCTTCTCTGGCAGGAGCAGGCTCTGTGCAGCTCCACAGCAGCATCCAAGAGTGTTACAAACAACGCTCTTTCAGCTCTGCTGTCTGGGGACATCCAAGCACCCAGCAGCTAAGTGGAGGGTCAAGGTGGCAGCCCTTGTCCTCTAGAAAGTTTCCTTGTCCAGCGTCCGGGAAGAATCCTTGTCCAACGTCCAGGAAGAATCAGGTCACATGAACTGTTTGAAAGGTGATGAATGCAGAAGATTGTATTGAGTGGTGGGTGGCTCTCAGTGGAAAGGGAGGCTGGAAAGGGGATGGGAAGGTGATCTTTCCTTGAAGCCCAGCCACCTCTGCCTGGGCCCCTCACCAAAGCCACACCATCTGAAGTTAGCTACTTCTATCCGTAGTTTCTGATGCTCAGTTGCTTCTCTGCTTACTGCTCAGCCACTTGCTTGTATCCTAAACACCCAGTCGCTTGTATTCTTGACGCTCAGCAGCTTGTGTTGCTGTGCCAGCTAAAGTCTTTTATGGGCACAGGATAGGGATGGGACAGGCCAAAAAAAGCAACATTTGGACGGAAAAATGGGGCCAGCTGTTTTCACTGAGGGCTGCAGTTGTAGGCTTAAATGTGGGGTTTAGCCAGAAGCCCACCCCTTCTGTATTAATACTGTGGGGGCTATAGGCCCTTGGCCCCTTAAAGATTGGCTTAAAAAAAAATCACTGATGTGAAGCAGGTTAATTAAGAGGAGAAAAGGCATACAAATTTATTTAATATGCATATATAGGGGACTTCAGAATGAAGACCCAACTTCCCAATGAGTTACAGAAACTTATCCTGAGGTTATAGAAGGAATGGAGACTTGATCCTGGTAAAACAGATTATGGGAGGGGAGAGAAGAGGAATTCTATTGAGAGGCAATATACGATTGCTAGGGAATGTGGTTAAATTTAGGAACAGAGATTAACATGTAAATAGATTTCTTTGGAATTCAAATGATCCATAGAGACAGTCATTATCCTCATAAAAAGGATCTGCTCAGGTGTGGTCGCATAGAGGCCTTATTTCCTGCAGTAGAATAATGAGATAACAGAGAGAGGAAGAAGAACAATTGCCCTTCTTGGTAGATCTGGATTTTAGGTAGATAAAGGAACTGTATTTTCTTTCGGAGCGATAGTATGTGAGGAACATCAGAGATACCTTGATGTTTCTTCAGTTTAACATGTCACAATGTCGTATTTTGGGGTCTTGGTTTCTGAGTCCCAACACTGAAGAGATAAAGGAAACAGTTTGTACATGTGTGAAAACAAGAAGTTAAATGGGGAGGCTGGAATAACACATTTAAAAGAAGCAATGGGGTTTGATTTGTTATAAGTATCTCCACGTAGCTGTGGGAGCTTGTGAAGAAAGTTACTATGTTTCAGATGTAGAGTGAAAAGGAACCTGATATCTCCCATCTCTTCTGAATCTGAGAAGACAATGGGGATTTGCTAGGAAATCCCTCTTGAGTAATGAGGAGTGCATAGTAAGTAAAGTAAGGGCTCTTCATAAAGAATATGCAAAGCAAATGCAAAGCCATGGAAATCAACATATTTGATGGGCAATGAGAAGTTTACAACAGTCAGTGGAGAGAGAGTAGTGGAGAGACAATTCTGTGCACCTTTTATTCAAAATTTTGTGAGAAACTGTCTACTTTTGTTATAGTAGGTGGCTTGTCAGACATAAGCAGAGCAGGAGAGCCCCCACCCCGTGCCCCGCCACCACTCCCCTGTCCCACCAGGAATGTCAGCTGGTGACTATCAGGTGATGGTCAGGTGGTTGATAACTGTCTCTCTAAAATAATAATTGGTCACAGCTGGAGCCAGAGAACGGCAGTCTCCCAATAGATAGAAAAACCTGAAACTGGAGATCAGCAGCTTCCCAATAAGATTTCAGGAGCTGGGTGAGCAGGCTCAAGCATGCACAGTAAGAAGCACAATGGCAGGGTTTAAATGGTATATGACCTTCTAGTAACATTTGACTGGTAAGGGAAGAATGCCTCAAGTGAGCATGTGTACAACTCCAGTGAATACACTGCATACGTGGCCCATCCCAAGTGCCAACAGGACACTTTTCATGCAGACAGCCCACCCAAAGGGAAGAATCAGTGGAGAAGAGACACAAGACCCCAGAAGTGCAAGTACGCCAACATATAGAACCTGAAGTCAAAGGTCAGACAGTGCACTGGATCTCTTGAGTCACCCACTTGGCCATTTTCCAAGAGTACTTTACTTCTTTTTATTCCTGCTCCAAAGCTTTTTTAAAAACTTTCACTCCTGCTCTAAAACTGGGCCTCTGTCTCTCCTGCCTTATGACCCTCAGTGGAATTATTTCTTCTGAGGAGGCAAGAATTGAGATTGCTGCACTGCTATGGATTCACCACTGGTAACGTCTCGGCCACTCACTTTCCTAATCACCCTTTTCAACTCATACCACTTCAGTCAGGCTTTTGTGTTCAAACCACCCCACTGACATCACTTGTTGAGACTATTACAAGGATGAAAGATACCAAGTGTTAGTGAGACTGTGGAGAAGAAACCCTTGCATACTGGTGGCTGGAGTATAAAATGGTGCATTTGTTGTGGAAAACAGTATGGGGCTCGTCATACTGTTAAAATAGCAGTACCATAAAATCCAGCATTCCCTCTTCTCAGCATCTGTCCAAAGGGAAATGAAATCAGTATCTCAAAGGGCTATCTGCACTTCCATGTGCATCGCAGTATTATTCACTATAGCCAAGATGTGGAATCAACCTATATGTCTATCATAGATGAATGGACAAAGAACATGTGATGTATATACACAGTGGAATGCTATTCAGCCTAACAAAAAGGAAATTCTGTCATTTATAACAACTTGGATAAACCTTGAAAACATTACGTTAATTGAAACAAGCTAGCCATATTAAGACAAATATTGCACGATCTCATATATGGAATTGAAAAATGTAGAACTCATAAAAACAAAGAATAAAATGATGGTTACCAGAGGTTGGGTTGGAGAGGAGAGGGTTAGAGTGATACTAATCAAAGATTACAAAATTTTAGTTAGAAAAGAGAAATAAATTCAAGAGATCTATGTTACAGCATGAAGACTATACTTAATAACAACATATTACATACTTGAAAAGTGCAGAAGTAGATTTTAAGTGTTCTCATCACAAATAAATTATAAATATGTGAGATAATACATATACTAATTAGCTTGATTTATCTATTCTACAATGTATACATATTTCAAAACATTATATTGTATGCCACTAATATATGTAATTTTTGTCAATTTAAAGAATAAATTAATCTTTTTAAAAAATTACCAGTGATCTCTAGGTTGACAATCCTCTTGTCAGTTCTACTCATCCAACCTCTTATCAGCATTTGACCGAATTTTTCTCTTTAAAGCAAATTTTTCACAAATTTTTCACTTGGCCTTCAGGAGACACACTCCAAGTTTTCTTCCTGCATGACTGGTCTATTTTCATTTCCTTTGCTGGTTCCTCACCTCTTCCTGGCTTACAAACAACAGGATTCCCTGAGCTAGTCCCTGACTGTCCCCCACTCTGCCATTGCACATTGCCTCAGAGTTCCCATTCTGTGTTATGGCTTTTGATTTAGATACCAGGAACTCTCACATTTACAGATCCATTCCTAAACCCCACACCCAGCCCCAAACTTGTATGCTTAACTTCTATGCTACTACTGTTGGAACCGAACTGTCGATTCCCTCCTGGGCAGGGGTCGCCGCAAAGGATCACCGACACGAGATTCACAGCAGAGAGTTATTTATTACTAGCGCGCTAGGGTCCCAAGCTCTAAGTTGGCCCTGGGACCCCGACTGCTTGTTACAGGCTGTTTATATAGGCAAACACAAGTTCAAACACAGCTTATGGCGCGAAATTCAAACAAAGCTTAAGGCGCAAAATGATTGGGTCTAGCTATGGCCTGAGCAAGGTGTCTTATGCTAATTGGTTAGAGCAGGACCTTATGAGGTTTTTTCCTGGAGTTGTTGATTCCGGGAACTTCGAGGCAGGGTGGGACCCCCGGAATTGGCAGGGTGGGACCCCATGAGGTTGTTTCCCGGAATTGGCAGGGTGGGACCCTATCAGGGTGGGTCCCTATCGAGGCAGGGTGGGACCCTATCCAGAGCCACCTGGTGTTAATTTTTTTCTATATGAGGCCTAGTTTCTAAGTTTTATGAGGCCTAGTTTCACTACACGTTGGATATCGATGTCTAACTAACACTGAAAAATTATCATGTCAAAAAGAGAACTATTGGGCAGGGTGTGATGGTTCATACCGGTAATCCCAGCAGTGTGGGAGGCCGAAGTGTGTGGATAGCTTGAGCCCAGGAGTTTGAGACCAGCCTAGGCAACAGGGCAAAATCTCATTTCTTTAAAAAAAAAAAAAAAAGAACTGTTGATATTTTCTGTCTTAGTATGTGCAAACATGTGCATGCCTACACACACACATACATACACAGACACACACAGACAAAACTGTGTTACTATACAATTTTAGCACTTTCAGTAAATGAAACTTGATTAGATCTGATCTGTGGGAGTCAATACTGACTTATGTTTTTTTCACATTCTAGTTGTTATTCATTAAAATGGTCCTGAATTCAACAATTTCTTATCACCACCATTGTTAGAAACCTCGTCAATCAATTACCAAATTTGTACCATATGTGCCTCTTGGTAAAAACAAGCAAATAAAGCAGCATATATATTTATTAAATTCTAATTATATATAACTAATATATTATATTCATAATGAAGTGAACAGAATTTTAAAATATTCTAATTTATTTATTAAAGTCATATGGAAAACATTCTTACTGACAGTAAAGTTAGTTGCGATTTATTTACCATTATTTCATGAAAAATACTTCGTTATTTTTGAAAATCTTAGTTTAGTAATTTCAGATTAGAACCAGACTTTTTTTTTTTTTTTTTTTCTTGAGATAGGGTCTCACTCTGTCTCACAAGCTAAAGGGCAGTGCAACCTGAAACTCCTGGGCTCAAGAGATCTTTCTGTCTCAGCCTCCTGAGCAGCTAGGATTATAAGCATGCACCACCACATCCAGCTAACTTTTTTACGTTTTGAAGAGATAGGAGCTCTCTAAGTTGTCCATGATGGTCTCAAACTCCTGGCCTCAAGCCATCCTCCTACCTCTTCAGCCTCCCAAAGTATTGGGATTATAGTCATGTACCACTACACCTGGTCTGGTGTGCTATGGTGTGTATAGTTTATTTTTATTTTATTTTTAGTGGCTCCTATAACTTCAAAACAATTTTTTTAAACGATTTAAATTTTAAAATATTTGACTGAGTTTCCTCTATTGTGTTCATTAGATTTATTAATTTATCCACCAATGGTGGGCTTTTTGCTGAAATTCCTTGCTAAATCAATTATCTGTGCAAACTAATTAGAAGATGTTGTATCTTCATGGTTTTAACGCACAGATTGGAAATGACAAGCTCTTAGAAGATTTGTAAGCTGGTTAGAAAATTCTAGGCCCAGGGTTTTAAATGGTACAGGTAAAAGAGATTTAATGGCACATTTAAGATAATTTTTGTAACAAAAGGCCATTAAATAGAAACATTTCAATCATCCATTTCCAAAGTGCTCTCTGAAGTGCACAATTTTTTAAGTTGTTACTTTCTCAGTCATTTTAAAACATAATTTGAAAGACCAAATTAAGATTGTTTCCTCAAAAACATATATTAAATGATTTAATACTAATTTTACTACATGAAAGTGATCAAATCTGATATACTTGTCTTTTTGTAAAAAAGAAATTTACTTTATCTTTGCATTTCATAACTCTTCATGTATTTGGACAGGAAACAAGTAAACTGCTGTGTATCTATAAGATGTTCATTGTCCCATCCATTTCATTAGAAGATGATGTAAAAAGTTCAAAGTTAATGAAAACCTTACATTAAACATAAAGACATTTTTTCTTTAGCATGTAAATTGTTCTATATAGCAAGAAACTAAAGCAAATAAATGATTGAGGGAACAATTGGGACCCCTTGTGAGTGTCACACTGTTGGGAGACATTGGATGGCAGCTGAAATGTATACAACACTTGTGGATCAGGCTTTAGACCAACAGAGGGCACCAGTGCCAATCAAGATTGTAAACAATAGTAAGGCTTAATTTTTTTTTTTTTTTTTTTGAGACGGAGTGTCGCTCTGTCACCCAGGCTGGAGTGCAGTGGTGCTATCTCGATTCACTGTAAGCTCCGTCTCCTGGGTTCACACCATTCTCCTGCCTCAACCTCCCGAGTAGCTGGGACTACAGGTGCCCACCACCACGCCCTGCTTATTTTTTGTATTTTTAGTAGAGACAGGGTTTCACCATGTTAGCCAGGATAGTCTCGATCTCCTGACCTCGTGATCTGCCTGCCTCGGCCTCCCAAAGTACTGGGATTACAGGCGTGAGCCACCACGCCCGGCCTAGTAAGGCTTAATTTCTTAAAGTTAAACAGCATTCTAAATGGAAGTCCTAATATAGCTTCTTTTTTTTACCATTTTGTTTTACCTTGTGTCACTGGCATTCTTGGGGAGCATGCATGTTATATTAATGACTAAAAGTTAATGGAATAACCTCTATTCGGCAGACGGAATCATTTTTAAAAATACGTATATACATCTGTCATCAGAAAAATGCAAATTAAACGTCAAAATGCTCTTCAGAATAGTTAAAGTTAAAAAGATGTAAAATATTATGTTAATTAGAACATGGGACAAAAAGAACCTTCATAAACTGCTGGTATGAGTAAAAATTGGTATAACTGTTTTAGAAAATTGTTCAGTAAGATCTACTAAAGCAGAACATATGCATCCTTAAGAGATTCAGCAATTCCACTTCTGTCCAAAAGAAATGTGACCTTCTACCCCAAAAAAAGACCTTCATAGCAGCACTATCTTCAAAGGACAAAAAAAAGTGAAACTATCCAAATGGCTATTAAAGAATGGAGAAATTTATACCAGTATCTTCCTATAATGTAACACTACAATGTGATGAATAGAGTTCTAACTATTGCTACACAAAATGACGTGAAAATAAAAACCTCATGGATATGTTAACCAAAAGAAACCACATATCAAAGAATATATAATCTAAGATATTATTATGCCTAAACTATGTCCCCTCAAAATTTGTATCTTGAGGACCTAAACCCCGATGTGACTACATACATTTGGAGATTGAGCTTATAGATTAGATAATAGCTGTTAAATAAGGTTTAAAGGGTGGTCCCCAATATAATAGAACAGATATCCTCATAACAAAAATAAGAAACACTACAGCTTTCTGTCTTGCACACATTCACAGAGGTAAGGCCATGGGAGAACAGTGAGAAAGTGGCCATCTCTCAGCAAGGACTAGAGCCCTCACCAGAACCCAAATCTACCAGCACTTTGATTGTGGACTTCTAGCCTCTGGAATATGAGAAAATTAATGTCTGTTATTTAAGCCATCCAGTTAAAGGGGTTTTAATATGGGAGCTGAGACTACTAGTACAGATTTTGGTAACATGAAGTAGGGGATAGTACTGAATAAATATTTAAAAATGTGAAATAGGCTTTGGAATAGGGTGGTGGGTAGAGGCAAGAGTTTTGAGTTGCTTCCTAGAACAGCCTCAACTGTCTTAAAGGGAGTGTTGGTAGAAATATGAATGAGCTACACAGGAGTATATAGATATCCTCATGAACAGAATGTTGGTAGAAATGTAGGCATTAAAAGCCATTCTGGTGAGGCCTCAGACAGAAATAAGGAACATGTTAGAAACTGGAAGAAAGTTGATCCTTGTCATAAATTGGCAAAGAGCTTGCCGCAATTGTGTCCTAGTGTTTTGTGGAATATAGAAATTGTGAGAAATGAAATTGGATATTTAGCTTAAGACATTTCTAAGCAAAGTTTTAAAGGCATGGCTTGGTTTCTCCTTATCACATATAGTAAAACACAACAGAAGAGAAATAAACTGAAGAACCTGTTAAGCAAAAAGGATCAAGAACTTAAAGATTTGTAAAATTATCAACTTATGCATGTTGCAAAAAAAGAGAAAGCATGTTCTGAAGAGAACGCTAAAGCTGGGACTGAACAACAATTTCATAAGGAGAGTATATGATTGTGAAGCATGGATTTATTCAACCACCTCAACAGAAGCCAGAAATAGACATGGGATTATACCAGCAAAAACTCTACCAGGTGGGACTAAAGGGGCGAAGAAAATGTGATGGAATGAAGGAAAGCTGTTGTGCTTATGAGGTTCTAAAGAATAGGACCCCAGATCTGTCCAGTAGTGTGTATGCATAATCTTTCAAGAAAAGGAAAGCACGGACCCACAGTGATTCAGAAATCTTTAGGGTTGCCACTCCCACCACAAGCCTAACGGGCGATGCTGATTTCTTCTTGGTTTCAAAGAGTGGATCTATTGCCTTGAGTCTAGTGCCTCAACTCTGGGGATGCCATAAAAGGCCATGAGGACAGGGTGCTACCCAGAGCTCAGGGATAAGGGTCACCACATAGGAACATGGGGTTGATGCTGCCACCTCAGCATCAGAAGGTGGGGCACTGGGGCAAGGATGATTATTCCCGAACTTTAACATCTAATGCAATTTACCTTGCTAGGGTTTGAATTTGCTTAGGGCTTATCATCCTTCTCTTCTTTCTGATTTCTCCCTTTTGTAATGGGAATGTCTATTTTATGTATGTCCCGTTATTGTATTTTGAAAGCTCATAATTTGTGTAGGTTCCTTTTAGACACAGTTTTGCTCTCATTGCCTAGGCTGAAGTGCAGTGGCGTGATCTCCGCTCACTGCAACCTGTGCCTCCCAGGTTCAAACGATTCTCCTGCCTCAGCCTCCTGAGTAGCTGGGATTACAGGCAGCCACCACCACACCTGGCTAATTTTTTGTGTTTTTAGTAGAGACAGGGTTTCGCCATGTTGGGAAGGCTAGTATCGAACTCCTGACCTCAGGTGATCCACCTGTCTCCACCCCACAAAGTGCTGGGATTACAGGCATGAGCCACCATGCCTGGCCAATTTGTCTAGTTTTGTAGGTTCATACAAAGAGAAATTTTGCCTCAGACTGAACTGTACTTCCAGTCTCATCCCTATCTGATTTAGTTGATATTTAGATGATATTTTTGGCTTCAAACTTTAGAGTTTATGCTAAAATGGATTAATACTTTTGAGGCTGTTAAGATGGAGAGAATGCATTTTGCTTGCAAGAGGTACATAAATTCTGAGGGGATGGCAGGGGATAAAATGTTATGGACTTAATTGTATCCCCACATCACTGCCCCCCCCCACCCACCACCACCAAAATAATATCTTAAAGCCTTAACTCCCAATCTGACTGAATTTGGAGCTAGAGACTATAAGGAGATAATAAAGGTTAAATCATATTATAATCCATTGAAACTGATGTCTTCATCAGAAGAAAGATAGACACTGGAACTCTCTTTCTCTCCGTGTACACACAGAGAACAGACCTTGTGAGAACACAGCAAGAAGGAGGCCATCTACCAGCCAGGAAAAGAGCTTTTATTAGAAAATGACTATTCTGGCACCTTTTTTTTTTTTTTTTTTTTTTTTTTTTTTTTTTGAGACGGAGTCTCGCTCTGTCGCCCAGGCTGGAGTGCAGTGGCCGGATCTCGGCTCACTGCAAGCTCCGCCTCCCGGGTTCCCGCCATTCTCCTGCCTCAGCCTCCGGAGTAGCTGGGACTACAGGCGCCCGCCACCACGCCCGGCTAATTTTGTTTTGTATTTTTTAGTAGAGACGGGGTTTCACCGTGTTAGCCAGGATAGTCTCGAGCTCCTGACCTCGTGATCCGCCCGTCTCGGCCTCCCAAAGTGCTGGGATTACAGGCTTGAGCCACCGCGCCCGGCCGTATTCTGGCACCTTGATCAAGGACGTCTAGCTTCCAGAACTGTGGGAAAATAAATGTATGCTGTTTCAGCCATAGAGTTAGTGGTACTTTGTTATGGCAGCCTGAGAAGACTAATGCAGATACTATTTATCTATGGTGATAGAAGTCAGGGTACCCAAGTAACGAACATTTGGCACAAAGGAGCACCATGGGACCCCCTGCATCTCTGGTTTCTGTGTGTTGGTTACATGAGTATGTTACATTTATAAACATTTTTCAAGCTTAGCATTTTTTGTTGTGTGTATATTATATGTCCATAAAATACATTTGTACGCATGTTGTATATTGGGGTTATGTGGGTGTTTGTGGGTGTGTATTTGTATCAGGTGAAATGAAATTGAGTTTCAAATGTCTCAGTAGATATTATCACATTCAGAATAAAATACAAACTCTTAACTCTAGGCTATGAACTTCAACATGATAAAGCCCCTTCATATTTTGACTCCTCTATATTCCTAACACCTTCGCTGTCCTCCCTGCTCATTCACACCAGCCACACTGAACTTCTTGCTAATCTTTGAAAATGTTTTCATGGGGGCAAGATTCTCAGCTGTTTTCTCCTCAACTCTATTGCCATTAATTAAAACAGTGCCTGGTTTGGAATAAGTGCCCATTAAACATTGAGGGAATGGAACGCGAAGACTCTTGATGGTCAACTTGAACACAGCAATAAAGAACCATCATTCACTAGCTCCCACATGTGAATTTTAGCTCTCTAAATAAAATTCCTAAAACTCTTCTGTGATTTTTCTTTGCTAACAGGGCAGTTTTTAATTTTACTTCAATCAAAAAGGATATAACAGCTTAAAAAAAAACAGTGGCGAGTAGAATGGCTGTTTTAAACCCATTCCCCCAAACATCCACATATTAGACACTGCTTATAGTATTCCTCAAAACATTGGCTTTTATGTTGTCTAAAGTAAGCCAAATATTCTTACCTAATTAACAAATATTGCAATGATATTTTAATCTTATTCAACCTGAGATTCAGAAGTATGAAATAATTATAAACACATTTTAAAGGTATCCTGCTGGCAGTCATTCTTAGTGCAGAGACCTAGAAATTTCCAAAAGACATGTATTGAGAATATAGTTAAAATAATATCTATGGGGAAAAATTAACTTCTCCAATAAGATGAGTCTTTCTTTCATTGGCCATATGTTCCCACAGCTAGGAGATTTCAGAAAATTGAAGACGGCACAAGTTTAGTGTAAGCTAATACCAGGGGTGAGGGGAGCTAGGTGAGAAATTTTCCTTTGCAAGGATGGCATTTCCCACAGTTCTGCCCCCTTGCTTTGCAGAAGTATGGGATCCATCCGGCCACAGTTTGTGGATACTGAGAGAGGAATGCAGTTTGGAGGAGTAAGGTGCTGAGTTTGGCATGACTCAGTGCCATCTGCTCACTCTTGGAATCCACAGATGTTCCATATCAAAAACTGTGTAAGTTAAGGCTTAACATGCTTGGTGGGCACTCAGACCCCCACCCGCCAGAGCATCTCTGTAGGTAGGCAGTGGCAGAGTGACAAGGAAGGAAGCATCCCTTCTGAGTCCCATGCAGGAGAGACATTGAGAAGAAAGGAGTCTCCTGCTTCCTTGAACAGCCCACTTTGCCAACAAGCACATTTGAATGACTTGAGCTTAGAAGCAAATTGTACACCATGGAGAGAGTCAAGTATGGTGGATTGAGCGTTGCACAATGAGTCCAAAAGATTTGGCCACTGTTCCTGGATCCATTACTGATTCCCTTTGTGACCTTGAGGAGGTCAGATAACTTCTCTGTGCCTTCGCTTTTCTCTTTCCAAAAACTGCCAGTTTTTCTTGCTCCTCCGTACTTCCCAGCAGGATTTCTTTCCTGCATCTATGTGAATTTTTGATGTGTAAACTCTTCCAGAAAATCTTGGGGGTTCTGATAAGATCCATATATCATCATAAGAAATATATTGAAATACCTAGCTTCATAATTGTATTAAAACTGATTTTATCAATGTGATGTCTAGTCACAAATTTTGTTTTTAAAGAGCAAACTATCTATGATGTTAAGATAATACTAAATGTTGGGTTCTTTGGGGCTCTATAATATAAATATATAGATATAATAAAAATATTTTGTATTTTATTATTTTAATCAGAAACAGATTTTTGGTAGCTATTTATCATTTCTTGATTTTGTTTACCACAATAGAGTCAAATATAACAAAAGTAAATATAGCCTAGCCTCTCAACTGGTTACATTTGGGTCTTGTATCAAAACATTTACTGAGAGAACACCCTGACTTCTCTGGCCATTCAGTTTAAATTTTCTTGCATGTAATGTCAGCATTCTAGTCATTGAGTTAACCATGTTGTGAGATTTAAAAGGTGGCCAGGGCTTGTGAAACATGATCATGACTTTCCTAGAATTTTGAGGAATGAAAATGAAGTTCCTATTGAAAGTTCTTCTTCCCTCATCATATTGACTTGTATACGGAATGGATGAATATCACCAATAGAGAAGGTGCACAGGAGAAGATAACCTTAATTCTGTTTCCTCTGAGATCAGATAGCTGCCTGATAGGGTGTAGTCTATACAGGAGCTAATTATATAGAACATCAGTATGAGCTGTCATGGGAGAGTGTAGCTTAAGTGTAAGAGCACGAACTTTGTAATAAACTGAGTTTAAATCCTGATTCTGTCATATAGTTGCTGTGTGATATTGGCAATTTAACGAACATATCTTTGTACTTTGCCTTCTCCTTTGGAATAGGAAATAAATTATATCCCAGCCTTATAAAGTCTTTTGTGTGTGTGTGTGTGTGTGTGTGTGGAGATTAAACAAGATAATGCATGAAAAGTGCTTAGCATAGTGCTAACTAAATATTAGCTTCATGGCATTTGTCATACATTCAATTGCTGAAAGATTCCTTTACTGACTCTCTATGAGATATTTTCTAAGAGTGACGTATTGTTTTGTTAAGTACCTATTGTATTGTCTTAGGATGGGTTCCTATAAAAGTAGAGCCTGAGATACAGATTGTGCAAGTTATTGATTTTGTAAGTGATGTCTGGAAGCACCAGTAGGAGAGTAGGACAAATATTTTCTTATTTTTATTTTGTTTTGAGACAGAGTCTTGCTCTCTCATGAAGGCTGGAGTGCAGTGGTCCTGTCATGGCTCACTGTGGCCTCAACTTCTCGGGATCAAGCAATCCTCCCTGCCCAGCCTGTCAAGCAGGTGGGACTACAAGTGTGTGCCACCACACCTGGATAATTTTTATAGATTTGTTGTTGTTGTTGTTGTTTGAGAGAGGGCTTTTGTCATGTTGCCCAGGCTGGTCTTGAACTCCTGGACCCAAGTGATTCACCTACTTCAGCCTCCCAAAGTGCTGGGATTACAAGTATGAGCCACCGTGCTTGGCAGAGAGTAGGACAATTAGACAGGGAAGAAACAAAGGCAATGCGGAGCATGTTAATGAACAGGTTACTCTTATGGGCATTTGAGGCTCATTCCAATTGCTGACTTCTAGTAGATTTCATGGGATGCTCCTTAGAGACAGTCCTCACAAAGAATGAGGAAGTTGAGGTATTTACCTATAGATCTCCTTCCCTGAGTGGCTGAAGGCTGATCCCAGAGGTGTAAACTTCTAGCCACTTCCATCTTATTCAGGTTCCCTCAAGAGCCAAATGCAGGATACCCTGGCAAGCACGAGGGAACAAGTGCAAGAAAATATGGAATGAGCATAATGGTGCCACACTGAGGCTGGCACACAATACCCTTTTAAGAAAAGTATCATTTAATTTTTATAGCAAACCTATGAAGTCGATTTCTAATATCTACTTTATATGGTCAACAGAATGGTAGCCCAAAGGTAAATACCCTTAAGTTACTTTTTTCAAGGTCCTGCATCTAAGAAATGGCAGAGTTGAAATTTGAACTCATGTCTGTACTCTGTTCATAAAATGGAGTAGAACCTAAGTCTCAAGGTGTCTATTCAGAGCTATTTTTAATATTTCTCCAAAAGTAATTTAAACAAATACAATTGAATATATTGCTTTTTAAAATGATATTTACTCATACATTTTCTAGATGTGAAAATCTGCCTTTCTCTCTCTCTCTCTCTCTCTCTCTCTCTCTCTATATATATATATATATATTTTTTTTTTTTTTTTTTTGATATGGAGTCTTGCTGTGTCACCCAGGCTGCTGGAGTGCAGTGGCACCATCTCGGCTCACTGCAAGCTCCGCCTCCCAGGTTCACACCATTCTCCTGCCTCAGCTTCCCCAGTAGCTGGGACTACAGGCGCCCACCACCACACCCGGCTAATTTTAGTACAGATGGGGTTTCACCATGTTAGCCAGGATGGTCTCGATCTCCTGGCCTTGTGATTTGCCTGCCTTCACCTCCCAAAGTGTTAGGATAATAAATATATATTTTTAAAAATATAAAAAGTACACCTTTTAAAGCAAATTTTAGTGAAGCTTTAGAAGGAGAAAAAAAAATGTATACTCTATGAATTGAAAGTCCTAAGAATGCAAGAACATAATTTTATGTGCTTATGGCAATTAAAAGAGGTTAACTGAGTAGCATTTAGATGCAAAATCACATTTTCATATGACTGGAGGGGAATCTGTGTGCCATTGGCTAATAAGAACCAATGGCGATTAATAGCTGGGGCCATGATCTTTGAATGTCTGATCCCACTTCAATACAGCGAATATCAAGGTTCAATATCACTTTATTTGCTTTTTAAAACCAAACCAAAACCGAAAACCTAACTAATTACATTTGCAGCATTAAAGCATCTTACTGTCAAAGCCTACGATGCTTAAGAAAATATAGTGGTGGAGGTGAGGCATAGCCACAGCATGCTTCTCGGCTCTGTTCATTCTATTTGGAAGACAGATAGAGGAACAGTGTGTCTATAGATTTGACAGAATCTGTTAAATTAAAACAACAACAACAACAGAAAGAGACAGGATGACCTTCTTCCCTAGAATCTGAGATGATGGATGACTTGATGATCGGAGCAGTCAGGAACAGGATCATGAGACCTACTAGTCCGAGGTCAGACAGACTGGCCTTGTAGCACCCTTGACCCTGTGGGGACCATATGCAAATTATGGAGCCCTTTTGAACCTCAGTTTCTGCATTCGTTGAAAAAAGACTGAGGTTCGTTCCTATAGCAGGGTTGCATGAAGATTCTATCAGGTAAAGCTTGTAGCTGAGCAATCATTCCTCCCACTTTGCATGGGACCGTCATGGAGTCATTATATATTTCACTTTTATTTTTAAGAGTGTTCCAGTTAGGATTATCATTTAAATGGTCACTCTAAGGAGAAAGAAGATAGAACAGTGCCTGGAATGACTGAGTCCTCAGCGAATGTTTGCTTAATTTTCTAAAGTCATTGTTAGTGTTTTTTATACTGTATTAGTAAAATAAGCAATTTCCATACATTATATATTTTCAACATATATCCTAGAAGTTAAGTAAAAGTGATATGTTTTATATATTCTAATTGGTTTATGATTTTTTAGTTCCTTTAAAAGTTTAGATGGAAATGAAATACGTTTATATTAAGATGTGCTACATAGAACCTGTGTGTCTACTACTTGATAGATGAGCAGTGTATTTATAGCCCAAGGCTGACTTTATGTAATTTGAACTCCAAACAGTAAAACTTTCAACTGAATTATTTGTAATCAGCTTAATTTCCTTCTTTTTTTTTTTTACATTAATATTACAGATTGTGGGCTGCATATAACCCTACTCTAATCAAAGAGTATTTTATTCTGGCATTGCGATATCAAAACCTGATTTGAAAGAGGAATATAGATGTCCAATATCCATGAATACCTCAATTAAACTCCTTAATGCAATCTTCTAAAATTTTATGTTTCAGTTAGGGACAATTCTCACCTCGAAACCTAACACATTATAAGGCAATGAGGCATACACACACACACACACACACATCTCAGCACATATATATTGTTATTTAATGGAACTGAATATATCTTTGGAAAGCCAATAAAATTTGGGCTGGAGGCAAGTGAATGAATCCAAAATAGGAATGAGACTCTCGCCTATGAATTGAGAAAAAAAAAATTAAATAAAGATTCTAAAACCTGTGATCCAAAGATTCTTTATGGAAGCATTCTGATATGAATAGTAAAATAAGAATAATGTGAACCAAAAAGAAACAATCATAAAGAACTTAAGAAAAAGACCCTAAGAGGAAGAAGAGGAGACTGTTAGATAAAGACTATTGTCTCACTATTTTTTATTTTTATACTCACTAAATTTAATGTTGTGGTGGATTAATGGAAGCTAAAAATTCTCTACTCTGCCCATAAGGCAGAACTCCATTCTCCTTGTTTTGAATCTGAAATGAATGGGAACTCAGCTGCTACTGTGAAATCTAAAGACATGTGTTAATGACTTCCAGACAATAAAGCAGTGAGTAGAAGATGAATGGGCCGCAAAGAGACTACCAGTGAGGGCTAGGACAGTGAGGAAATTGTTCTATGAGGACTTCTACATTCCTTTCACCTCACTTTTTGGGAACAGGAGTGTCCACTGCCATCTTGCAGTTAACTTATATCTGCCACACTGCTCTTTTGCATAGACAAAGAGCATACACATACACACAGATACACACACACACAAAATTTTATTCTTAAAATTATATATATGTATATATGTTTTAGCCAATTTTTTAATGCAACCTCTCAGTTCATGCAAACATGGGGACAAGGACACTCACTGTGGAGTTTTTGCTCTGAGTTAGAGCGTATCCACCTCTGACCTGTGGCTTCTTACTCAGCTTCACCTATCCAGGGGCTAACCTAATATCTCACTGGCTTTGAAAGGCACATGGACTGCATTAGTTTAGCTGGTTCACTGTGTATGAATAAAACATTGCTTAACTTCTTCAGATTTAGTTTCCTTTTTTCATTTAAAAATTGCATCTACCTCATATAATTTTGTGAGCATTAAATAAATGAATGTGGAAAGCAGTCACTGCAATGCTGGGCACACACTTTGCACATCCTCAGTAAATAGGAGAAGTGTGGGATAAGTCAGAGTAATGAGTGTTATTGTGATAATGAGGCTAGTCATAATGGCATCACTTAAATGATTTGCTAAGTGCTGAGTACTGTTCTAAGCACTGGGCATATATTGACTCATTTAGATCTCACAGTAATGCTGCGATGCTAGTCTTACATTATCATTTCAAGATGAGAAGACTGGTGCATATATGAGTTCAGTATCATATCCAAGTTCAGCACAGCTACTGCTGCTGCTGCTGCTGCTGCTGCTGCTGCTGCTGATGGTAGTTACAACAGAGGCCAAGAGAACAGGCAAGGAAGAGAGAAGAGGGGAAAAGAGTAGAAACAAAAGAGAGATGAAAGAATTAGAGGGAGATGACCGGGTGCGTGTCTCAGGCCTGTAATCCCAGCACTTTGGGAGGCCGAGGTGGGCGGATCATGAGGTCAGCAGATCGAGACCATCCTGGCTAACACGGTGAAACCCCGTCTCTACTAAAAATACAAAAAGTTAGCTGGGCGTAGTGGCGGGCGCCTGTAGTCCCAGCTACTCCGGAGGCTGAGGCAGGAGAATGGTGTAAACCCGGGAGGCGGAGCTTGCAGTGAGCCGAGATGGCGCCACCGCACTGCAGCCTGGGCGATGGAGCAGACTGCGTCTCAAAAAAAAAAAAAAAAAAAAAAAAAAAAAAAAATTAGAGGGAGATGGAGTAAAACATGTCCATTTTCAGCTGTATTTCCAGCCTCAGAGAATAAGATTTTGTGTTTTTGCTACTAGATGAGACTGAAAAAGACACAGAAGTTTATTTCAACTTCGTATTTGGAAAGCAAAAACAAGGAGCAGTGAAAATGTGCAGTTGGTCAAGGTCTACCTTTGGCGATATTTGGATACGTTAATACTATTATTTTGATTAGATTTGTTTGGACAAACAGGAAATGTAACTAAGCAACAAGGGGAAATTAAAGAGATCACATTTAGAATTTGGTAGGAAGTGAAATGAATTTGAATGTTCTTTACTGCTGGAGCTATAATTATAGGTTTTAACTACCTGTCGGGGATAGAAAGGGAATGGTTTAGCATGAGTCAAAAAATCATCTTTGAGTGGCATGCAGAAAATGTTGACATAAGAAGTAATTGTTCTTATTAACTTTTGTCTGAGGTAATTTCATAATTGATCTAGAAATATAAATGATAACATAATGTTTGCACTTTTGGAAGGAAAGCTCTCTTCAAGATTAGTAATATCTGTAATTTGTCAAGAAATTTTTTTTCCTACCTTCATCTCCTCTGTGTACCACTTCAAAGAAAATGAAGCATTTTCAGGCATTCCAAAAGATAACTGTGTCTGTTAGAACAGCATTTACTAAAATTAAGTCAGCAGGTTACTTACCGGAGGACGGGTCACCAAAATCTCAGAATTCACTGCTGAAGAACTTATACATATAACAAAATACCACCTGTACTCCACAAGCTATTAAAATAAAAAATATTTTTTTTTCTTTCTTTTTGAGAGGGAGTCTGTTCCATCGCCCAGGCTGAAGTGCAGTGGCGTGATCTCGGCTCACTGCAAGCTCTGCCTCCGGGGTTCACGCCATTCTCCTGCCTCAGCCTCCCGCATAGCTGGGACTACAGGGGCCCGCCACCACACCCGGCTAATTTTTGTATTTTTAGTAGAGACGGGATTTCACCGCATTAGCCAGGATGATCTCGAGCTCCTAACCTCGTGATCCACCGCCTCAGCCTCCCAAAGTGCTGGGATTACAGGTGTGAGCCTCCGCACCCGCTCAATAAAAATATTTTTAAAAGAACAATTTTACAATTGAGAAATCACATTGTAAGTAAATATTCTTGGACTCCAACAAAGACATGCTGTACCATAAACTCTGATAAAGAGTCACAGGAATTTTCATCTTTAATAAGCAACTCAGGTGATTTTCTTTCAGTCATGCTTTGAAAACAAAGTCAATAAAGTGTGTATTTCTAGTGTAATCAAGAACTTCTCTATTTCACTGCAGCTTCTAATCATGATTTTGTGTCTCCAAATAGTTATGCCAATGAACTGAGTTTCTTTTTCTTACTTAGAAACATTGCCTTTTTACTAAAAAATAGTTTTAAAGCTTTGAGGACATGAGTCCTTTTTCTCAGTTTCTTAGCACTGGAACAGGAAGAAAAACACAGAAGTATTGGTATTCGTAGATGTGGGTTGAAAGAGCTCAAAAACAAACTTGAAGATAGCCTAGGCACTAGCAAAGATCTGCCTTGCCCCACAAAAGTATAAAGGAACTAGGAAGGCTGTATGTCAAAAATTATCAAGTTTAGTTACCCTGCATCTAAATCAGAACTCTATTTCTCTCAATTACTAAATCCAGAAAGAAACTTAATGGAAGATACATACTGTACACAGAGTCATTCAGAAATAAAGAAGGAATCTTACTTTATGTTAATATTATGTTAAACCATTATATTTTTTATATATATATATGAGATACAAATATTCTCCCTCTTTCTTGACTGCATGGAGAATCGTAGAAATTCTGGAAAGGAAAGAGTGAATAAAAGCTTTCTTTTGATCTCCGTTTGCAAGGACACTAGTTTCTATGACTTGGTGGAGAGCATCATGATTATGGTCTTTAATGACAAGAAGGACTGACATAAGTAACATAAGCCTAAAAAATTAGGCTTGAACATTAGAGGAGGAGGACCAGGATCCACAGGTTGAAGTAACTGGAAAGTAGATTTCTGAATCCATATGCAAATATTTGTGCAAAGTCTAAGATGACAACAGCAGAATAGACTGTCCTAACAGTTACTAAAATTAAAGCCCGCTAGGAGGATCCAAGAGAAGCCACATAAAATGTACTCCCAAGTAAATTCAAAGAGAAGGTATGACTGGTTGAGACGGTAACCAAGAAGATTCTCATTTTTCTTTCCTGTCTTATTTGCACTTTTGGTTCTGCAGGTTTATTTATTTAATGCCATGATTCTTTGTCATCTTTCTTTTACTGTGTCATCTTTTCTTTTATTTTCTTTTACTTTGAAGTGTGTCTTGTTTAAAGGGTAAGTTTCAGAGACATGATGCGCATATTGGGACAGAGGTAAAAAATGTTTATTATGTTTCCAAGAAGATTATGTATTGTTCACCAGCTGTTGCATATTAATCTATCTTAATCCTTCTGCCATCTGTCTTTAGTTACCCCCCAAAATTAGACTGTCCTAAAAACTAGACAGGATAAAGAAAAATATAAAGATGTGTGAAACGGAATTAATTATAATCAAGTTTCATACTTACATTAATGCCAATCTAATTCACCTTGCCATAAAGAAGCTGAAATGAATGCATAAAAGTTAACTGTTGTTTTAGGACCTACATAATATCTTTTGAAAATAAACATCTTTGCACATCAAAAGTCATTTGAGGTTTCTGGTTCCACATGGAAGAAGCTTGAAAGTTGCTAGTCCATTGTAACAAGAAGGAAAAAGCTGAAAAAATTGAAGAAACAATAGCTCTTCTTATTAGCTTTGTTTAAAAGTAATTACTATCTTTTACTTTTGAACCAACCTAATAGATCTTAAGATTGTTAAGGACGTAGGACAAAGTGCTGACCTCAAGACTGGAGAGAGAAATAGGCAAATACAAGGAGTCAGAAGCAGAAAGCACTGTGGGAACAACTACAGGAGGAGGGGAACCTAAATCGTAATTAACAAATTGCTGGGTTCAGTGTGGACAAGAATGAGACTTACAAACTACGGGAGATTCCAGTGGTATGGAGCCCCCACAATCTTGTGAGATTTGCCACCAGGAGGTTGACTAGCTTCTCACTGGTCAGTTCAGTGAGTTAGAGGAAATTCCCCTCATGCTTCCTGCAGAGGAAATGAAGAAAGAGTCATTTTGAAATAAGCCCATACACTCTATTCATAGTAAAGTCTGCCCTCAGGAGAAACCAGTTAATCACATCCTAACCTGCTAGGATACTATCAGAGCCCAGCTGATCTTAGGGAAGAGTATTGTACAACTCCCATCAGCTGTAGCCATCCACATGGGGGGAAAAAAATCCCAAAACACATGTGTTGCTCACAGTCCAGAGACAAAGGCTCACTGAGACCAAACCGTGGACCACAGAACTCTTCCCCATCCCCACACCTTACAGTGGACCATAGAACTCTTCCCCATCCCCATACCTTACTATCACGTCACTACTCGCCTATTTGTAACAGTTCCTTTCACATGATACATCATGTCTGGATAGAAAGAAAAAAATTTACAAGGTATACTAAAAGCAAATCAACAACAAGAAAAAAAAAAAAAACAATTTGAAGACACAGAGCAATCAGGACCAGGCATAGCAAGGAAGCTGGAATGAGAAATTTAAAGCAACTATGTTTAATATGATAAAGACTCCAATGGATCATGTAGACAGCATGCAAAAACAGATGGCCAATCTAAGCAGAGAGGTGGAAATTCTAAAAAAGGATAAAAAAGAAATACTAGAGATCAAAAATACAGTAACAGAAATGAAGAATGCCTTTGATGGGATTAGTACTAGTCGACACAATGGAAAAAATAATTTCTGAGATTGAGGATACCTCAACAAGAATCTCCAAAGCTGAAAAGCATGAAGAAAAAATGCAAAAAGACTGAAAACAAAAGAGAATATCCAAGACATTTGGGTAACTACAAAAGGTTTAACAAGTATAATGGGAATACCAGAAAGAGCAGAAATATTAAAAGGAAGAGAAGAAATATGTCAAACAATAACCACAGATACAAGAAGGTGGCTAGGTGCATTGAATCTTGTCTATAATCCCAGCATTTTGGGAGGCCAAGACAGGAGGATTGCTTGAGTCCAGGAGTTTGAGAACAGCCTGAGCAGCATGATGAGATGCTGTCTCTACAAAAAATATTTTAAAAATTAGCCAGGTATAGTGGCGTGAGTCTATGTTCCCAGTTACTTGGGAGAATGAGGTGGGAGGATCGCTTGAGCATGGGAGTTCCTTCCAGGCTGCAGTGAGCCATACTTATGCCACTTGCACTTCAGTCTGAGCAACAGACTAAGATCCTGTCTCAAAACAAAACAAAACAAACAAACAAAAACAAAAATAAACAGACCAAAAAAAAAAAAGAAAGCCTGAAAAAACAAAACCCCAGAAAGCTAAGCGGACACAAAGCAAGATAAAAGCCAGTGAAACTACACCTAGGCATATTATTTTTAAACTACAGAAAATCAAAGATAAGGAAAAAGTCCTAAAAGAAGCCAGCAGTGGAAGAAATGCTACCTATAGAGAAGGAAGGTAACAATTGCCTCCAACTTCTTGGAAAATTTTTCAGGCAAGAAGAGAATTGAGTGAAATATTTAGTGTGTGGAGAATAAAACTACCAACCTAGAATTCTGCACCTGTGAAATTATCCTTCAAAAGTAATGCAGAAATATAAGCTTTTCTTAACAAATAAAAGCTGAGGGAATATATTGTCTACAAGAAATGTCAAAAGAAGATCCTTAGAAAGAAGGAAAATAATGTAGCTTAGAAATGCATACATAGTAAGGAAAAGAAGAGCCCCGGAGAATAAATGCAGGTAAAATAACAACTTTTTGTTTTTACCCTTAACTGATGTCAAAATAATAATAGCTAAAATATATTTTATTATGTATGCTCTGTGTGTGTGTGTGTGTGTATGTGTATGGATGCCTATCTGTTTGTATATAAATGAAATAATAGCAATGACACAAGGTATCAAAGGGAGATATCAGAATTATTTTGTTATTATAAGGTACTCACATTAACCATAAAGTACAGTATTGTTTGGACATGGATTAGTTGTAGTATATTGCAGACTCTAATGAAACCACTAGAAAAAGTAATAACACAGACAAAAAAGGACTATAACTGAAAATAGGAACAAGGAACAAGGCCAATTAATAGAAGATGATAACAAATATGATAGCTAGCTATTAATTTTTTTTTAGCTATTAATTCTTTTTTTTTTTTTTTTCCGAGACAAGGGCTCAGTCTGTTGCCCAGGCTGGAGTGCAGTGGCAAAATCTTGGCTCACTTAAGCCCCTACCTCCCAGCCTCAAGAGATTCTCCTGACTCAGCCTCCCAAGTAGCTGGGATTACAGGCACCTGCCACCACGCCCGGCTAATTTTTGTATTTTTAGTAGAGATGTGGTTTCACCATGTTGGTCGGGCTGGTCTCGAACTCCTGACCTCAAGTGATCTGCCTGCCTCTGCCTCCCAAATTGCTGGGATTACTGATATAAGCCACCATGCCCAGTCTGATAGCTATTAATTCTATTGTATCAATAATCACTTAGAATGTCAGTGGTCTCAATGCACTAATTGAAAGACAAAAATTGTTAGAGCATATCACAAATAAGAACCAATTATATGTTCTCTACAAGAAACCTAGTTTAAATATAAAGACACACATAGATAAAAAGTAAATGGTGAAAGACATACCTTGCTAACAGTAATCAAAAAAATGTGACAATAGCTATATTAACTTCAGAGCAAGGAAAGTTACCAGGGATAAAGAAGGACATGGCATAATAATAAAGGGCTCAATTCTTCAGAAAACATAACAACTCTTATGGATATGTGTCTAACAAAAGAGTGTCAAACTATGTGAGGCAAAAGCTAAAAGAAATGGGAGGACAAATGAATGAATCTAATATTATTGTTGGAGGTTTCAACATCCCTCTGTCAGAAGTGGACAAATCCACAGACAATAAATCAGTAAGAACACAGTTAAACTCAGCAACATCATCAGTCAACTGGATATAACTGGAATCAGACCACTTTAGCCAAGAGCTGAATAAACATTTTTCTCAAGTTCACATGAGACATTCACCAAGATAGGTCACATTCTTGGCCATAGGGTACCACTTAACAAATTTTAAATAATAAAAATCATACCATGTCTGTTCTTATGTTCTTAGACCACACTGGAATTAAACTAAAAATCAATAATAGAAAAATAACTAGAAAATCTCAAAATATGTGGAGATTAAGAAACACATTTTTAAATAATAACTGTCAAAAAAATTTCAAAATAATTTTAAAAAATTAAACTAAATAAAAATTAAAATCCAACATCACAATTTATGAAATGCAGCACAAGCAGTGGAATGCTTATGAAATATGTGGGGTGTTTAGAACAAAATACATAGCACTGTATGTACATACTGGAAGAAGAATAATCTAAAATCAACAATCTAAGTTTCCACTTAGGAAACTAGAAAAATAAGGGCAAATGTAATCCAATGTAAGGAGAAGAAAACCAAAAAGAATTAGAGCAGAAATCAATCAAACTGGAAAGAGGAAGTCAAGAGAAAATTAAAAAAAAAAACAACCAAAAACTCAAAAACTAGTGTTTTCGAAGACCAATAAAAGAATAAATCAATAATAATTTAGACAATCTAAGAAAAAAAGAATGAATAAAAATTACAAATATCAGAAATGAAAGAGGGGCTTCCCTACAGATTTCATGGGCCATATACTATGAATAACTGTATTTCCACAAATTTGCTAACCTCAACTAAATGAACCAATGCCTTGAAAAACACAATCTGTCAAAACTCACACAAGAAGAAATAAGCAATCTGAATAGTCTTACATCTATTAAAGAAATCGAATTAATAATTATACCCTTCCAAAACAGAAATCACCAGGCCCAGATGAGTTCAGTGGTGGATTCTACTGTCCCTTTAAGAAAAAAATACCAATTGTCTACAATCTCATTCAAAGGACAGAAGCAGAGGGAATTTTAAAAATTTATTCTATGGGGCTGAAATTAATCTAAAATCAGGCTAAGACATTACAAGAAAAGAAAAAGAAAAAGAAAGATAAATTCTCACATGAACATAGATTCAAAAAGTAGCCACAAAATATTAGCAAATCAAATCGAAAAATGATTTAAAAGAATTATATAACATGACCACATGAGATTTAACCCCATTATGTAAAGGTGGCTCAATACTTGAAAATTGATTAATGTAATGCATCACATGAACAGCCTCAAAAAAACAAAAAAAATCACATGATCTTATAAATGCATGCAGCAAAGCATTTGACAAAATCCAACATCCAAGACCCGTTCATGATAAAAACTTTCAGTTAACTAGAAACAGAAGAGAATCAACTTGATAGTGGATATCTACAAAAATTATACAGTTAATATCATACTTAATGGTGATAAACTAGAAACGTTTCCACTAATATTAGGAACAACGTAAGGAGCTACCCTCTAATCACTCTTTTAAAACATTGTACTGAAAGCCCCAGCAGATGCAATAAAACAATAAAAGGTGATAAAAGCAATACAGACTGTAAATGAAGAAATAAAACTGTATTTGTTTGTTGATTTCATGATTATCCATGTAGAAAATATGAAAGACTCAACAAGAAAAACTCCTGGAACTGGCCGGGCGCGGTGGCTCAAGCCTGTAATCCCAGCACTTTGGGAGGCCGAGATGGGTGGATCACGAGGTCAGGAGATCGAGACCATCCTGGCTAACACGGTGAAACCCCATCTCTACTAAAAAATACAAAAAACTAGCCGGGCGAGGTGGCGGGCGCCTGTAGTCCCAGCTACTCAGGAGGCTGAGGCAGGAGAATGGCGTGAACCCAGGAGGCGGAGCTTGCAGTGAGCTGAGATCTGGCCACTGCACTCCAGCCTGGGCGACAGAGCGAGACTCCATCTCAAAAAAAAAAAAAAAAAAAAGAAAAAAAAAAAGAAAAAAAAAAAAGAAAAACTCCTGGAACTAATTAGAGATGATAGCAAGATCGCAGAATGCAAGTTTAGTCCAGTGAAGTCAATCACTTTCTTAAATACCAACAATGACAAAACTCTGATGAACAAAATTTAAAAAAAGAACTAAATAAATGGAGAGATATTCCACATTCATGGGCAAGAAGGCTTAAAATTTCAAGATTTCAGGTCTTCCCAACTTTATCTAAACAGATTCCACACAATCCAACTCAAAATCCCAGTAAGTTATTTTGTGGATATCAGCAAAGTGATTCTAAAGTTTATATAGGGAGGAAAAAGACTAAGACTAGCCTACACAAAATAGAAGAAAAAGAACAAAGTTGGAGAACTGACACTATTCAACTTCAAGACTTACTATAAAGCTACCATCATAAAAACAATGTAGTATTGAAAGAATAGACAATGGATAGATCAATGGAAGAAAATAGCCTAGAAATAAACCCACATAAATACTATCAACCGATCTTTGATAAAGGAGCAAAGGCAGTACAATGGAGGAAATATAGTCTTTTCAAAAATGGTGTTATAACCACTGGACACCCACTTGCAAAAAATAAAGCAATGACCCTTTTAAAAAAAAAACTCCAAGTAAATTATAGACCACGTTGTGTCAATGTAGGTTTATACATTGTAACAATTGTACCCTTTTATACATTGTCACAATTGTATCACCTTGGTGGGGAATGTTGATAATGGGGGAAGTCTATGCATGTGTGGAGGCAGGTAGCATATGAGAAATCTTTGTACTTCTAAGTTTTGTTGTGAACATAAAAGTGCTCTTAAAAAAGTATTTTAAATAATGCATACTTACTATAGTGCATGTTGATGAATTTTTTAATGGTTTAACATGATAAGACATGCCTAAAATCAGATTTCTACATTTGTCTAATCCCCTATGTGGGTAGAAATCCACAGGCATGTTGCTTTGGAAATTAAAATAATTTGGAATCCCATTTGCTTATCTGCTGATTTTTTGTGTGTAGATTAAATTGGGGCATGATATTATTAATACAGAAGAATAATAAAATACAGAATTTTAACTATCAAGCTGGAATGAACTATTGCTGGTTTAGATTATCTTAATTAGGATTCTGTAGCAAATTATTGAAGTCTTTCTTCAAAAAAGTTTTAAAAGGTTTAAACATTTAAATGTACTTAAGTAAACTATTTTTAAAGAACAAAATTTACAACTTGAACTCAGACTCTGGGGTGTGAGATATCTCATCTTGGAAACTATGCCTATTAATTAATAACTAATAAATGGGAGGGTACGTCCATAAATATATGGGAACAAATTTTCTTTAATGATTATTTTACACTGTGAAATTTTTTTGCATCTGATAGACGCAAAGTTATTTTACACACAGTTTTACCAAATATGTTTAATGAGCCTGATTTGCACAACTTGATCCTGAATAGAATAATGTTGTATGTACATGTGAGCATTTTAATATTTCAGTCTGTCAGGCTTCGAACTTTTCATTAGGAATTATGTGCTCCCATTTTTACTACTTGGTCATGTAAGTAACTTCAGGCCCATAAAATCTGTAAATGCAAGCCTGAGTCCTTCTTTCACAAGTAATGTCTATTGTTAAAAGATTAGGCCAGTGTTTTAGTCCAAGACCTATTTTATTCCTTCAGACTCTAAAGTGAACTTTTTCTATGCATTTTCTAAGGCTAAAAATAAAACCTGTCTACTGTCACTTAAAATAACCAAGATCAAATTAATTACTTAAAAAGTTAAATTTTATTTTGAAAAAAATAAATTTACATTAAAAGAGGTAACTGTACAAAGAAATCTACATAGCCACTACTCAGTTTTGATACTTATACAGGTATTAATCCATTTTCTTAAATTATTCTTTTTAAAAAATATTTTTTGTCAGTTCCTTTAAATATTTGAAAACGTAGCTTGAGCATCATGGCATTAGACTTCCACTTAACATCAGTGTATCTCTCTACCTCTCTATCTCTGTCTATGTATGTCATTATATGACAAAAATATATAAACATATGTCTATAATAAAAATTGTAAAATACTATTTTTATAAAACAACAATGTCAGCATCATACTTAGCATACTTAAATATTGTAGAGTCTAGTCTTGAGGATTTTTGGCTCAACTAGATACTTAAATTCACAAGAACTAAGTAGTACTATTTGGTACTGACAGATAAAAGGAGAGAAAACAATAGAGCATGCCAGCAGGACAGCATTAAATATGTTTATTCAACAGAAGTCCTCAAAGAAATTCTTACAATGGCCCAAAAGCTATTCTTTGTGTCTGTATTTAAGTTTCATCTCAGATATGAGGGCATGAGGTCATATTTGTTGTAGCCATCTTGGCTTAGAAACTTCATATCCAAAGAATCTCAAGTTAGGAACGATTCTGACAAAGCTCTGGTTTCCCAGAAAGTATTTACAGTTCATTCGTAGTTCCCTTGGATGAGATGCATTCCACCAGTCTCAGGATGACTTTAAAATTAAGGAACAGGCACACAGGAAGGCAGTGACATTTTAGGATTACAGGGCTTCCAGGAGAATAGCACCAGAATCTTGAGCCAAGATCAACTGTGCAATGAAAAAGGGAGACACTTTGGCCCTTACTCAAAGTCCACCTCCAAGTGCTAATACTTTTGCCATAGAAAAAGCAAGTCAATAGACATTTGACCATGAGGATCTGAACCACAAGTATCTAAAGGGTATTAGAATCCCCCTCATTCCCTAATTAGTGGAACTATTTTGGGAGAGAACAAATAGTTTTATAGGGCTCAAAATGATTGTCCTGATGATCATAAGGCAAATTTACATCAAATAGCATTAAATGACAACAAGCAGAGATCAGTAAATGTTTTATTTCTTTTAGCATAAGTGTTCTTTCAAGGGTAGCATAGGTACATCTAGGGTTTCATCAAATCTGAAGGGACAGTTATAACCTATGGCAACAAAGAACAGGGTTATTCTTCTGATTTGGCATGTCAAACTCAAATTGCAGTCCCAACATTGGCAGTGGGTGTGTAGTTAAATCAGTGTACAATACTATGGCTTAAGATTTACCTGCAGGTACCATTTGGTAGCTGCAGAAATACTTTCAGGTTACTATTACTGCTATTCTTCACAGACTCCTCAGGGCGTGGTCAGAGTACACCACACACATAGGGACTGTGACATTCCATAAAGGTGTATCTTTAAAATACCAGAGTTGTGGCAAGTTCCTGCCAATGTCATCCAATTCCCTTTGGATGTTAGTCTACTGATAACCTGCCTGGAATAATGCCTCAGCACATAACATTTTTCTTGCTTCCTCTCACTCATCTCCAGCTTTTTGCGTGCTATATGGTCCAAAGGTACGTCTTCATACAGAATGAAGTGTAAGCGGTACAATAGCCAATGCCAACATGACAGTTCCAGCCCACTTAACTGACTGCAGTTTTAGTCACAAACAAGTGATGCAGGAATGTTGCTCCTTTAGCTCAGCTAAAGTCCAGGTTCTTGTCTCATGACCAGGAAAAATTAGGCAAGTGGACACCATATAGTGAGTGGAATAGAATTTATTAGGCAAAACAAAACAAAAAAAAAATAAAAAACAGTTCTCAGCAAAAAGAGGGCTCCTAAAAAGCAGGTTGCTGGTTGTCCCCTTAACAGTTGAATACAAGGGTTTTTATATATAAGCTGATGTGGGTAAGTTCCCTAATTGTATAAAACACAAATTTCTGGTGACTTGACCCCATTCCCTCAGTGCACATGTGGCCCTTCATCCACTGAGGGCATGTTTAGGCAAGCCTCCCCGTGCAAGTTCCCTTATATGCACACAACATGAGTCAGGGGTTCTCCAGGGACCCTTCCCTTACTGTCTGCCTAAAGCAAGCTGGCTATAACTCCTTTCACAAGGGGTCTGTGAATTTGAGTGCCTGCTTTGGCCCATTGCCAAGGAATCGGTGCATGGTTTGACCTGTATCTACTGTAATCTCTACAAATGGTATTTGGCTTATTTGCATCAATCCAATGGCAGTGTCACATCTTCTTGCCAAACCGTAGCTGAATTAGGGGTCGGGCCAGTCTCAGGATTGGTGAGAACAATGGGCAGTCTTTCTTCTCGCACAAACTTGCCTCACTTACGACCTTACTCAACATTCAAAATGAGAAGACACATCTCTTATCACATGCTGCAGAATTTTACCATCAAACTGAGATGGATTGGCTCCCATCTTAACATCGTAAAGATCCCAATCTATTTTGCCTAGAACTCTAGCCAACTGCTGATTATTCTCTGCAAGATTCACTCCAGGTGGCTGTAGGCTCAACTAGACAAACAAATTCACAAGACCCAAATAAGCCACTTTTGGCAATAGCTTCATTCATTAGGGCACGAGGACAGAAACACAGCATGACAGCAATGAGTGCCCTCTCAGCAGGGCAGTATGACGGGAGCCTCTTCAATGATTGTCCTCAGGAGTTCAAGCCATTTTCCAGGGACTATTCTCTTTGCCCCCTGCCAAGTAACAGCACAGATAAAAGGAGATCAGTCACATTAATAGAAGCAAGAGTTACTGGCTTAGAAATTCCATGTTTCACATAGAAGATGAGTTTGTTATAATAGTTGTATGTGCACCACCCAAATGGATCCTAAAAAAGAGCACACGTAGTCACAAGAGTGACTTCACTCTAGGGAGAATGCATCCTCTAAGTATTTATAGTTAATTCACAGTCCTCCAAGTCTAGATAAGAGCTCTCCATCATGGATCATTTTTAGAAACCTGGCCTGGAAACACAGCTAATATTGTATCTTCATTAGGTTTTCAAGAGAACAGGACGAGAAGCATTTTAATTCAGGGTCAATTTTTCATGTTAAAGATCAGTTTTGTAAACCATTTACACAAAGCCATATATTTTTAACATTTAATATTCAGGCCATAATATTTGTCTCAGTAAAACAAACAAAAGGAAGTTTCCTATAGCCAGTATTACAGGCTCCATAGACTGTTGTGGTCTTCCCAAAGTGATTTAACTCATGCTTCCACTTGTTACTTGGTGGCCTGCTATCCTACCACGGTAGAGGTGGTGAGGGCTAGTGTTGTCCTGATGAGATGACATTGCACCTAGAGCCCGAGAATAATCTTCCAGTCTTCCAACCCTCAACTCACTTTTTTAGTTATTGCAGAAATACCACTTAAAGAGCTCACCACTAGCCAGGCACAGTGGCTTAGGCCCATAATCCCAGCCCTTTGGGAGGCTGAGCTGGGAGGAAAACTTCAGCCCAGGAGTTGAAGACCAGCCTGGGTAACATGGCAAAACCCAATCTCTACTAAAAATCCAAAAATCAGTCAGGTGTGGTGGTGCACGCCTGTAATCCCAGCTACCCTAGAGACTGAGGTGGGAGGATTGCTTGAGCTCAAGAGGTAGAGGCTGTAGAAAGCCTCATGATTGCACCACTGTATTCTAACCTGGGTGACAGGGTAAGAGCCTGTCTCAAAAAAACAGAGCAAAACAATCAGCCACCGGTAACTATTCCACTTGCCACTCCCCACATTTAATATAAAAAAATTGATTCTCCAAATTCAGAAAGCAATGAAAAATTAGTAAAGTAAGCTATTCACTGGATCCCCAATGAAATGGAATTTTCTGAGGCATATGTTTGTGGGCATGCTTTTATGTATTTTTTTTTCTCTCTCTCCCTCATGTTTAAGTGTCAAGAATTGTGACCCGGGCGTGGTGGCTCATGCCTGTAATTCCAGCATTCTTTGGCAGGCTGAAGTGGGTGGATCACGAGATCAGGAGATCGAGACCATACTGGCCAACATGGTGAAACCCCGTTTCTACTAAAAATATAAAAATTAGCTGGGCATGGTGGTGCATGCCTGTAGTCCCATCTACTCAGGAGGCAAAGGCAGGAGAATCACCTGAACGCCAGACACAAAGGTTACCGTGAGCGAGACTCCATCTAAAAAAAAAAAAAAAGAGAAGTTGTGGTAGATGCTTTAGGTACAAAGGTGGCCAATAAACACTTTGGTCTTTGTCCTTATGGAATGTAGAATTTAATGGGGGCAATGCAAAATCAGTAGACATTGTACTAGTGAGAGCTAGGGAGTCAGTGGTTAAGGGCAATATATGTATCAACAGAACAACAGAGATTTGGAGTCCCTCTTTTAATTGTTTTTCTTTTTACATTTTAGAGACATGATCTTGCTCTAAACTTCTGGGCTCAAGCAATCCTCCCGCTTCAACCTCCCAAGTAGCTGGGACTACAGGCACATGCTACTATGTCCAGCTAAGTCTCCTCTTTTTTAAAGAAAAGTTTATTTTCCCTTTTTTCTAATAATTTCTTAGGCTTCCTTATTGGTCATCTAAATTGTAAAATCCAAGATTATATTCAATTGTTTTTTCATTACATTCCCTCTTAAAGACAAATTAACTGTCATTTTCTAAAAGAAAGCTGTCAACATAAATCAGTTAAACCTAACATATCATAATTCCTCATTTTTAATACCTAAAGGCTTTTAATTTTGGGTGAATTAGAGAATATCTTCAAGCTTTTTGTTTCTCTCTCTCTCTCTCTTTTTTTTTTTAAAGAGCACGCCTTTCAAACATAAAGTGTTACATGTTAGGGAATAATTTTCTTCTTGCTTTTGAAATATAACTTGTTTCCAAATACAATTCTTGCCTTATTATTTTTTTCTTTAAATTCTGTAGAATGGAGCAGAATGTGTGTTTATGTTAATATCAGTGTTACTTTTACTTTTTTATATTGAAAAAAATGATATTTTAGGAGAAAAGTTACTGCTAAGAATTTCCTCGTTACCTTTTATAATTTTGTGAAGCAAAGAGTGTCATGGTGCTCCCTTTTTCCAATTTGATTCTCAGGTACTGTATTATTTTTGTACTTTCTGATATGTGGTCAGAATAATTCACAGGATCTTTATTCATTAATTTTGATGGAAGTATTGTAAAGCCTTTAGAGATATCTACTTTAAGACCATAAAAGTTTTGGAAAGTTTCCTTTCGTTGTTTCTGATCCCAACCTCTATCGCCGTCCAGGTTTTGTTTCTGAAAAAACAATTACCTTTGTATTGGTTTTCTATTCTTTAACCTAACGGACATAATTTAGTCTCTCACCTGACGATTTTCTTACATTTATTTTGGAAAGGATTTTCTCCATTATGTATTTTATCCTTTATGATTCCTGATTAGTGTATTGATTATGTGATAGTTTCTATCATTATCTATTTAATTTTTGTTTCTTTGAAGGCCTTTTTATATTCCCTATCTCCTTTCCCACACCATTTCATTGTTCCTTTTCTTTTCAATTTTCAGCTTAATATGTTGACTTTGCATTTTGGCCTGTCCTGATAGAGCTATTCTTTTTCACTCCTTTTCATATCTATCATGTTTCCCTTTGCACATTTGAAATGACAAAAATATTCCTTAGTTTGATGCCTGGATCTTGAATCAAAGTACTTTTAGAGATATATTATTTCTCAGACTCTCCCAAACACAAGATTTTCTCCCAGTTTTGCACAGCTGTTCAAATAAACCGAGACACAGCCAGATTCAGTGCTTTGAAGTCATTGAACAGATCACATGTTTCTGTTCTTTGGAAACTTTTGAGATATTTACTACCTGGTCTTTTACACCTCTAGGCACCAAGTCAATATACATACCTTCGAGTACAGATCTCTCTTTCTGGCTTACTTATTATTATCATTATTATAATCATTTAAGAAAAATTAACTTGATATCTACCCTGTTAATAAATTTTTAAGTGTATAACACAGTACTGTTAACTAGAGGCACAATGTTATATGCTGTGCACAAGTAAATCTTGATAACATATTCATCTTTGCATAACTAAAATTTTATCCCTATTGAACAGTAACTGCTCCTGCCCTAGCCCTGGGCAACTTCTATTCTATTCTCCATTTCTCTGAGTTTGATTATTTTCGATACCTCATATAAAGGGAATCATGAAGTATTTGTCCTGTGGCTTGCTTATTTCACTTAGCACAATGTCCTCCAGGTTCACCCATGTTGCCACATATGACGAAATTTTCTTCTAAGACTGAAGAGCATTCCATTGTATTTATATATTACATTTTCTTCATTCATTCTTCCATCAATGGACATAGATGTTCTCTATATCCTGCTGTTGTAAATACTGCTGCAATAAACGTAAGAGTATAGATACCTCTTTGAGATCCTGAATTCCATTTGTTGATACATACCAGTAAGTGGAACTGCTGGTTCATAAGGTAACTCTATTTTTATTTTGTCAGGAACTTCCATACTGTTACTCTTCTCCATAGCAGCTGCACCATTTTACATTTCCATCAAGAGTTTACAGTTGTTCCAACTTTTACACATCCTCAACAACACTTGTTATTATTATTATTTTCTTTTTGGTAATCACTATACTAACAGGTGTGAGATGGTACCTCATTGTGGTTTCCACTTGTATTTCCTTGATTATTATTGAGCCCCTTTTCATATACCCATTGCCTTTTGTGTGTCTTCAGTGAAGAAATGTCCACTCAAATCATTTGCTCGTTTTAAATTGGGTTGTTTCTATGCTGTTGAACTGTGTTTCTTATATATTTGGATATTAACTCTTTATCACATGTATGATTTCTAAGTATTTTCCCCCATTCCCTAGGTTGTCTTTTCATTCTGTTGATTTTTCCTTTGCTCTGTAGAAGCTTTTTAGTTTCATATAGTTCCACTTGTCTATTTTTGCTTTTGTTGCTTGTGTTTCTGGTATCATTACAAAAATTCATTGCCAAGACAAATGTCATAAAGCTTTTCCTTATTTTTTTATTCTAGGAGTTCTATAGTTTTAGGTATTATTTTTAAGTCTTTAATCTACTGTCAATTGATTTTTGTGTATGGTGCATGATAAAGATCTAATTCCATTCTTTTATATGTCAGTACCCAGTTTTTCCAACAACATTTATTGAAGACACCATCTTTTCTTCATTGTGTATTCTTGGAACCCTACACTTACTTTTTGAGAATTTTTATAATGAAGCATGTTAAATTTTGCTAATATTTGTTATGCATCTATTGAGATGATCATGTGATTTTTATATTTTATTCTATTAATGTGGTATATATCATATTAATTGAATTAGGTATGTTGAAACATCTTTGCATCTCAGATATAAATCCCACTTGATCATATTGCACGATCCTTTTACTATGCTGTTGAAGTTGGTTTGCTGGTAGTTTGCAAAGGACTATTGAATCTATATTCATTAAAGCCATTGTTCTGTAGTTTTATTTTCTTGTTGTGTCTTTACCTTGCTTTGGTATTAGAAAAATCTGGTGTCATAAAATGAGTTTGGTAGTGTTCACTCCACTTCAAATTTTTTGAAATTTTTGAGAAGAATTGGTATTAATATTTGGCAGGATTCACCAGTGAAGCCATCTGGTCCTGGACTTTTATTTTTGGGGACTTTGGATTACAGATTCGATCTCTTTACTTGTTATTGGCCTGTTCAGATTTTCTATTTCTTTATAATTCAGTCCTAGTAGGTCGCATGTTTCCAGGAATTTATTCATAGTATCTGAAAATCCTTTTCACTTCAGCTGCATTTCTTCTACTATACTCCTTTTCATATCCAATTTTTCTTCTCTTTTTGCTTAGTGTGGTAAAATTGATTAATTTTATATTTTCAAAACAACTTTTAGCTTCTTTTTGTATTTCTGATCTATTTTTTATTTTGTTGACTTCTAACATTATTATTTCCCTGGGTTTCTGCTAAGTTTGGTCTTAATTTATTCTTCCTTTTCCTAGTTGCTTGAGGTGTAAAGTTAGCCTATTTGAGACCTTTCTTTTCTAAAATCAGTATCTATCTCTATAAACTTTTAAAATAATATGACTTTTACTACATTTTAAGTTATGTCATATTGTTTTTATTTTGTTTACCCTGAAATATTTTAAATTAACCTTACTTCTTCTTTGATCCATTTGTTATTCAAGAGTATTTAGTTTAATTTCTACAGACGTGTGAGGTTTTTTAAAATTTGTCATTAAAGTTCATTGTGTTGAGAATAAATATTTGGTATGATTTAAAGTTCTCAAATTTGTTAAGATGTGTTCTGTGACCACATATGTGATCTATTGTGGATAAATTTCTACATGGGTTTGAGAAAATTGGGTATTCTGCTGTTGTTTGGTGGTACATTTTGTATGTGTCTGTTGTGTCCATTTGGTCTATAATTTTGTTCAGGTTCACTGTTTCCTTATTGATGTTATGTCTGCATATTCTATCCATTATTGACAGTGGAAATTGATGACTCCTATTATTTTTGTATTGCTGTCTATTTCTTCCTTAAGTTCTATAAATTTTTGCTGTATATTTAGATGTTCTGATGTTGGGTGCATGCCTGTGTGTGTATAATCGTTATATCTTCCTGAACAATTGACTCTTTTATCATTATATAATGACCTACTTTGTCTCTTTTGGCAGTGTTTTTCAAAGTCTATTTTGTCTCATTTAAGTATAGTCCCCTCTGCTCTCTTTTGGTCACAATTTGCACAGAATATATTTTTCCATCCATTCACTTTCAGTCTACATGTGCTCTTAAATCTGAAGTGAGTTTCCTTTACAAAGTTTACAATTGAATCTTTCTTTTTCTTTTTTTTGAAATCCATTCAGCATTCAGCCACTCTGGTCTTTTGACTGGGCTGTCTAATGTATTTACGTTTAAAATAATGATCAGAAAGGATTAACATTTGTTGTTTTCTATGTGTCTTGTAGTTCTTCTGTGCCTCTTTTTCTCTCTTACTGCCTTCCTCTGTGATTCGCTGGGTTTCTTTTTGTTTGTTTGTTTCCTTGTTTGTAGTGGTGTGCTTCGATGACTTTCACTTTTTCTTTTGTGTGTCTTCTATAGAATTTTCCTTATGATTATCATGAGGTTTACATAAAACATCTTAGAGTTATGAGTTTATTTTAAGCTGATAACAATTTAATTTCAGTCAAATACAAAAATTCTACACTTTTACTTTCCCTCACACACATAGCTAATGTTATTGGTGTCACAATTTACATCCTTTTATATTGTGTATCACTTAACATATTTGGCATATATAATTTTTAATACTGTTTTCATTTACATTTATACTAGACTTATAAATGATTTACACACATCATTACAGCATTGCTGTATTCTGTGGTTTTACTTTTACCAGTAAGTTTTATACTTTTACTTACTTTTTATTGCTGTTTAGTAGTCTTTCATTTCAACATGAAAAATTGTATTTATCACTTTTTGTCAGGTATATCTAGTAGTGGTAAAATTTCTCAGCTTTTAGTTTTCTGGCTATGCCTTTATCTTTTCTTCATTTTTGATGGAAAATTTTAGCAGGTATTATATTCTTGGGTATTAGTTTTTACTTATTTGCTTTGTTTTGCTTGATTATTCTCTCTGCGCTTTGAATATATATCCAATTTTCTTCTAGCCTGCAGAATCACTGCTGAGAAATCTGCTGATTATCTTTTGGTGACTCCCTTGTACATAGCAAGTAGCTTTTCTCTTGCAAATTACAAAAGTCTCTTGGCCTTTGATTTGACAATTTGACTATAATGTCTTTTAGTGTAAACTTCTTTAGGTTCATTATCTTTGGGTTTATTGGGCTTCCATAAATTTAAATGTCCATTTCTCTTCTCAGACTTGGGGTGATTTCACTCACAATTTCTTTAATTAAAAGTTCTTTTCCTTTTTGCCTCTCTTCTCTTTCTGACATCAATATTACCTATATTGATTTGCTTGATAGTGCCTTGTAAGTCCCTGAGGCTTTCTTTACTCTGTTACATTATTTTTTCTTTTTTCCCTTTCGATGAGAGAATGTCAAATGACTTGGCTAGTCTTTTATTATAATTTATCAATTCTGCTATTGAACCTCTCTATTAACTTTTTAGTTCAGTTAACAAACATTGTATTTTAAAATGATTTTTAATAAGAGATGTTAAGTATTACTTATTGGGTACTATGCTCACTACCAGGGTGACAGGATCAACTGTACCCCAAGCCTCAGCATTATGCATATGCAGCATATGCAGTATACACATGTAACAAACCTGCACGTGCATCCCGTGGATCTAAAATAAAGTGGAAATTAAAAGAATAAATATAAACTATTAACCTACCCTATGTTGGATTTGGATTTGTTGATTACTGCAAAATTCAGTGTAATTAGGATGTCATATAATTTCTTAAATAGTCCCCTCAAGTACATAAAGACACAGAAAAGAAATGAGAGTATTGTTCTTTCATTCTCCTTTCTCAAAGAAGAAATATATTGTGCCCTTATCTGGCTCTACAAGTATATCTTTCTATGACTCTTCCTTCTCCCTTTAATTGCACATCCATACAAAATCTGCAAGTGCAAAAAGAAAAAAAAAAACCTCACACTTTGTGACTTTAACATATTGTTTAATGCCTTATAAAAAAGTAATAAAAGTAAGTCCATAATTATAAGCATAAAGAAGGCCATTATCACTCAAGGGGTCCCTCAGTTCGTACAATTAAAATGACAAGACGTATCATATCAAATGAGGCCTAAGATTTAAATAAATATTGAATTAACAACCAAATTAAACCCAGCATTCAAAGAGCCAGAGTTCTATCACATGTAAAATATTTATGTAAACAGTTGATATTTAATTTTACTGATTGACCCTCACCTTCTTGTAATAAACACAAATGTATTTAAAGAAGAAAATGTTTATGTAATATTTGCTTTGTCACTGAGGTTAATTTCTTCTGGCTCTGTAACTTTCAAGAGAAAATGAGCATCCAAGTTTTCAGACGTGGCTGGGTATGGTGACTCACACCTGTAATCCCAGCGCTTTGGGAGGCCTAGGTGGGAGGATTACTTGAGGTCAGGAGTTCGAGACCAGCCTGGCCAACATAGCGAAACCTCGTTTCCACCAAAAGACAAAAATTAGATGGGTGTGGTGGCGTGCCCCGGTTATCTCAACTACTCAGGAGGCTGAGGCAGGAGAATCACTTGGACCCAGGAGGCAGAGGTTGCAGTCAGAGGAGACTGCACCACTGCACTCCAACCCGGGTGACAGAATGAGACTCCATCTCAACAAACAAAACAAATTTTCAGTTAGACCAGATCAATAGTAGGGCTACTTCATGTGTAGTGAAAATGAAAGGCTAAATCTTGGGAGGAAAGTTAGTTGTACAATTTTAAGAGAACAGCAGAGTTTAAGCAATATTTAAAAACATAATTTTTTTAATGTCATTTTTTTTTCTTTTAGGCGGAGTGTATGTTTTAAAGTTTGCCAAATTTTATCTTTTGTACCTTTGATGGTTCCAGTTATATGCAACTGTGACCTGTGCTATCTGTATTTCTTCAGGAAATTTAAATGTCATTTTATCAGAGTATATTGTCATGAGAAATAAAAAGGAAATGATAACAACATAAAAGTGCCAATTTATTTAGTTTTTAAAAATGGGTTGCCATTATATACATAATGGAAAGGAATAACACATTTTATTTGCAAGACACAAGAAACCTGGACAATACTGGTGGTCATTATGTTAAGTGAAATAAGCCAAGTAGAGAAAAACAAATATCACATGTTCTCACTCATATGTGGGAGCTAAAATGTTGATATCATAAAGGCAGAGAGAAGAATTATAGATACTGGAGGCCAGGGGTGAGGTGAGTGGGTGGAGGCAGAATAAAGAGTGGTAGGAAAATGAGTACAAACATACAGTCAGATAAAAGGTGTAAGCTTTACTGTTTGATAGCAGAGCAGGTGACTATCGTCTCCAACAACGTATTGTATATTTCAAAGTAGCTAGAAGCGAGAACTTGAACTATTCCCAACACATAGAAATGATGACTACTCAACATAATACATACTTAGGTAATCTGGCTTGATCATTATAAATTCTATGCATGTAACCAAATAGCACATGTACCTTATAAATATGTAAAATATATATTAATAAAAACATAAACAATTAAAAAACATAAATACTAAAATAGACTTTTTTCCCAACATCATTCCTCTATTCTCCTTTTAGTCTTCTCATGTTCTCTACTCCTGCTGTGGTTTTAATGTGTGCCCTTCAAAATTCAGCTGATGTCAATGTGCTACTCTTCAGAGATATGGCCTTTAAGAGGTTTCTCTCTCATGAATGGCATTAAAGCTCTTATAAGAAAGGCTTCATGCAGCATTCAGCTCCTTTGCCCTTTCATCTTTCTCCATGTGAAGGCACAGTGTTGCTTCCCTCCAGAAAATGCAGCAACCAGGCACCATCTCGATAGCAGAGAGCAGCCCTCACCAGACAACCAAACTGGCCGCTGCCTGGATCTCTGGACTTGCCAAACTCCAGAAATTTGAGATAATAAATTTAAATTTAAATTCTGTTACGGCGGCACAAAATGGATTAAGACAACTTTAGTTATAAGTACTGTTTGTTTTTGTTAAATTTAATTTCATTTAATGCAAATTAAAAACAAACACATATAAAGGTAAACAATAATTAATATGATTTTTTTCTCCACTGCTAAAACTGACCTGTTTGAGAGAACATAACTTCATTTCTCATTGTTCTAGCACATAACCAATTTCAGGTGTATGCTTTTTTCAGTGCTGACTAAATTAAATTAAAAACATTTGAAATTATTCTCTTTAGATAGTGCTTAATATGTTTCTATTTTTTCTAATGTTTATAAATGTAAACCACAAGGTAGCTATGAATATATATTTTCGCTCTGTCCTTCACTGTGCTATAAAATTCAAATTTAAACAATTATTTCACACTCACTCTGCATCTCTAAATTTTAGGAGCTTTTGTTTTAGTGTGAACTATAGGGATGACTCAATTTTATTTTACAGATTAAGAATGTGAGGCCCAGAAAAGTATTACAACTTTCTAAAGGCCATAAATTTATTACCAAAGCTAGTTAATAATTTTTCATTTTTCTCATATCTCCCAGACTAATTAATGTCATATTTTAATTATAATTTTTGCTTCGTAAGTGTGTCAACTGGTTAGTAAAATGATTCTTATTTGTATTTATTTATTTTTTTGAGACAGAGTCTCACTCTGTCGCCAGGCTGAAGTACAGTGGCGTGACCTCGGTTCACTGCAACCTCCTCCTCCCAGGTTCAAGCGCTTCTCCTGACTCAGCCTCCTGAGTAGTTGGGACTACAGGTACGTGCCACCACGCCCAGCTAATTTTTGTGTTTTTAGTAGAGAGGGGGTTTCACCATGTTGGTCAGGAGGGTCTCGATCTCTTGACCTCGTGATCCGCCCACCTCGGCTTCCCGAAGTGCTGGGATTATAGGCATGATCCACGGCGCCTAGTCATGGTTCTTATTTTTTAAATGATTAAGATTACTTAGCTGGTTTGTTATAGTATTCTGGTTGTTTGTGTTGTGGTGTAATAAGATTAATTAGTGTTCTGTTTATTAAAAGAAACAAAATCTTTATGAAAGATGAATTTAGTTGTAAAGAGCATCACATTTTAAACTTAAATCTCAACTAGTCATGAGATTATTGTTAATTTTATGGTTCATTTTTAGTTTACTTTTTCCACATAAATTCTGAGATTTAGTGTTAATGACTAATATAATCATGGCTCAGTGTCTTTATTACTTTTCTGTAAATGTTCATTGATACAATCTGCTGATTTTAAATATCTACATTGCATTATTTTTTAACCTATAACAAATGGCAGGCATTTTAAGATATCCCACGACATAAACCACATTGTACTACTTCAACCACCTGCCATCCCTTATGTGAAACCAAAAGGTATCTTTTATACAATTACTTTTCACAGCATGTCAAGCTAAAAACTTATTAGTGTGGATGGATTTTTGAATGTCTAATTCAGATGCTGATAAAGTGAAGGAAGGGGAAGAAAGAACACTCATAACATAAAGTAGTTTCATGTTTTGCTTTTCTTTGAGGCTGGAATACAGGGTTTGTTTGAATATACAATTCCTAAAGTGAGAGTGTTTTGATTTTTACCTGGTAAGAATTATTATAAGTTCTCTTCTGTATTATTTTTGTATATCCCCATATTTTTATAAGTGAAGAGCAAGTTATTCAAAATAACTTTTAAGTTGATATACTCATATCGTATCCAGTTTTCCTTTGATGTATGGTTAAGTTTTAGTTTAAGTGAAATTCATCACATACATAATGGAGTTTGTTTATTAAATGCACAGTTATTTTATTTCTTCTTATGAAACTCAAAATACTAGATGTTCAATAATTATGAAATATACCATTTATAATAAGAAGTCAAATTGTGGGAATATAGCAAAGATACATAACCCAGTATGATCTCATAATTTACCTGGAGATTCCTAGTAGCAAAAGAGGAAAGAGAAATGCATTTGTATAAAGAGATCTTGTTATCAGTGAGAAGGAAACATATCATTAATTTAGGTTAAGCATTTTTTTTCTTGACTAAATTTATCCCATATGAGTTCAATTAAAACCTTATTTTTGTGGACCATTTGATAAAAATTCTTCCAAAAGGTAATGTATTGTTGGTTTCATACTGAATAAGTGCTGTAGTTTCTGTTGAGTTTAAATTTTTATATAGATACAGAGGCAGATGTCTGTCTACCTACATACATAGATACACAATTAGAACAACTTTTAACTTTTAAAATAAATATTGTATGCTACAAATAAATTACTTTGGAAAACGACAGATCATTTAGTTGACCCCTATACACACTGGATTTCACTGCATATACTTATTTTCAAGGTAAGTTTTAATGGTTTAGAATTCTTAGAGCTCCTTTTATGTGCAGTTCATGTCTTCAACCTTTACATATTCCTGCTTTTAAGAAATAAAGTCAACATAAACTGTGATCTTTTCTGAGCTGTCTTATTCTGGTATAAAGTTTTAAATGAGAATAACTCAACATAAAATTATGTGCAAAGAGCTGATACCAGTCTAAAATTTTATATATATGCATATACACACATACATGCATATATATACACACACACAGATACACACATATCTCACATGCACACACGTATACATATATACACACAGTGATAACCAGGAGTTTTATATTTTTTTAATTCAGCTGAAATAAAGTATTTAGAAGGCCATTAATTATGCCAAAATAAAATGTAAGATAATACATATCTATAAAGAGACAAATAATCAAAATGTTTTTTAAAAAGAAGCCGAGAGAAATAATGAAAAATAGTGATTTTTAAATTGCTAGAAAAAATCAAAGGGGCAGTGTTTGAAAGCCTTAATTATTTTTCCTAAGAACAAGAGTTTTTCAAAAGCCATTGATCAAATAATGTCCATGTTCACTATCACAAAACCATTTTCTATGATTTTTCGAAAAGAAGAAAAAATTTGAAAATTCTTACCAAATAAAATTGAAATCCATGATGAAATTTACAAAGATATTTTAGTAGAAATGTCCAACTGGAGAGATATTTGAAAATCACAAGAATGAACTCTGTAAGAAAAAGTCATGGATAGTATTGCAATTTTTGTGGTTTACTATAAAGTGGAAAATGTTCTTGATGAATTAACGTAGCTTAACAAATTTAACTTATCTATTAAACAGAAATTTTAAAAGGATAATTTTGGAATGCCAGGTGTGGTGGCTCATACCTGTAATCCAGCACTTTGGGAGGCAGAAGCAGGTGGATTGTTTGAGCCCAGGAGTTTAACAACAGCCTGGGGCAACATGGTGAAACCCCATCTTCCTAAAAAATAATAATAATAATACTACAAAAATTAGCCAGGCATGGTGGCTCATCACTGTAGTCCCAGCTACTCGGGAGGTTGAGGTGGGAGGATCACTTGAGCTCTGGAGATTGAGGTTACAGTGAGCCATGATCATGCCACTGCACGCCAGCCTAGGCTGCCTCAAAAAAAAAAAAAAAGATAAATTTGCAAAAATTAACACTAGAATATAAGAAAAGTAGTATTATTTATTTCTGCAATAGACATCTATGCATATTTGCATACCTTGTTTAGAAAATGTTAATGTAATTAAAGAGCATTAATGTGTGGCTCTTCTTGTGCTGTAATACTCATTTCTACATTTTACTTATTTTACATATGTTTTATTTATGTGTTCTATCTGGCAATTATTATTTACTTTATTTCACAAATAAGTGTGCAAATAACTTTGTCATATAAAAGAAGGAGTGATTATAAGGGATCTCCTCCAGATGTGCAATATTCTGAGTCCCACTACTTTTAAAATAATTGCATAGCTTTTCAAACACACTCACGTGCAGGCAGGATCCACATAACAGTATGACTGAGTCCCTGATCCTTTTATGATCTTGGACTCTATAATATCATGGCACAATATCAGTTCTTGTTTTCACTCTCGTCCTAGTTTGCATGACACTTTCACATTGACTGAATATGTCATGTCATCTTGGGAAAAATCATATTTGTCTGAAAATGAATGACAATATTTTCAGCCATGGACCAAGTGAAAGGATTCTATTGGTCTTATCCACATGAAGGAAAGACAGAAAATTACATTTGGGTCAAGTAAAGAGAAACAAGAATAGTTACTCAGAAAAAGTTTACTGCAAAGAGTGCACGTGTGAAGATGTAAGGGAGCAAGGAAAATTGACGAGGAACTGTAGGAATACAAGCAGTTTTTGCACTCTTTGACTTCTTTTAGTAAGCTATATGATTCATGAGAACAGAGATTATGCCTGTCTTTTTCCCCATTTAATCTTTGGTGAATGTTCTATTGCTTGTCTGTATGTATTCAACATACAAACTTCTCTAGTGATCTACTCCTCCTCATATTCTAAACAAGTCTGGTCAGGTGTCCTGTTCACCCTGCTCCCACAGCCTCAGCATCTGGGGAGGGCACACATGCACTAAGGCAAGTTGGCTAGAGTCTCACTCATGAGGACCACACCACTGACATTCGTTTTAGGATGTTGCATCCCCCCAAATTGTCTCCTACTTAATTTTCTAGCTCCTATCCTTTCTGGCACTGTTATTTTAATCTGTGAAGTGTTCATAATGTTTCAGATCATTTTTCCTTTTTTAAAATAAATGTTGCAATGTTGATTTCTATTGCTTATAAATTGAAGACTGTGGTTATTATACACATCAACTAGCCCAGTGCCTGAAACATAGGATGTACTCACTAAATATTTTCTGGAAGAATGAATGAATGAATGGATGTCTTAGTTAGAACTGCTATAACGAAAACATCATAGCTATGTGACTTAAAGAAAGAAACGTATTTCTCAAAACTCTTAAGTCTGAGAAGTTTACAGTCAAGGTGCACATCAGTTTGGTTTCTGGTGAGGACCTTTAGAAAAAGAGAGAGAGAGAGAGACAGAGAGACAGAGAGAGAAAGCTTGTCTTTTTTTTTTTTTTTTTTTTAAAGTAAGGAGATTAATCCCATCATTGTGTCTCCATTCTCCATTCTCTTGACCTCAGCTAAATCTAATTATCCAAAGGTTCCCCCTCCTAATACTGCCTACTGACATCCCATTGAGAGTTAGAGTTTCAACATATGAATTTGAGGAAAGCAGAAACATAGAGCCAATAACGATGAATAAACAATGACCCTTATCTTCTCAGTCAGCATACTGTCCTGGGAAAGACTGTGACTGCTAAAAACTCAAACTACTCTGTATCATGTCCAAAGGGAAGAGAGTTTCTGGTACAAAAACCAGTAATAAATTTCTGTCTGCATGGACCTAACATGAACAAAATAACACGAAATAATCACTAGATGAATGCTTATAATTAAGACGTAAGAAATATCTTACATAAATGAATTCAGTCTAGAAGCAGTATGCACAACTATCCATAATTATTTTCCATATCAAACTCACAAAGAACACTGAGTTTGTTTTGTGCCAAGATATTTCCAGCTACTATTGTGAGCTGCGTAGAAGTCCTGGTTATGTGGAAATATGGTGCAATCTCAGCACCACCTCCTTTTCCAATATGTTGTTTTTTAATTTTCAGGGAACTTGCAGCATTTTGTACCTGGAAATATGACAGCAGCATAAGAGGCCACATCATATATCCCTTATGTTCTTGAAGAGGCTTGTTCTATCCAAATTACTCTCGACTTGATTATTAGCAGTATTGCTGAGGTGAAATAAGTATCACTTCCCTTATAAATGAATGCTCCTCCAATAAAAGCATGTTTTAATATGCTTAATAGTCAATGAAAATATCTGAAGAATTTTTATTTCATGGCTCTTGAGAAAACATATTTAAAATTCGCATCGTATTGTGTTTCTTCAAGTAATGACCCCATTTTGACATCACAGCAATGTATCTGTGAAGAATATACGTATTCACTGTTCAGTGACAGTGTGACAAAAAAACGTAAATATGAGCTTATCCAAATGCAGCAATTAGCATAAATACGGTTCAATAGTATGCACTGGGGGAAAAATAAACATATAAAGAAGTACATTTACATTGATTGACTCAGAGGTACCTCTCATAATGTGATAACAATTTAAAAGCATTTCCTGTCTAATTCAAAGTCTCAGAATGCGGTTGGGGGAATTCAATTAATGTAATATATGTGGCATTTTAGTTTCATTTCAAAGTGGCAGTATATATTATCAAACTGCCACTAAAACAATCAGCATCATATTTTTATAATGTTCTTTGGTAGTACGTTCTGAAAAGGTTTAATATTACTGAATCTTTAGCCATTAAATTCCTGTTCCCAAATTATGGCTTGGAAAAATGAGAAAAAATAAAATAAAATAAAAAATAAAAGCTAGTGAAAATTCATGCAGATTAGCGAAATTTTGTGCTTTTTTGCAAGTCAAGAAACCCAAGAGATTATAAGCAAATATTTACCTCTGTTGAATATAATGTGAGCCAAAGATTAGGTTCTGCCAAAGATTAGAGACAAAGAAGCATTTTGCAGACAATTTGCATGCATTCATTCCATCTGCAAATTTGGTGGCTGGAAAAGAAACAAGTGGACATTAACAAGACTTGATTATATATTTTATCTGGAATGGGCAAAGTGCTGACAATGTGTCTTACCTTTGACTAAAGAGCATTATCTCCAGAAGTATTACAGCAATTCTCCTCTTCCTCTCCCCTTTCTTCCTACCTTTCTTCATTTTCTGTCTATTTCTTCTTTCTTCCCTCTTGCAACTCTTCACCCTGCCCTACCCCACCCCATGAGAATTTGTGTTAGAGAATAGAGGAGGCTACTCTGGAATACGTTCACTATGAAGTCTCAGAAGGTTAACTGAGTAGTTTTTTGTTGTTGTTGTTGTTGTTGTTGGTTTGTTTGTTTTGGCATTTTGATTTGCTTTCCTTGCTTTTTTTTACATGACTGATGCAAGTTGTCTGAGGCTTTACTCAGTCCTTGGGTTTTTAGTTATACCAAAAGAGGTACTACCATCACGAACTTTGCTAATTCTTACAGAAAGTCCAGAACAGCAGGGAGCGCAGAGCATCAGCTCTTAAATGCCAGGAAAATTCAGAAACAACACACATCACCTCCACTTATATAATGTTGTCCACTGTTACAATCTGACTAAGCATTTTATGTGCCTGATGGTATGAAGTTTCTAATGTCAGTCCCATTTGGCTATTTTATGTTGTATTTTGTTACATTTTAATTAAATTTCAATTATATTGCATAGATACTGGAAAGAGTGATGCATGATACCAGATTTTTAGATTTGAGACTGTTTTATGTCCTTGTACATGGTCAGAACTTATAACAATTTTAAGTGCTTAAAATCCACGTGCAGGCCGGGCGCGGTGGCTCACTCCTGTAATCCCAGCACTTTGGGAGGCCAAGACGGGCGGATCACGAGGTCAGGAGATCGAGACCATCCTGGCTAACACAGTGAAACCCCGTCTCTACTAAAAAATACAAAAAACTAGCCGGGCGAGGTGGCGGGCGCCTGTAGTCCCAGCTACTTGGGAGGCTGAGCCAGGAGAATGGCGTGAACCCGGGAGGCAGAGCTTGCAGTGAGCTGAGATCTGGCCACTGCACTCCAGCCTGGGCGACAGAGCGAGACTTGTCTCAAAAAAAAAAAAAAAAAAAAAAAAATCCAAGTGCAGTTTTGAATCATTGGCAAAGAGTTCTGTTGAAGTCCTTGAAGGTCAGGCTTGATGACCGTTTTGTTTGATTTTGTTTTTTTACTGAGAAAGGGGAGTTATCATCTTTCACTCTGACTAAAAGTGCCCCATCATCCACCCTGACTGAAAATGAATAATTGTCTTTCACTTTAATGCCAAATAATTCTGTTTAGCACATTGACCACGACCACTATAAAATTAAACATTAACATGCACTACTCTTAAATTCCTTAATGATGGAAGTATTTTCTTAAATTTATAAGTGAGAAAAACCTAGTCTCAGAAAGGTAAATGTGTTGTATAATTTGAAGGTAGGTCTATTTGACTCTAAACCTCTGTACTAACAATAAATATAAAGTAATAAATCTGAAAAGATATTTATTAAATGTCTCTGAAACTTCAAACTTAGAATAAAATTAATACTGGATTTTATTTAACAACCTTTTAATATATGTCCCAATTTGAGTATGCATATTTTCCTTAGCCCATTTAACTTCAACATTTATTTCTTTTTAATTCAGTAATAAATGTGATTAAATTTACCACACTATATGGATTGTCATAAAACATGCAATCTAGCCAAATTAGCATGACAAGGATGAAAAAGAGACCAGTAAATAAAATCAAAATATGCCATAATATTTCATCATGTTCTAAATATTGCATGATTCAAGTGATTTAGCAGAAGGATTTAATATTTCAACATCACTGTCATATACTATATTTATTTGTATTTCTTCATTGAATCTAGGACAGAAATAAAGTTACATAATCTGAAAGCATTCTAATTATGGAAAAGTAAAGGTTACTATTTACTTTTAAATTAAATTTAATATTAAATTTATTAGTATAAATTCAAATGATTTCTGTATTTTTGGCAACTTGTTAATAGGGAAATAAATTTGCAAAGGGTTATGATTACATAATTTATGAGAATTCAATATTATTTAGGTAATAGATCTTTCCTTATCTACACACAAACACACACACACGCATTACATTTTTAATGTTTAAACTTCTGTAATGAAGTGAGGATTTTTTTCTTTAGATGATTTATATCTGGTACCGTTAGATTTCATCAAAATCATTTTGCTCCTAATTTCACATCTTTAAAAATGCATGCTTTGAAACAGTAAAGTCCAAAAATTATGAAATTACTTTTGTTATAAATAAGTAATATGGAAGCCTAGCCAAAATGATCAGGCAGGAGAAAGAAATAAAAGGCACCTAAATAAGAAAAGAAGAAGTAAAACTATCTGTCTTCACTGATGATGTGATTCTACACCTAGAAAACCCTACAGATTCTGCCAAAAGACTGCTAGAACTGATAAATGATTTTAGTAAGGTTTCAGGACACAAAATCAATGTACAAAAATCAATCACATTTCTATACACCAATAATGTCCAGACTGAGAATCTAATCAAGATCAAAATGCCATTTAAAATAGACACAAATAGAATAAAAGAATTAGAAATACATTTCACCAAAGAGGTGAAAGATCTCTACAAGGAGAAGTACAAAGCACTACTGAAAGAAATCAGAGCTAACACAAATAAGTGGAAAAGCATTCTACACTTATGAATTGGAAGAATTAATATCATTGAACTGTCCATACTGCCCAAAGCAATTTACAGGTTCAACATTCTTTCTATTAAACTACTAACATTATTCTTTACAGAATTAGAAAAAAAAAACTATTGTAAAATTCACATGGAATCCAAAAAGAGCTCAAAGAGCCAGAGCAATCTTAAACAGAAAAAAACAAAGCTGGAGGTATCACACTACTCAACCTCAAACTATACTATAAGGCTTTAGCAACCAAAACAGCATGGCATTGGTAAAAAACCAGACACTAGACCGGTGGAACAGATTGGAAAACAGAAATAAAGCCACACACTTAAAACTATCTGATCTTCAACAAGGCTGACAAAAACAAACAATGGGAAAATGACCCCCCATTCAACAAAAGGTGCTGAGATAAATGACTAGTCATATGCAGAAGAATGAAACTGAATGCTTACCTTTTACCATATACAAAAATTAACCTTAAATGAATTAAACATGAATTATGAAACCTCAAATAATAAAAACTCTAAAAGAAAACCTAGGAAATGCCATTCTGGACATCGACCTTGGCAAATAATTTATGACTAAGTCCTCAGAAGCAATTGCAAAAAAAAAAAAAAAAAATTGACAAGTGGAACCTAAGAAAACTAAGGATCTTTCTTCTGCCCAGCAAATGAAACTATTAACACAGCCCACAGACAGTATACATAATGGGAGGAAATATTTGCAAACTATGCATCCAACAAAGGTCTAATATCCAGAATCTATAAGGAACTTCAATCAGCAAGCAAGAAACAAATAACCCCATTTTTTAAGAAAGGAGAAAGCATGAACAGGCACTTCTCAAAAGAAAACATGCATATAGTCAAAACAAATATTAAAAATTATCATCATCACTAATCATGAGAGAAATGCAAATAAAAACCACAATGAGATATCATCTCACAACAGGCAGAATGGCTATTACTAAAAACTCAAAAAACAACAGATGCTAGTGAGGTTATGGAGGAAAGGGAACAGTTATACACTGTAATGGAAATGTAAATTAGTTCAGCCACTGTGGAAAGCCATGTGGAGATTTCTGAAATACCTTAAAAAAACACAACTACCATTTGACTCAGCAATCCCACTATTGGGTATACACCCAAAAGAAAACAGATCATTCTACCAAAATGACACATGTACTCGTATATTTATTACAGCACTATTCACAAAAGCAAATACATGGAATCAACCAAGATGTCCATGAAAAGGGACTGGGTAAAGAAACTATGGTACATATATACCACAGAATACATGCAGTCATAAAAAAGAATGAAATCATGCCCTTTGCAGGAGCATGGATCCAGCTGGAGGCCATTATCCTAAGAAAACTAATGCAGGAACAGAAAACCAAATATCTTTTGTTCTCACTTCTAAGCTGGAGCTAAACAATGAATGCACATGAACACAAATATGGGAACAATAAACACTGGGGACTTCTTGAGGAGAAAATGAGGAAGAAGGGTGTAAGCTGGGAGACTACCTATAGGGTACTGTGTAGCTTTGTAATGGGATCATACATACACCAAGCATGAGTGACACACAACTTACCCATATAGAAAACCTGTGTTTGTGCCCCCTGAATGTAATATAAAAGTAGAAAAAGAAATACACAAGGGGAAAAAAAAGAATTTTTAATTTTGTTGATCCTTTGTATTTTTGTTTAGTTTTGCTCTGATCTTTATTATTTCTTTCTTAATTTTTTTTTTTTTTGGACAGAGTCTCACTCTGTTGCCCAAGCTGGAGTGCAGTGGTGTGATCTCGGCTCACTGCAACCTCCACCTCCCGGGTTCAAGCAATTCTCCTGCCTCAGCCTCCTGAGTAGCTGGGACTACAGTCGCATGTCACTATGCCCGTTTAATTTTTTGTATTTTTATAGAGATGGGTTTTCATGGTGTTAGCCAGGATGGTCTCAGTCTCCGGACCTTGTGATCCACCCACCTCGGTCTCCCAAAGTGCTGGGATTACAGGTGTGAGCCATCACTCCCGGCCAATTCTTGCTTTTTAAGTTCATTAAGGTGCATTATTAAATTGTTTATTTGAAATATTTTTACTTTTTTGATGTAGGTACTTATTGTTATCAACTTTCCTTTTAGCACTATTTTTGCTGTATTCCCAAGGTTTTGGTTTGTTTTATCCCCAGTTTCATTTCTTTTACAATTTTAAAAATATTTAATCTTAAATATTTCCTTGATGCAATGGTAATTGAGAAGCATGTTGTTTAATTTTCATGTACTTGTATTGTTTCCAGTATTCCTCTTGTTAGTGATTTCTACTTTTATTTTACTTTGGCCTGAGAGATACTTGATATTATTTTAGTTAAAAAATTGCAGAGACTTATTTTGTGTCCTACCATATAGTCTATCCTGGAGAATGTTCCGTGTATTGATCAGAAGAATATATATTCTGTAACTATTGAATATAATGTTCTGTAAATATTTTAGTTTCATTTGTTTTAAAGTACAGTTTAAAAGTTTTGTGTCTTAATGATAAATCTAATGCTAAGAGTGGGATGCTGAAGTCTCCAATATTATTGTATTGGAGTCTATCTCTCCCTTTACACCTAATTATATTTGCTTTATATATCTGGTTGCTCTGGTGTTGTGTGCACTGTGTGCACATATGTTTAGAACTGTTATATCCTCTTATTGAACTGATCCCTTTATCATTACATAATAGCCTTCCTTGCCTTTTTAAAACTGTTTTTGTATTTTAAAAGATATAAACTTTTGTATTTATAATCTTTATTGCCCCTAGGGGTTTGAGGGTGGCACAAGTTGGGTATAGTTGAATGGTTTTATTTCTGGGTGTTTTCAGAGGGCCAAGACTCAACTTTGTACTTATTGGCTGTATGCTCTAATCCTGGGTGTCTGGGAATGGGTGCTCAAGTTTGTCCTCTGGTCTCTTGAAGTTGAGCTCTGGCTGGAGGGACTGAGGAGCTCCAAGACCACTGGCAATAGCATTCCATAGTGAATGATGGGGATGAGGGGGAGCCATGGGTATAAGTGCTCTGGTGGGAGTGGCAGGGGCATAATGGGCAAACATGTTTCAGAGGGAAGCTACCAATAAAAGTGCTCCAGTGGGGCAATGGAGGCCTCAGGTGAAAGCACCATGGCAGTAGCTGCTCACAAAAGTTCTTTGGCAGCATAACTGAGGCTTCACTGTGTTCAGGCATGACCAGGTTGGGACTCTGGGGGGCACTGGTGGCCATTGGGGTGTGCAGATTAGACTCAGTACCACAGGAAAGACAGCCTTGCTCTCCCTGGGTCTGACAGACTACAAGGGTCAGAGCTACCCATTCCTTAGGAACCATTCAGGGCCATGAATGTGTCCCAACACTCAGCAAACTCAGCTTCCTCTCCCTTTAGTAGTCCTGGCATCTGGATTGTCTCTCTAACTTCTCTCAATGTGTTCTCTTGGATGACATTGTTCAGAGTATGCTGGTAATATTCCATATACTCAGTATTCCAGTGTGTCTCATTAAGAATTCCTGGCCGCCTCTAGTCAGTCACCTTGTTTCCTGGTGGTTTTTTGAAAGGAGAAACAAAATCAATTTATCACTAGACAAACTAATCAAAAATAAAAAGGAGAATGCCAAAAAAAAAATAAAATGAGAAATAAAAAAGGAGACATCACAACAGATACCACAGAAACGCAAAAGATCATTAGAGACTATTATGAACAACTATACAGTAACAAATTGGAAACCCTAGAGAAAAATAACTGGACACATGCAGCCTACCAAATTGAATCAGAAAGAAATATAAAATCTGAACCGACTAATAATGAATAATGATGTTGTATAAGTAAGAAAAAGTCTCCCATCCAAGAAAAGTTTAGGACTGAATGGTTTACTACTAATTCTAGCCAACTTACAAAGAGAAACTAATACTAATTCTCCTCAAAATATTCCAAACAACTGAATAGGAGGAAAATCTCCATACCTCATTTCACAAACCAGTATTATTCTGATACCAAAACCAGACAAGGATACAACCAAAAAAGAAAACTATAGCCAATATCCTTGATGAACATAGATGCAAAATCTTCAACAAAATACTAGCAAATCAAATCCAACAGCACATGAAATGGTAATAGACCATGATCAATTGGGATGTAGCCCAGGGATGCAAAGATGGTTTGACATATGTAAAAAAATAAATATAATACATAACATTAACATAATGAATAACAAAAAACTTTGTGATTGTCTGAAAAGACACAGAAAAGGCAATTGATAAAATTTGACATCTCTTTATGAGAAAACTCTCAACAAACTAGGCACATATGGAATATACCTCAACACAATAAAGGATATGTGAAACAAACCCACAGCTGACATCATCCTAAATGAAGATGAGCTCAAAGCCTGTCCTCTAAGAACTGGAACAAGACAATAGTGCTAACTTTGACTTCTGTTCAACAAAATGTTGGAAGTCCTAGCCAAAGCAATCAGGAAGAGAGAGAGAAAAAGCAAAGGAATCCAGATTGAAAAAATGAAACTCAAATTCTCTCTCTTTGCAGGTGACATGAACTTAGATAAAGAAATCTCTAAATTATTTATCAAGAAATTCTTAGATCTGATAAATAAATTCAGTGAAGTTGCAGAATATACAATCAAAAATAACACAATGCATAAAAATAAGTAGCATGTGTAAGTGCCAATAATGAATTTGCTGAGAAAAAAATCAAGAAGACAATTTCATTTACAGTAGCTACCAAACAAACAAAAGTCAACCACATAAACATAAAACCACCTAGGAATACATTTAACCGAGAAGTTAAAAGACCTCTACAAAGAAAATTACAAAACTCTGATGAAAGAAATTGAAGAGAACACAAAGAAGTGGAAAGACATCTCATGCTCATGAATTAGTAGAATTAATATTGTTAATGTGACCATACAACCCAAAGCAATCTGTAGATTCAATGCAATTCCTATCAAAATGCCAATGTACTTTTTCACAGTCATAGAAAGAATAATTCTATAATTTGTGTGCAGCAACGACAACAGAAAAGTCCAAATAGTCAAAGCAATATTTATTAAACAGAACAACTACGGTGGTATCACACTCACTGACTTCAAGACATATAAAAAGACTATAATAGCCAAAACAGCATGATGTTTGTATAAAATCAGACACACAAGCCAGAGGAACAAAATAGAGAGCACAGAAATAAATTCATATGTTTACAGCAAACTGATTTTTGATAAAATCACTAAGAACACCCATTGAGGAAAGGGCAGCCTCTCTAATAAACAGCAAAGTCACTAAGAACATCCACTGAGGAAAGGACAGCCTCTCTGATAAATGGTGCTGGAAAAATTAGATATCCATCGGCAGAAGAATGAAGATATCCATGTTTCTCCCCATATAAAAATATCCACTCAAGATAGTAGACATTGGATAGTGGTCTTAAATGTAAGACCCAAACTATAAAGCTACTAAAAGAAAACATAGGAAAAACACATCAGGGCATTGAGTTAAGCAAATGACTTATGGCTATGACCATGAAAGGAAAGGCAACTAAACAAAAAAATAGACACGTGGGATTATTTTAAACTGAAGTGTTTCTGTATAGCAAAGGAAACATTCAACAGAGTGAAGAAAAAACCTCATGAATAGAAGAAAATATTTGCAAACTATTCACCTGACAAGTAAGTAATATCCAAAATATACAAGGATCCCAAACAATTTATTAGTAAAAAATAATAATCCCATTAAAAAGTGGACAAAGTACACAAATAGAAATTTTTCAAAAGGAGACTTATAGATGGTCAAGAAATAAATGAAAAATTTTCAACATCACTAATCAGGGAAATGCAAATCAAAACCACAATAAGATATCATCTTATCCCAGTTAGAATGACTATTATTAAAGACAAAAGGTAATAGACATTGATAAAGATGCAGAGAAAAGGTAACACTTATACACTGTTGGTGAGAATGTAAAGCGGTAGAGCAATTATTGAAAACAGTGTAGAGATTTATCCAGGAAGTAAAAATAGAACTACCATATGATTTAGCAATCCCACCTCTGGGTATTTTAACCAGGAAACAAAAAGATATCTGAACCCCAAAAATATCTGTATCCCCATGTTTACTGCAGCACTATTTGAAATAGCAAAGAGCAACCTAAGTGTCCATAAAGGGATGGGTGGATAAAGAAAATGCCATACATATACAAAGTGTAATACTATTTGACCATAAAAATATAATCATGTCATTTACAGCAATATGAGTAGAACTAGAGTTAATTATGTTGAGAAATAAGGCAAGCACAGAAAGAGAAATATCACACATTGTTACTCATGGGTGATAGCTAAAAAAAGTTTATCTCATGGAGGCAAAAAGTAGAATGATAAATACCAGAGGCTGGACAGGGTATGTGGGTGGAAGTTGGTTAATGGGTGCAAACATACAGTTAAGTAGAAGGAATAAATTCTAATGTTCAATAGCAGAGTAGGGTGACTATGGTTAACAACAATGTATTATTGTAAATAGCTGAAAGAGAAAACAAAACGTTTTCAACACATAACAATAATGTATACTCAATGTGATGGATACACTAACTACCCTGGCTTGATCGTTACACATTCTATGCCAGTAACTAAATATTACATGTGCCCCATAAATATGTACAAATATTAAGCATCAATAATAAAATAAAATGAAGAAATCACAAAGGACATTATAAAATACATAATATATGTCCTTTGACATATCAAAACATGTCAAAGGCAGTACGCAGAGGGTAATTCATAATTGTAAATGCTTAAATTTTAAAAAGATGAAAGATCCCAAATTATTAACCCAACTTTACATCTTAAAGAGATACAAAAACAAGAGTGATATGAACTGAAAACTAGTAGAAGGAAAGAAATAATGAAGATAAGAGCAGATAGCAATGAAATAGAGGATAGAAAAACAATAGGAAAAAAATCAATGAAACCGAAAGTTCTTTGAAAAGGTCATTTACTTTGACAAACCTTCAGTTAGGCTAACAAAGTAAAAAAAAAGGGAGAAGATTCAAATAACTAAAATCAGAAATTAAAATGATGATAATACTGATGCCCTTAAAGCAATAAAATTCATTGTAAGAGATTATGAACAACTACAAACCAATACGTTAGATAACCTAGATGAAATGGCAGAAAATCCTAGAAACATATAATTTGTCTAAACTGACTCAAGATGAAATAGAAAATCTCAGAATACCTATAACAAGTAAAGAGATAAATCAGTTATTAAAACCTCTTAAAAAAGAAATATTTGGATCTAAATGACTACACTGCTGTATTCTACCAAAAACTTAAAGAAAAATCAACACCATTATCCTCAAAGTCTTCGAAAAAATTGAAGAGGAAGGAAGACCTTATAATTTATACTATCAGGTCAGCGTTATCCTGACACCAAAACCAGATAAAGACTTTATAAAAAAGGAAAATTACAGTTTATTGGGCTCTATGGATATATCTAAAACACCTTCAATAAAATATTTACAAACAAATTTCAATTTTATATTAAAAGATTTATATACCATGGCCAGCTGGGACTAACCCTAGGAATGCAAGGGTAGGTCAGCATAAGAAAATAATTAGATGTAATCATCACAATAATAGATGAAAAAATAAAAACTGTATGATCATATTAATTGATTAAGAAAAGGCATTTGACAAAATCCAACACCCTTTTCATGACAGAAACACATAGAAATCTAGGAAAATAAGAGAAATTCCTCAATATGACAGAGAGCTTTTATAGAAAACCCACAGGTAATATACTTAACGGTGAAAGATTAAAAGCTTTCTCACAAAGATTAGGAACAAAACAAGGATGTTTATTTTCGTTACTGTGATTCAAGACCTGCTTAAATACACTGATGACGTTTACAAGGAAATTGTGAATTCAATATGGAAATGATTTTATATCTTGGACCTTAAGTATTGATACTACTCTGATTTTAATGGATGTAGAATAAAAGAGAGAGACAGATAAATGGCTTTGCATTATCTTTTTCTACATCCATTCACAAAATAACTGGTTGCAATAAATGGCTTAGAGCATAAAGTTAAAACATGTCTGCAATCTGGCACAACCTTCCTGGCTTTCTTTATCTTTTTCCTCCTGGGGCCAACTAATTGAATAGCTTTTTCTCTCAGTTACGTAGTTATGCTCATAGTTATATTTGTAAAGCATGCTTTCAGTAGGGCAAATGCACAGCTTTGTAAATGGTTATCTATGTATCATAATAATTTTTTATTGAGTTCTCAAAAATCTCAGAAATAAGTGAAGTGCCCATTATAAATATACCAACATAAATATATTTATACCCATATAAGGTTTGTTAAATGAAAATAAAAGATTTTTTAGAACAAAAGTTGGACATGAAATAAGAATAATTTAAATTAAGCTCTCAATTTCCTGGATTGCATATTAATCATGGCTTTACTCATCCATTTATTCATTCCTTCAATAACTCATCTCTCTGTCAATTATGTATGTTGCTTTTTTTCACTGTCTACCAAGAACTGTGCTAAACTGTGAAAAAGATAGATATAACCACTTGCCTTGGAATTTTCAGTCTAATTAGTCACTATGTTTAACCTCATTGGTCAATCTTTTTGTTAAATTACAAAAAAAACTAAGATATTGACTGTCAAGGAAATATAATGTAACATATGTCCTTTCAATATCTAGGATGAAGTCAACGCAAAGTATTTAAGAAAGCTCGGCTATGTTGTAAATATTATGTCAAACATTTTATGTATAATCTTATTTAATTCTCACAACAGCCTTACAATATTTTACTGATCCTTTTTAACTACACTTATTTGCTATTGAAATGAACCGACTGCTATTATAAAGGGAACTGAAAAAAAAAATCTCCCCCGTACTTCAGAATATGATCTTCCCAAGCCAAAAGCAGATCCAAATTCATGTCTAAATGAAGTTTGAAGATATCATTAGAGTCACTATTGAGTCCTGCATTTTTCTCATAACCCATATTCAACTATTGACATAGCATGACCCCTTTTAACCCTTAAGTATCATTATCTTAAATATCTAAGCAATGTGATTTACTCACCAGTAGAATTTCAGTAGTTGAGGACCTCATCATATCCTGCATGGACAATGGCAGTATATTTCCAACTATACCAATGAATGACCTTTACTGCATGGACAATGGCAGTATATTTCTAACTATACCAATGAATGACCTTTAAGAGGTGCAAATAAGAACCTTTCTACATTCAATTAGAAATTCTTCACTCATTCCTTATTACTTTCACGATGGAATCCCACTACATAGCATGCCATGGACTTGTTACAGTCTAGATTCTACCCAGCTTGTCATATTCATGTCTTACCACTCTCTTGCCTGAACTTTATATTACTAAAAGATGAATTACCTATGGCATACACTTTCACTCAAGCTTCTATCTAATATCTTTGAACAGGACATTTTTTATTCCTGAACTGTTTTATCCTTTTTCTCCCCGACAGTCCTTTAAGATTCTATTCATGCTACTTCTCAAAAGAACCTTCTTTCAACAACTCTCTGTCCCCATTCCACACCAGTATGGGTTAAGTAAACTTTCCATCTTCTCCTTCTCATCAAAGTCTATGATCATATTTACTATAGGATTTATTGCACAGTATAAATTTTGACTTTGCTTGTTGGGGGATTAATTTATAACTCTCAGCCTGAGACAGTGGTGGAATCAGGATTTTCAAAATTTGAAGTCCAAATGGGTGATTGTTTTTCTATTGTAGACTACTGTCAAAGAGGCTAAGTAAATATGCACATAATATAACTTATGGTGGCTGCAACAATGATCAGTGGATCATTTTGCCTTTTTAGCACAGAGTTGATTCTCTGACCTAACAAAACAGAATGCAGTTAAACCATAGGAAAATTTTTACATTATAGTAGTTAAGAGAAGTAGTCACCATCTTTATCAGCTTTAATGGGGAGCGTTTTATTTAGTTAGTCCCAGAAAAGTTGATTTAGATTTATGAGGGAATTCTATGGCCATATTAACACATTCCTCAGTATAATATAAAGTCTAAGGTTTTCTAGACAGATGTCTTCTGAAAATAATAAGAATTTCATTTAGTTTTGTTGGTTCTAAGTAACAAAATTCACACTTGGCTGGTTCAAGCACTAAATAAATTCCTTAAATGATACTGGTAGTTCTCAAAATTGTAGGAAAGGCTGTCTCCTTAAATTTCTTCTCTACTTCGTAACCCGATTTTCCTAAGCCAAAACCTGATCCAAATTCAGATCTGAATAAATTTTAAAACTATCACTTGAGTCATAATTGAGTCCTTCACTTTCCTCATGTGCCCCAGACTTAAGATTATACAGTTAGTACCTCAGCCCGCATCCTACACTTTCCTGGTATGTGGTGGCACTTAATATGACCATGTACCTTATCAACACTGCTGAAGATTGGGTGCTACCATAAACTGTTTTCTGCCACTTGGCTTTCCTAGATCCTGTCTCGAGTTCTGGCCAAATGGCACTGAACAGTTGAGCCTAGGTTTCACACTTCTGTTCTAACTGCAATGAGACCAGAAAAAATGAGGATCTAGAGTTTTCAGCTTTAATTTTGGGAGGTGAACTCTGCCTCCACTGAGATTCATATTTAAAATTTTGCAAACATAAAGTGAAATTTGAGTTATTGAGTGGTCTAAAGTAAAAAATATCTACTACATATTTTTTCTATGTACTGAAGGGACAAAACAAATCAATTAGTCACTAAATTAGTCAATTCACTGAAATGTATTTATATACCAACCTTCGTGATATAAAATTTAGGCACTTTATCACTTTATTCCCAAAGAACTCTACAGTGTAGGCAGTATTATTATTATTATTATATTTTGTTTTTGAGATGAAGTCTCGCTCTGTCGCCCAGGCTGGAGTGCAGTGGATGGATCTCCGCTCACTGCAAGCTCCGCCTCTCGGGTTCACGCCATTCTCCTGCCTCAGCCTCCCTAGTAGCTGGGACTACAGGTGCCCGCCACCTCGCCCGGCTAGTTTTTTGTATTTTTTAGTAGAGACGGGGTTTCACCGTGTTAGCCAGGATGGTCTGGATCTCCTGACCTCGTGATCCACCCGTCTCGGCCTCCCAAAATGCTGGGATTAGAGGCTTGAGCCACCACGCCCAGCCAATGTAGGCAGTATTATAATCACTATAACCATTTTATAGATGAAGATTCTGAGACTCGAATACATTAAGTCTGTCCAAAACCACAATACTCGTAAGTGATTGAGTCTGGTGTTTATTTCACCAGAACTAGTGTTTGGTCCACTATATTACTTGTTCCCTGAAACAGTAGATTTCTCAGAAATATAACCAGTATTTGCATTATTTATTTCATGATTTGAAAGGCAAAAGACTAGTTATAATAAAACAAAATGTTGGGGACAGGGGAATAACATGGCTCTGATGATGCGTGCTGTAATCTGTGTTTTGAAGGCAACATTAGCCACATATACAAAATAATTTTCTCAAAGAAGATATAAGTAAGCTGTTGTTGAAGTAAAAAGAGAAATAAATTTAGTGGTAACTCTTGAACTTAACTATATTTCTCTCTTGATTATGTTATGAACTATAATACTGTTTATATTTTTAAATTATTTGTAATTAATATATAATATTTTTGCATACTTAGGGGTCCATGTGATATTTGATACACACATACAATGTGTAATAATCAAATCAGGGTATTTGGAATATCCATCACCTCAAGAATTTATCATTTATTCGTGCTGGGATATTTCAAATGTTCTCTTTTGTCTATTTTTGAATGTACAATATATTGTTGTTAACTATATTCACCTTACTGTGCTGTTGATCACTAGAACGTATTCCTTTTATCTAACTGTATGTTTGTACCCATTAACCAACATCTTTTCATCCCCCCACCATGATACCCTTCCAAGCCTCTGGTATGTGTTTATATATTTATATGAAATGAGAAGTACTCTATCTTGCTTTGCAAGGACTTTTGTGGCAAATACTTGAAAACGTCTTTCTCATTATTCCACTCTTTCCAAGCCAATTCTCTTTCCTTGCTTTTTTCCTCATGAAGAAAACTACTGCTTTCTAACAAAATCAGAGAAAAGTATAAAACTATTACGTACTTTTTTTCTCTCTCTAATAACATATAGCATTGTGTTTCTATTAAACGTAACAAAAGGTAGATGAAACAGATATTAGTTGCTCTTACCAAAAATCTTGGAGTCATTCTATGCTGACCATCCAGTCTATTACAAATCTTGTCACATTTTCCTTCAAAGTATATCCAGATTTTGATCACTTGTCATTACCCCATCTATCATCAATCTGGTTCAAACTCACCATCGCCTGCCTGAATTATTCTATGAGCCCCGCTCCGTGGCTTCTCCATTTCTGTATTTCTCTGTACATGCTGAACACAGCAGCAAGAATAATGCCAATTAACCATAAAAAATATCGTGCCACTTATCTGCTCAAAACCCTTTAACGGCTTTTCATCTCACCTAGAATAAAAGACAAAATCTTTTCTCTGACAAAGAAGTCTTACCGCTTCAGCTACCCTGCTATCTATGACCTGTTCTGCTTTGGAAGCTGCTCACATAGCTCCTTCCAGCTCTGCTGGTCATCTTATTCCAGCGCAGCACTCTCCCAACTCAGGGCCTTTGTGCTTGCTGACTCCTCTTCTCCAGAGTCCTCTTCCCCAAAGATATTCTTGCCTGGTTCCCTCATTTATTTCAGTGCCTTACTCAACAGTTACTGTATGAGTCAGGGTTCTCTAAAGGGACAGAACTAATAGGATAGATGTATATATGAAAGGGAGTTTATTAGGAAAATTGACTCACACGATCACAAAGTGAAGTCCCACAATAGACTGTCTGCAACCTGAGAAGCAAGGAAGCCAGGAAGATTCCCCAAACCTCAAAAGCAGTGCAGGCTTCAGTCTGTAGCCAAAGTCCAGAGAGCCCCTGGCAAACCACTGGTGTAAGACCAAGAGTCCAAAACCTGAAAAACTTAGAGTCTGATGTTCTAGGGCAGGAAGCATCCAGCATGGGAGAAAGATGAAGGCCCAAAGACTCAGCAAGTCTGCTCTTCCATCTTCTCCTACCTGTTTTATTCTAGCTGCACTAGCAGCTAATTAATTGGTGTGCACACAGTTTGAGGGTGGGTCTGTCTCTCCCAGTCCACTGACTCGAATGTTAAATTCCTTTGGCAGCACCCTCACAGACACATGCAGGAACAGTACTTCACATCCTTCAACCCAATCAAGTTGACACTCAATATTAACCATCATAGTTACCTTCTGAGAAGAAAAGAATCTTTGCAAATTTTTTACAATTAATTCTTAGTAGGGTTGCTAGATTTAGCAAATAAAGAAAAAAGGATGCCAAATTTAATTTTAATCTCAGATAAACGATGAATAATATTTTAGTATGTCTTGATACTGTGTGGGAAATATTGCATCAGACATACACTTTTAAAAGATGATTTATCTAAAATTTAAATTTAATTGTCATGGTGTATTTTTTTAGTTTCTACCCTCAAATTTAATATTGCCTTTCCCTATTTTGTGTGTTTTCTTCTTATTCCTTATCACTAACACACTATATATTTATACATCTTAATTATGATTTGTCTTCTGTCTAAAATGGAAGCTCTTTAATAACAGCATTTTAACTGCTGTCTTAACAGTATCCTCAGTGTCTCTAGCAGCGCCTGTTCATGGTAGACATAACAAGTATTTATAGAATGAATGAATGAATGTTCAAATGATTAAATTAACATAACAGAGTGCCTTTGCTCTGTGCAAGTCACTAAAGTGTTTAACATATATTATCAAATTTCATTCTTGCAATTGTCTTTTGAAATAGCAACTATCAAATTCCCATTTCTAAACTTAGGATCCTGAGTTTCAGAGAGGATAGTATTATTTTTTATTTCCCTTCAAATTTTAATGACAAAACTTAGACTTAAAACATATTGTGTTTCATTAATTCCATATTTTGTTTTATAATTTAACATGAAAATTATGCATTTCAAAATATGTATATAACTGACTTGAAATAATGTAGTCTTTTTTCTTTTGAGGTAGATAATAAAAGAGTTCAGGGTATTTTCTTAAATACTTTTTGATATTTTGAGAACATCGTCCAATAATGATGTCTAATAAATCCCTCTGTATATTTAATCCTGCTAATTAACAGTTTCATAACCTAATCAAAAATTTTTAAAAAAGATTACAATTTAACACATCTTTAGAATATATTTTGAACTAATTCCACAAACTTGCTAATATCCAGAAATCATAACATACAGGATTTGTATGTCTAAATGAAATCACTATTCGATTTACAATTTAATAGGCAAAATATTTAAAAATCCCTTCTTTCTTATGTAGATTTCTAAATAAATTAATTTTTATCCCAAAGCCCCAAATTCCAAATTTTGAAGCTTAAGATAGGGATATATTTTTAAATACTATGAAATAGCAGAAGCAGCAAACAATGAATATAAATTATTCATTAAAATTAAAATTAAATTATTCATTTAAATCAATTTAAAAATACACTCCAAAGCTAGAGATAATTTTATGCGGTGGAGAGAGGAAAAGCTTTGGAGTACTCTAGGCCAAGTAAAAATTCTATTATTTACCTGAATTATTGTCTAAACCAACTAGGGTGCCTATCATTTATCTACATTAACCTGCATATTTAGGGATTTTATCATTTTCTTGCATTGTAGCTTTGGACAAATTCCTTCATTTCTCCTTTAGAGAAACTCTAAGTCATTATTTCTGACAGATCATCAATGACGGACCAGAATACCATGTTATGTAAATTTCATACAATGGCAGAAAAAGACATGCAAGCTAAATTGCCGAAATCAATTGAGAGGCTTTAAAATCGCATGTTTGATCAGGGCTGAAGTTCCCTAATCTTATTCTCATCCAGTATTTTTCCTATGTATTGGTGTCTATAGATGGAGCAGACTAGGCCAAAGCTTTAAAATCTTAGTGCCTTCCTAGCAGGCAGACTCAGAATTAAAAAAAAAAAAAAAAAAAAAAAGACAAACAAACAACTTAGTGCAGTATTATTACCTGTGTGAAATCAGGAAAAGATACAAAGAGAGAGACAGATTGCAAGAAAGAGGAGGAAAAAGAGGGAAATAAATAACCTCATTTCTTAAATGTCACAACTTTTACTGATTTTGTGCTATTTTTAAAAAAATCAGTATAGCTATAAGTATCCTCACAACTATGCAACATGTTTAGAAATTTTCAGTGCTGTCTTACCATATGTTATCAAAAACAATCACACACATCTACATATACTTATACATATTTTTTCTCTTGAAATGAAATTGAGAATAGTAACATAGAACTGTGTTTGGTTTATATCTATTTGATGCACCACTGACCAAAAATACAGCTATTGAAATGTGGCATAAAGCATGGATTTTGTACTACCTCATTGTACATAAGAAGAATGAACTACTGTCATTGTTTTTACACACAAAGCAAACCACCACCACTACAGCATTTCCTACTATTTACCAAAAGAAATCTTTGCAATAATAAACCTTCTCCGTATGGTCCAGAAAACATACTCTCCATTAAAGAAATGTGTATAACATTTTATTAATAAGGCAAAAAACATTGGTGATAGGGTTCATTAAAAATAAAACCAGACCAGCAATCTGGAGAGTCTCAATAAATTTAAGAAAATTAAAATTATATCAAGCACTCTCTCAGATCACTGTGGAATAAAACTGGCAATGAACTCCAAAAGGAACCTTCAAAACCATGAAAATACATGGAAATTAAATAACCTGCTCCTGAATGGGCACTGGGTCAAAAACAAAATCAAGATGGAAGTTAAAAAATTATTCGAGTTGAACAACAGTCATGATGTAACCTATCAAAACCTCTGAGATACAGCAAAGACAGTGCTAACAGGAAAGTTCATAACCTTAAATGCCTACATCAGAAAGACTGAAAGAGTATAAACTGACATTCTAAGGATACACCTCAAGGAACTGGAGAAACAATAACAAACCAAACCCAAACCCAGCAGAAGAAAGGAAATAACTAAGATCAGAGCAGAACAAAATGAAATTGATACACAAATACAAAGGATAAATAAAACAAAAAGCTGATTCTTTGAAAAGATAAATAAAGTTGATAGACCATTGAAAAGATTAACCAAAAAAAGAAGAGAGAAATACAAATAACCTCACTAAGAAACGAAACGGGAGATATTACAACTGATACCACTGAAATACAAAAGGTCTTCAAGGCTACTATGAAGACCTTTACACACATAAACTAGAAAACCTCAAAGAGATGGATAAATTCCTGGAAAAATACAACCCTCCTAGCTTAAATCAGGAAGAATTAGTTACCCTGAACAGACCAATAACAAGCAGCAAGATTGAAATAGTAATTTTAAAATTGCCAACAAAAGAAACTACAGGACCAGACGGATTCACAGCAGAATTCTACCAGACATTCAAAGAATTGGTACCAATCCTTTTGACACTATTCCACAAGATAGAGAAAGAAGGATCCATCCCTAATTCATTCTATGAAGCCAGCATCAACCTAATACCAAAACCAGGAAAGGGCATAACTAAAAATGAAAACTACAAACCAATATCCTTGATGAATGTAGATACTAAAATCCATAACAAAATACTAGTTGACTGAACCCAACAACATATCAAAAAGATAATCCACTATGATCGAGTGGGTTTCAAACCAAGGACACAGGGATGTTTTAACATATGCAAGTCAATAAATATAATACACCACAGAAACAGAACTAAAAATAAACATTACATGATAATTTCAATAGATGTAGAAAAAGCATTCGACAAAATCCAGTATCCTTTATGATTAAAACTCTCAGCAAAACTGGCCTACAAAGGACATACCTCAATATAATAAAATCCATCTATGACAAACCCACAGCCAATATAACACTGAATGAGGAAAATGGTTGAGTGCATTCCCTCTGAGAACTGGAACAAGGCAAGGATGCCCTCTTACCACTACTCCTCAACATAGTACTGGAAGTCCTAGCCAGAGCAATCAGACAAGAGTAAAAAAAAAAGCATCCAAATTGGTAAAGAGGAAATCAAACTGTCACTGTTGATAATATAATTGTTTACCTTGAGAACCCTAAGGGCTCTTCCAGAAAGCTCCTAGAACTGATAAAAGAATTCAGCACAGTTTCCAGATACAAGATTAATGTACACAAATTAGTAGCTCTTCTATACATCCACAGCGACTGAGCAGAGAATCAAATCAAGAACTCAACCGCTTTTACAATAGCAGCAAAACAAACAAACAAAAAACCAAACAACAAAAAAAGGAATATACCTAACCAAGGAGTTGAAAGACCTCTACAAGGAAAACTACAAAACTCTGCTGAAATAAATCATAGATGACACAAACAAATGGAAACACATTCCATGCTCATGGATGGGTAGAATCAATATTGTGAAAATGACCGTACTGCCAAAAGCAAGCTACAAATTCAATGCAATCTCCATAAAAATACCACCATCGTTCTTCACCAAATTAGAAAAAAGAATTCTACAGTTCACATGGAACCAAAAAAGAGCCTGCACAGCCAAAGCAAGACCGAGCAAAAAGAACAAATCTGGAGTCATCACACTACCTGAATTCAAAGTATACTGTAAGGACATAATCACCAAAAATAGCATGGTACTAGTATGAAAATAGGCACATAGACTAATGGAACAGAATAAGGCGTCCAGAAATTAACTCAAATACTTGCAGCCAACAGAACTTCGAAAAAACAAACAAAAATATAAAGCGGGGAAAGGACACCCTTTTCAACAAATTGTGCTGGGGTAATTGGCTAGCCACATGTAGGAGAATGAAACTGGGTCCTCATCTCTCACCTTACACAAAAGTCAACTCAAGATGGATTAAGGACTTAAACCTAAGGCTTGAAACTATAAAAATGCTAGAAGATAACATTGGAAAAACCTTTCCAGACATTGGCTTAGGCAAGGAATTTTTATGACCAAGAATCCAAAAGCAAATGCAATAAAAACAAAGATAAATAGCTGCGACCTAATTAAACTGAAGGGCTTTTGTACCATAAAAGGAACAGTCCACAAAGCAGACAGACAACACACGGTGTACACAATCTTTACATCTGACAAAGGACTAATATACAGAATCTACAACGAAGTCAAACAAATCAGTAAGATAAAAACAAACAATCCCATCAAAAAGTGGGCTAAGGACATTTCTCAAAAGAAGATATACAAATGGCCAACAAACATATGAAAAAATGCTCGACATCACTAAGATCAGGGAAATGCCAATCAAAACCACAATGTGATACCACCTCACTCCTGTAAGAATGGCCATAATAAAAAAATCAAAAAGCAGTAGATGTTGGCATGGATGTGGTGAACAGGGAACACTTCTACACTGCTGGGGGAATGTAAACTAGTACAGCCCCTGTGGAAAACGTGGAGATTCCTTAAAGAATGAAAAATAGAACTACCATTTAATCCAGCAATCCCACCACTGGGTATTTACCAGAGGAAAGGAAGTCATTTGAAAAAGATACTTGCACACACATGTTTATAGCGGCACAATTCACAACTGCAAAATTGTGGAACCAACTCAAATGCCAATCAATCAACAAGTGGACAAAGAAACGGTTTTATATATATACACACACACACACACATATATACACACACATATATATACATAAATACATATACATACACACACGTGTATATATATATAAAACTAACAGTAATGAATGAACTAACAGCATTTACAGGGACCTTGATGAGATCGGAGACTATTATTCTAAAGTGAAGTAACTCAGGACAGGAATGGAAAACCAAACATCACATGTTCTCACTGATATGTGGGAGCTAAGCTATGAGGATGCAAAGGCATAAGAATGATACAATGGACTTTGGGGACTTGGGGGGAAAGTGGGAGGGGGGCGAGGGATAAAAGACTACAAATAGGGTGCAGTGTATACTGCTCGGGTGATGGGTGCACCAAAATCTCACAAATCGTCACAAAATAACTTACTCATGTAACCAAATACCACCTGTACCCCAATAACTTATGGGAAAAAATAAAGTGACATAGTAATAGCAAAAAATAAAAAATAAAAAAACCCCCACAAGCAAACAAATACCCTCAGTGTCTCAAGCATCTTCCTAACGTCCAAGGAATAATATACAAGGCAATCCTAACATGGTGAAACCCCGCCTCTATTAAAATACAAAAAGTAGTCAGGTTTGATGGCACACGCCTGTCATCCGAGCTACTCTGGAGGCTGAGGCAGGAGAATCACTTGAACCTAGGAGGTGGAGGTTGCAGTGAACTGAGATCACACCACTGCACTCCAGCTTGGGCAACAGAGTGAGACCCTGTCTCAAAACAAAAACAAAAACAAAAACAAAACCACTTAAATGTCTTCACTCCCATTCTCCTGTCTGAACAAACTAAAATCTGATGACTTTTATTGGGCCCATGAGACAAGTCACAGGACAAACTGCCATCCTGAAGTCTGGAAGGACAGGGTGTGCAGAGACTCAGCCACTGTGATCTGCTTAGCTGAAGCAGAAGTTACAGGGGTCATCACATGTTAGGAATATTTAAATGATAATTTTAACACATTGCTGGAGAATGAATGTGGACTAGGGCAATAGTGAGAACCCCTTAGGCGATTGTAGTTTTAGAAGAACCCTTATAATTTTGCTGAGTTTATCTCCAGAAATCACTCTAGGTTCTCGCAGTGAAGAGCCAGGATATTTGGGCCTCTGGCTGCATGATGGGAAACGTAATCTCTGTAAAATATACTGAGCCTTCTTCATAACAAAGGCTTACACTTCAGGTGAAAGACTTTGCCAGAACTATGTCTCAGGTGGGAAAAGGGATTTCAGCCTGACGTCCTGATGCCTCTAGCCTTCCTGCCTCACTTAACACAGAAAAATCATCGGGCTGGTATAACAGGGCTTTAAGAAATTATGTTGCAAACATTGCAGCCAGAAAAGTGAGTAGGGAAAAAGGCAAACGGACAAAAAAGCTGTACTTCTTGTTTCCAGTCTGACATGTAAGAAGCTTAGAAGTTGCCACTCTGTCCTGTTGACATACAAATCTGAACAAACTAAAACAATCAATAATTATTCTTAGAATCATAAAAATAAAGAGGTCATAGGAGCATGATGCTGCCTCTAAAACTGGGGATGCAAAAAAGCAAATAAATAGAATTACAACTCAACCAAAGACAAAATCCATGAACAGACACTTCCACAGGAACCTGTGTCAGGAGAGGGAAACCCGAATTGTAACTGACAAATTGCTGTGGGTTCATTGTGAAGTCTGAGAGAGAAAAACTCCAGGGAGACCCAGGTATGAGGTGTCCCCACACTTTTATGAAGTTTGCCTCCTGGAGCTCTACCAGTTTCTCACAGTGGATATCAGAGAAAAAACTCCCTGTGATTCTGGCAGGGGAGAGGAAAAAAAAAAAAAACAACTTTTTGAAATATGCCAGTGTTCCATTCTTCTTAACAAGGTCTAACCTCAGTAGAAACTCTTTAACCCGAGTCTAACCTGCTGCAGTTTTATCAAAGCCTATCTGACCTGGAGAAAGGGAAGTACCCAACTCCAGCTCCTTTAAACCAACCTGTCCCACCTAAGCAGGTGGAAGGGGGTCTGAGAAGCCCTTGTGAAGTTCACTATCTACAGGTACAGGCTCATTAAGAAACTCAGACCTAATCATAGAACTATAGAAGCTTCCTTCCCTTGACAATTTATCTTCGTATTACTTAAGACCTACATGCATGAATTTTTTCTACTCAGTATATCATATCCAGCTTTCAAAAAAATATTGTGAGGATTGCTAAAAGATCAAAGACGATTTAAGGAGACACAGCAAGAAACAGAACCAGATTTATATCTGGCAAAAATCTTGAAATTATCAGACTGAGAATTTAAAACAACTATAACTAATATGCTAAAGGCTCTAATGAAAACTAGGAATAGAGGATAACTTCCTCAATTTGATAAACAAAAAAATCTACAAAACATCTACAGATAACATCAAATTTAATGGTGAGAAACTGGAAGATTTTTCACTAAGACCAGGAACAAGCAAAGCTATTTTCTTTTACCACTGTTTTTCCACATTATACTGGAAATCTTATGTAATGCACTCAGACAGGGGAACAAAAATTGTATACAGATCTGGGATAAAGTAATAAGCTGTTGTCATTGTTGTTTTTGTTCACAGGTGACATGATTGTCTATGTAGAAAATCTAAAAGAATTGTCAAAGAACTCTGAAACTAAAATCTGAAAATTTAAGGATGTACAATACAAGGTTCATATTAAAAATCAATGATTTTCCTTTATAACAACAATAAATAAGTGGAATTTGAAATTAAATGCACAGTACCATTTATATTATCACCCAATAAAATGATATACTTAGGTATAAATCTATCAAAATATGTATGCGATCTGTCTGCGGAAGAATACTACAAAATTCTTTTGAAAGAAATTGAAGAACTAAATAAATGGAGAAATAATACATGTTCATGGATAGGAAGACTCAATATTGTCAAGATGTCAATTTTCTCCCAATTTATGAATTCAATGCAATCCCAATCATAGTCCAAGCTAGTTATTTTGTGCATATTCACCAGCTGATTTTAAATGTTATAGGGAGAGGCAAAAGGTTTAGAATAGCAAACAGTATTAGACAACAATGTATGACTGGCACTGCCAAAATTTAAGACTCATTTTAAAGCTACAATAATCAAGACAACAGGATCTTGACAAAATAATAGACAAGTTGATTAATAAAATAAAATAGATATTCCATAAATAGACCAATACAAATATATTCAACTGATGTTTGACAAAGGAGCAAAGGAAATACAATGGAGAAAGTGTAGTATTTAAAACAATTGGCCCTGTAACAATGGGACACATGCAAAAAATAGAGCTCAACCCAGATCTTACACTCTTCAGAAAAACTATGTGCCAAATGAATCAAAAATCAAAATGTAAAACACTGCTGGGCTCAGTGGCTCACACCTGTAATCCCAACATTTTGGGAGGCTGAAGTGGGCAGATCATCTGAGGTCAGGAGTTCGAGACCAGCCTGACTAAAATGGTGAAACCCTGTCTGTACTAAAAATACAAAAAAATTAGCCAGATGTGGTGGCACACACCTGCAATCTCAGCTACTTGGGAGGCTGAGGCAGAAGATGGCTTGAACCCTGGAGGCAGAGGTTGCAGTGAGCCGTGATCACACCATTGCACTACAGCCTGGGTGACAGAGCGAGACTCCATTTCAAAACAAACAAACAAACAACAACAGCATCAAAGCAAACAAACAAAAAAACAGAAAAACACAAAACTAACTAGTAAGCTCCAATAAGGTAACACAGAAAAAAACCTACATGACTTTGGATATGGTAATGAATTTTTAGATGCAACATGAAAGGCATAATCCAAGGTAGAAAGAAATTATAAGTGGTGTTACATTCAAAATAAAATTTCTGCTCTGTGAAAGACATTGTCAGGAGAATAAAAAGACAAGCCACACACTGAGAAAAATTATTTGCAAAAGACATATTTGATAAAGGATTATTATCCCAAAATATACAAAGAACTCTTAACACTCAATAATTTAAATAAAGCTTTTTTTTTTTAAAGGGCAAACAACAAAAACAATAATTTGACAAGAGAGACCTAATTAAGCCAAACAGCATCTGCACAGAAAAAGAAACTATCAACAGAGTAAATAGACAACCTACTGAATGGGAGAAAATATTTGCAAACTATGCATCTGATAATGAACTAATAGCCAGAATCTATAAGAAAATTAACAAGCCAAAAGCAAATAACCCCATAAAAAATGGGCACAGAATATGAAAAGACGCTTCTCAAAAGAGGACATACAAGTGACCAACAAACATGAAGAAATGCTCTACATTACTAATCATCAGAGAAATACAAATCAAAACCACAATGAGATACCATATCTCACCAGTTAGAGTGGCTTTTATTAAAAACTCAAAAAATGACAGATGCTAGTGAGACTGTGGAGAAAAGAGAATACTTATATAATATTGGTAGGAATGAAAATGAGTTCAACCACTGTGTATAGCAGTTTGGAGATTTGTCAAAGAACTTAAAACAGAAATACCATTCAACCCAGAAATCTCATTACTGGGAATATGTTCAAAGAAAAATAAATAATTCTATCAGAAAGACACATGTAGTTGTATGTTCATCACAGTGCTATTTACAATCACAAAGACATGAAATCAGCCTAGGTGCCCATCAACAGTGGATGGGGTAAAGAAAATGTGGTACACGTACACCATGGAAAAATACATATCCATGAAAAAGAACAAAATCATATCCTTTGCAGCAACGTGGATGCAGCTAGAGGACTTATCCTAAATGAATTAATACAGAAACAGAAAATCCAGTACTACATGTTCTCACTTATAATTAGGAGCTAAACATTGAGTACTCAAGGATATAAAGATGGCAACAATAAAAACTGGGGACAACTAGAGGGTAGAGGGTGGGAGGGTGGTGATGATTGAAAAACTAACTATTGGGTACTATCCTCAGTATCGGAGTGATAGGATCAGTCATACCCCAAACCACAGCATCATGCAATATACCCAGGTAGGAAACCTGCACATATAACCCCTGAATCTAAATAAAAGTTGAAATTATAGAAACAACCACCCCCCCAAAAAAAATGAGCAAAAGACTTTAACAGACACCTCACCAAAGAAATACACAGAGGTTAAACATATAAAAGGATGCTCCCATATAATATGTCATCAGAGAAATGAAAATTAAAACAACAATGACATGGCAGTCCATACCTATTAAAATGACCAAAGTCAAGAGAATTGAAAACACCAAAGGCTGATGAAACAGTGGAACAACAGGAACTCTCATTCATTGATGGTAGTAGTAGAAAATGGGATAGCCACATTGGAAGACAACTGGGCAATTTTTATCAAGCAAAACATATTCTTACCTTGTAATCCAATAATCATGCTTCTTGGCATGTATCCAAGTGCAGTGAACATGTATGCCCACACGAAACCTGCACGCAGATGTTTATAGCAGTTTTATTCACAATAGTCAAAACTTGTACCATGGTTTGTACCATAGTCTCTTTATCCGTTCGTCTAATGAAGCAGATATTCTTCATTAGATGAATGGAAAAAGAGACTATGGTACCTCCAGAAACTGGAATTTTATAAAAAGATATGAAATATCCAACCATATAACAACATGGAGGAAACGTAAATGCATATTACTAAGCAAAAGAAGGCAATGTTAAAAGGCTACATTATGTATGACATTCTTGAAAAAGCAAAACTATCAAGACAGTAAAAATGTCAGAGTTTTCAGGGATAAAGGAGGGATGAATAGCCAGAGCATAGAGGCTCTTCAGGTTAGTGAAATTAGCATGTAGGATACTATAGTGGTCATTATAAATTTGTTTAAACCTATAGACTGTACAACACCAAAAGTGACCCCGAATGTAAACTGTGGGATTTGGGTCACGATAACATTTAATTGTAGATTCATCAATTTCAAGAAATGTACCACTGTGCTGGAGGATGTTGATAATGGGAGAAGCTGTACATGTGTGGGGACAGGAGGTATTTGAGAAATCTTTCTACCTTTTGATCAATTTTTTCATGCAACTAAAACTGCTAGAAAACAAAAGTCTGCTTTTGAAGGTTATACTTTGAGTCATAGGCATACAGGATTGAAATTTAACTAAAAGGTTATAGAATGCTACTGGTCCCACGCTTTACCACCATACCAACAAAGCTGGCTCCTGTATAAGAACAAGAGATTACTACCACTGGTAGAATGGCAAAATGCAAAATCTTTCTCAAGTGAGGTATTTATAGAAGACCATAGTCAAGAGTAGAGATAGTTAAAAAGGCCATTAGAGACATGTGAAGCATCTGCCACCTATAGTTACAGAAGAAAGCTCTACTTATGACCAGATTAGCAAATTCTTGCATTTAATGCCTATTTAGTTTAGTTTTCATTTCCTGATATAATATGTTTGGTTTTCAACAACAACAACAATTCAAACTGCAAGACATGGCAAAAGGCAAAAAGAAAAATAAGTCTTTTGAGTTTCTGCCACTTATAGCTACAACACACATTTCAGAACCAGACTCTAACATAACATAATATTGGAATTATCAGCTAAGTAATTTAAAATAAACTATAAATAATACGTTATGTGTTTAATTGCAAAAGCAGACAACATGTAAGCACAGAAGGACATCATAAACTGAATGGTGAAAATTAACAGAAAGAAGCAAAAGGAAACACTAAAAATAAGAAAACACTGTAACAGAAGCAAACTTTTCAATGTGTTTATCATTAAATGTAACATTGCCTAAGTGGGTTTTAAGATAGGATCATATATATATATATATACACACACACACACACACACACATACATATATGGTCATATATAAATATTTTAAATGAAGTGCAAGAAAAAATGAAAACAGTAAAAACAGAACAGAACATTCAAGAACTCTGGGAATACTGAAGAAGAAGGAAAAGAGAACACAGGAGAAAAAAACCTTACAATTAATAGTGGCCAAGGATCTTAAAAAATTATTGTCAGGCATCATATTAGAGATCCAGAAAAATCAGAAAACACTAAGCAGAATAAATCATACACACACACACACACACACACGTCACACCTAGACATATCATATTCAAGCTGCAGAAAAACAGACAAGAAAAATGTAGCAGAGCAACTGCAACTCTCCTCCATTGTCAGTGCCAATAGAAAATGGTACAGCCATGTTGGAGGGCAATGTGGCAGTATTATTTTTACAAAGCTAAACATATCTTACCATACAATCCACCAGTTGCTCTCTTAAGTATATACTCACCTTAGCTGAAAACGTACGCCCCATAAAAACTTGCATATAGTGTTTATAGTAGTTTATTCATAATCACCAAACTGGAAACAATCAAGGTATCTTTTAGTACTGGATGGATAAATGAACTTTAGCACATGGATATGATTTTTTATCCATGTGCTAAAGTTCATTTATCCATCCAGTACTAAAAGACTATTCAGTAATTTTTTTAAAGGTAAGATATTAAGCTAAGAAAACATATGGAGGGCCTTCAAATACATACTTCTATATGAAATAAGCCAGTTTAGAAATACTATATACTGCATCATTCCATCTATATCAGAGGTCCTCAACCCCCTGCCCCGGGTCATGTACTGGTGCCCGTACTGCTGATCCCTGCTAGGAACCGGACCGCATAGCAAGTTTGGTCCAGTGGCAAGCTTGGTGGGCAAGCGGGCATTACTGCCTGACTTCCGCCTCCTGTGGAATCGCGGTGGCATTAGATTCTCAGAGGAGGGCGAACCCTGTTGTGAACTGCACATGCGAAGGATCTAGGTTGCACGCTCCTTATGAGAATCTCACTACTGCCTGATGACCTGAAGTGGAGCAGTTTCATCCCGAAACCATCCTTCTATTCCTCCCCTCTGCCTGTGGAAAAATTGTCTTCCACAAAACGGATTTCTCATGCCAACAACATTGGGACCGCTGATTTATATGACCCTCCACAAATGCCAATACTATAGAAACAGCAGATGAGTGGTTCCCAGGGGTTCAAATTGAGGTAGAGGTGGTTGAATAGGTGAAATACAGGGCTTTTTTTTCTTTTTTTTTTTAAACGGAGTCTCGCTCTGTAGCCCAGGCTGGAGGGCAGTGGCGCCATCTTGGCTCACTGCAAGCTCCGCCTCCCGGGTTCACGGTATTCCCCTGCCTCAGCCTCCCGAGTAGCTGGGACTACAGGCACCCACCACCACGCCCGTCTAATTTTTTGTATTTTTAGTAGAGACGGGGTTTCACCGTGTTAGCCAGGATGGTCTCGATCTTCTGACCTCGTGATCAGCCCGCCTCGGCCTCCCAAAGCGCTGGGATTACAGGAGTGAGCCACTGTGCCCGGCCACACAGGACATTCTTTTAATACAGTGAAACTATTCTGTATAATACTGTAATGGTGAATATTCACTATATCTTTGTCAAAACTCATAGAACATTACAAGATAAAGAGAAAAACTTTAAATAATGCAAATTTTAAGAAGCCATTTAAGACACAGGCAATCCGGGAATGAAATGCAGATGGTTATAACTGCCTAAATATATTACAATGTATGAAACAATCTCACTCAAGTTACTGTGAGAAAAGGTGCTGACCTAAGTCAGTTTGAAAGTTGGTGAAATTGTAAGATTCATGGCAAAAGGAAGGATCCATTAGCACTCTACTCTAGCTGATAAAGGTTTTTCCCATGTAGGTAGAGTTAATAATTCTGAAACTCAATATGTATCGGGGAATTAAATAATATGTTTATTTATTTAATTAACAATATGTTAAATAATTAAACAATATGTTTAATTATTTATTTAACAATATGTTTAATTAACTCAATATGTATAGGGGAGGTAAATAGATGTTGTATAGTGCCAGCCAGTTTTCTCACTGTTGGGGTGGAAGGTCACAGCGAAGCAAGGGAGAAAGCTAGAATGACCTATGTGGTAAAGGAGTGGAGTATGAGATCCTATGGACGCATGGTTATCTTAATATAGATAATGATGGTAATATATAGAAATATATTTAAACATGTGTGTGTACCTGGGTTAGTATACACACAAATTTTCTTGCTCTGTCTGCTGAGAGGGACTAGAGGGAATCTCCAGTCCTGAAGCATGGTCTCTTTACCAATACCAGTGAATTTATAAGACTTTCCACATTTCCAGTAGGAACAGGCACTATTCCTGACTCTGTGTGTGTACCACATCCTGTTTCTTCCAGTACTTTGCAATACATTTCTTAGACTTGAGTAAAATCCTCACACACATATTCTGATGAGTGTCCTGATGAACTCTTGAGTGGGACTCTCTGCGGCTCTCCAGGGTTCTCTGTCTTTTCAGATCTCTCCTCTTCAATACTCTGACTATCTTGGTCTTCCCCAGACTCCCAGCTCCGTCTCCTGACCTCAGGGAATCTGCTGGGTTTTGCCTCGTTTTCGTCTTACTGTGTCTCAGCCTAGACACCCTCTAGACATTAAGCTAGGATGACCTTGAGACATAACTCAGTTGTTTTATGTCTCTTAGAGATCACAGTTCTTTGGCACTTGCTTCCCAGGGTCTTGAAGGCCACTGTTTCATGCATTTTGTTAGTTTAGTTGTTATCAAATGTAATCATTGAGGAAAAAAATGCCTAATATTTTAAATTTAGTTTTATTACTAAGAATCATCCAACCTTCAAAATAATTTTAATTCACACAGATTATTTTCCCTAAATAATAAGCATAATACCTTATATTAGTGAGTTAATGTGCTCATAACACACCATGTATAGGATAGAGGATGGAGCAAAGACTTAAAATAAAAAGAAAAGCAGCCCTTCTTACAGTTGTTCATCCTCTGACATTTCACCTAGTGCTGTTAGCAATGATCTATGAAATACAAGACATTTGGCAGGGCGAGTAACTCCTTCATTGGGTCCAAACTGTGACAGAATCCTATCATATCAAAGAATTAACAAAAGTAAAATTTCCATCACCCTGCGTTTTGAAACTTTCTGTCCTGAAATGGCTCAGGACTGAATTTCAGGCATCCTTTATAGGCACATACGATTTAATAGTTCAGGAGCAGGAGACACACTGATATCTTTGCCAAATGACATTTAGTGTAATATTTAACAATACACAGCTGGCTTCACCCGAAAAAGTATTTTCAAAACCAGGAAATAACTGTGTTGCAGGCTTAGTATTGATATGATTTTATTCCATCCTCAAAATCTTCATAAGACTTTGGTTTGGGAGCTCCATTGAGTATCAGCTTCCCCAAAGGGAGGTTTGAAGCAGGTCTACCAAGTCTATCTTCTATCTACAGTGAGAAGGACAGTAACCTTTTGCAAAAGGAGTTCTGGAATGCCTTTGTGAGACAGATTGGTCATAACACTTTTCTCCTTGTGCTTTTCTTCCCCCCTTGGGATTTTATAAAATAACTTGCTCACGGTCCCAGAAGGGTTAGCAATTGAGGCAAGAGCTGAACTCAGCCCCTATCCCAGTTTCCAGGCTGTGTCTTTGACAGTTTCTAACAGCTCATAAATGGCCTTGATGCTGAAACTTTCCTTAGAGGCTTTTTTTGAAAAGGAGCAATTGAGGATGTTTGATGAATTCTTATTACCGTAGCTTCCTTTTTCTCCAATGTGTTGTACAGTCATGCAGTCAACAATAAAATGTATAAGTGCACATAAATGATCCCTCTATTGTGAAAATCGCAGCAGAAGACAAGCAATTATGTGGGGGAGTACATTAGGTAATACTGTTTTGCTTAGTTTAAGAGCCTCGGCTTTATTCCGAGTGTTGAACTCAATTTCCATATTACTCAGAAGACATTGATCATTACTAGCCTAAGTAAATATTCATTTTGATTGTCTCAGCAGGCATTCTCTGTGGTCATGTTTTAACTCCTCATGCAAGCAAAAGGAAACATTTGATAGATATTTTGGCTGGTGTCTGCCATTACAAAACATATCCAAGCAGGTGTAGAATAATGATACCATATTAAAAAAGGCCATGTGAACAATATATTGTATTGCCAAAGTAATGCACTCAGTTTATCACATTTGACCATTCAAAGAATATATAAAAATAAAATTTCATTCTTAAACCCACATTATGGGTGGGTAAAATAGAGCACACAGTATATGAGGCATGTTGGCATTCCCATGACTCATAAAAAGTTCTGCTGCAAATTGAATTCAGAAAACTGATGTGCTTAGTACAGTGATGATTCAAATAGGAATTAGGTGTTATTAATTTGTTCCATCTCTTTCTCTTTGTCTCTGTCTTCAGTGTTCTCTCTGTCTCTCCTTTTCTCTCTTTTACTGTCATGCAACGGATAAAGGGAAAGCTACAGAGAATATAAGAACATAGAAAGCTCTTTAACAAGGCCCTTTAATACCTGCTCCAACCTAATTATCAGCCTCAGTACCACTCCCATACACCTACTTGGTAAAACCCTACTATCTAAGCTCTCAAATTTCCCAAACTGGTTGCATCGTGACACTGTGTCCTGATACATATCATTGCCTTTTGCATATTTCTGAGTTCCACTCTTTGCCTTGAAAATATCTCATCTTCAATTACACACACCTACAAAGGCTTCTACTGAGTGGTCCCACAGGACTTTGGTCATTATTAACCTTTGTAATTGTTGTACTGTGATATACTGGATTTTCTAGTAAACTCAGGTCCCACAAGACAACTACAAAATATTTTAACCATTTTTTTCCCCAGCACCTAATCTATTTATTAAGCATCGGTTGAACTCAAGAGGTCAAACCCCACCCAGGAACTCCTCTGCAGGCAGGTTTAAAATCCTTCTTGAACTCAGGGTTACTATAGAATTTCCAAAATATTGAGATATTTTTAATGAAAATAGCCTATAAATCAATTGCTTCACACACACATACACAAACATACACAAACATACACAATTAGGTAACTCTTAATATGCTTATGTGACAACTAATATGCCCATTTTCCAGATAGGGGAATCACCTTCAGAAAATAATCTAAGTTACTCTATTTGCACGGCTAACGCTAAGTAAAAAATGAAGCCTAGGCAGGCTGATTCAGGGTGCTATGCATATTCACATGTATATACTTTTTAGTTGATAAACACACTAATCTTCCATGCACTGATTTAGTTTCTGTAGCACTTTTTAAAGCAGAACTGCACCAGCCACTGTATTCTGCTTTGTTATTCTCAACGATATGATACTTCAAGATCAGAGAAGGCACATATTGAGACCAGAGAAGTAGGCCAGTCCCAGTGGCTCACACCTGTAATCCCAGCAGATTGAGAGACTGAGGCAGGTGGATCACTTGAGCTCAGGAGTTCAAGACCAGCCTGGCTAATGAGGTGAAACTTTATCTCTACTCAAAATTACAAAAATTAGCCGGGCGTAGTGGTGCACGCCTGTAATCCCAGCTACTCAGGAGGTTGAGGCATGAGAATCACTTGAGCCTGGCAGGCAGAGGTTCCAGTGAGTTGAGGTCAAGCCACTGCACTCCAGCCTGGGCGACTAATTGAGACTCTGTTTCAAAAACAAAAACAAAAACAAAGCAAAGCAAAAACAGAGAAGTAAAGTAACTTACTCAAGGTTATGCTCCTAGAAACAAGTGTTGGAACAACAATTTGAATTTCAGCCACTCTGAGTGCAAATCCTGAACTATTGCACATACCTTTTCCTCAGTGGGAGGCATATTATTATCCAGAGAATCATGATAAATGGAAATATGAATACAATACAGTGCTAATTCTTACAGCGCTCAGCCTGGTATATCTGTATACAGTCACATTTCTTATAAATACGATGAATCTTTTTGTGTGCATGATTACAGTGATAATAATTTTCCTTCATAAGGGAGGTTGGATGTCTTTAATTTGCTCACATTCAAGCAATAGCAAATGGTTACCTCTGTACTTTCAAAGGATTTCTTTTTTTTTCCTCTTTCCTGTTTCCAGATGGTTTCCTGATTCCTACCAGAATTAGTGTCCTTGATGAAACACTTTTCTCCTGGTGATTTTGCTCCGGTGAGCTGTTATTCCTAGTGGCCATCCAAACAATTCCACCAAGTGTCACATTTTGCCTAAATTGATACTAAAGCCGTTTAGCATAAGCTAATTAAAACTTGGCTGTCCTTCCTGAACACGCCACATGACTGATGGCTATGAGCTCTATCATCATTACAGAGTACATTACTTTTGTAGGTGTGCCTTATAAAGCATTCCACAGCTATCTGTTATATTTTCAGGAGTATACAGTCTCGTATATGTATTATGTTTAAGAAGAATAGTGACTTTAAATAATGCTAGAATAACAGGATTTGGAACTCCTATCTTCAGTTCTCTCCAAATTTTGGCCTCCTTCCCTTTCTCTTCTGGTTTCCCTATTTCTTGTTCTCACAGGTGGAGTATGGAAAACATGAAACGTTTCATGAAAATAAAATAATAATATCTGTCAAATCATATCAAATTCACTAACTCTGCAAGACTAAATGCAATTTTTGAGGTAAATTTTAAATTTTTAAGTGCTTATTTTTAAGAAAGGTTATGTTCGTTCTATTAATCTTTGTTCCAGACATCACAGGTTACTCAGATAAGCTGTTACTTGCTGGTGATTTTGGTTTTGAATATTTTCTGGAGAAAAGGTTATAGAGTTTACATTATAAGACACTTCTTCAGACAATAATAGTGTTTTATGCTCCTCCTTCTCTGCAAGAATATGATCGGTTGAGTGGATTGCAGAAAAACTTGGTTTTTAGTTTTGTATAAGAGGAACTCTTAGAATTAGTGAATTGATTCTTCTCACTACAATTGAACAAACTGCTGCCTTAGAAGCAAATATAATACAAAGAGGGAGGGAGTGGGAAAGGTGGGCTATGGTATCAAAATCGGCTTCAGTTTACCCATGCATAAAATGGAGAGAATATTATTACCAACTCCTAGGAACAGTGTGAGGAGTCTATGCAGTAATGCATATGCAGGGTTTAGTGCAATTTCTGGAACTTAGTAAGTGTCCACTGAATTAAAGGGATGATGTTGAAGATGAGAGAAGAGGTGAGCACAATTTCATAGTATACTCCCTCTAGTTCTTGTCTTGTCCAACTACGCCATCTACTAGGACCAAGAACAAGATAGGCTAGTCCTCACTAATTGTCTGCCTTTATTTTGTGCACAGTTGAAAACGTCTAAGCAAATCTTTTCTAGGTTTCTGCACAACATTGTGAATAAAAACACCTACTTCCCTCTTATTCCAAAAGCCTCCTTTGTTTCTGTCCTGCAACTCCAATGCTTGCAGAATAGATGAGGTGTTTCAAAGTCTCTCTATCAAATCTGTGAGAGAAAACTGGATTTATTTGCAGTAGTTGAGGATGGGGAAACAAGAAAAATATCTAGTTCCATGGGCCAGGCAAAGTTCTAGCTTTGCTCTCCAATGACATTTAAAGCCTGTATCAGTCACCATATGACATGCTTGATTGGTCTTCTATCTACCTACTTACTTCTTTATTCTCCCTTTACTACTCTGTAGTATAAGTGTTGCTATGCACCGTTAACTGGTCTCCAAGATTCCCTTCCCACATGGTGGCCCTTTATTTTCTAGTGAAGACTCCTACCTTGTTGATTGTATAGCAGTTTACATTCACATTGTTTTTAGCATTCTGCGGAGAGCCAAGCACCGCTCTTGCTACCAGGGAACAGGTGTGGGTAGACTCTGTTTTGAAAAAATGCACAGTGAAGATGGAACCAACAATTGTAGCTAATGGTGTTCTTTACATATACTCCTGCTAAACGTAGAAGAATGAGAAACAAGATTAAAAAGTCATATGTAGTTTGCAGATGAATATAAACATTACGCATTTGCATATCATTTACTGATGTCACCATGTCATCTGGTCTGTTTTGCCTTAAACCTATGCCTTAAATATGTCCGTTGTTGTATATTTCCACTGCTTTACAGTGGACTCTCCCTCATTCTTGGCCCATAAATGCAAGCGACAGAAAACAATACTAGTCTCATCAAGAAATAGAAAATTTAGACAAACGGTGTCCTTTGCTCCAATGTCGATGAGAATCTGAAAGACTCTTTGTGCACATTTGAAAATGTCTAAGCAAATCTTTTCTAGGTTTCTGCACAACGTTGTGAATAAAAACACCTACTTACCTCTTATTCCAGAATGGAAAATTTAGACTGGAAAAATTACAAGGCAGAACAATGACCTTTCAAGGGCAAGAAGTATTCCAAGGGTAGTTTTCTAGCACTGCAGGCACCACCACTGCCTGGGTGGTTCTGCATTAGGCGGGAGTGGATCTTACCACTTCTTTGACTTTATGTGTCTCAGTCCTTTGAGACTCAAAGTCCTAGTGGAGCATAGTAATGGCTGAACTTAAGGGTTTGAGCTCCGATTGTGATAGGACAAAAAAGAGAAAGATTCTACTCCCTGTTCAGACTGCAGATCAGGAAGTATGCACTGTATCTCTGGAATACACACAGAATGGAATTCCTCCAAATTAAGAGAAGAATATGAATTGTATACTGGACAGTTTTAAAAAGTAAAATATTTCTACCCGCACTGACTGTTTTGTTATTTTTTTTCCTCTTTCTCCCCAGTGAATTCTGCATGCTGTATTCAGAGTAAATGTTATAAAATGAATATAAAGATTAGAAGCTCTTTTTCATTCTCTTTGAATTGTGCTTTATAGGGGAACAAACTCTTTAGGATGGCTTGCAAACTTTTTTTCCATATGACTCTGAAAATGACTCCTGCCTATATATAAATGTATTTTTTGAGACAGGTTTTCACTCCACATTTCCTGGCTGGAGTGCAGTGGCATGATCATGGCTCACTGCAGCCTCAACTTTGTGGGCTAAAGTGACCCTCCCACCTCAACCTCTGGAGTAGCTGTGGCTACAGACACACCCCACCCTGTCAGGCTAATTTTTTAATACTTTTAATAGAGATGGGGTTTTGCCATGCTGCCCAGGCTGGTCTCGAACTCCTGGGCTCAAGGAATCTTCCTGCCTTGGCCACCCAAAGTGCTGGGAAAACAGGCATAAGCCACTGCACCTGGCCTCCTACCTAATCTTCTCCCAAAGCCAGACTCTAAAGGACATCCTTCAAGGTTTAATTAAAATGCTCACTCTTCCTCAAACATGCTGTTCCTTTCACAACCTATGTGGTTTGCTCAGGTCGCTGTTTCTCTGGTGAACTAAATTTAAAACTCCGACTTATTTAAGACCCACTCAGAGATTTCTTCTTATATCAGTGCATTTCTTGACTAACATAAAGATATAAATTGGCATTTCCTCCTCAGGATTCTCAAAAAGAAAAATTATGGACAAGTAGCTGTAATGACCCTTAGACAAGTAAACAGAAAAAAAAATGCTATGTTGAATCTCACCAGATGTTAGTAACTTGAAGACAATCTTTATTTTTTTATTTTATTTTTTTATTTTATTTTTTCAGACAGAGTCTCGCTCTGTCGCCCAGGCTAGAGTGCAGTGGCACGATCTTGGCTCACTGCAACCTCTGCCTTCTGGGTTCAAGCAATTCTCCTGCTTCAGCCTCCCGAGTAGCTGGAATTACAGGCACACATCTCCACTCCCGACTAATTATTTTGTAGTTTAGTAGATACAGGGTTTCACTGTATTGCCAAGGCTGGTCTTGAACTCCTGAGCTCAGGCAACCCACCCGTCTCAGCCTCCCAAAGTGCTGGGATTACAGGTGTGAGCCACCGTGCCTGGCCCCATTGTTTTACTTCCATTAAGAAGACAGAAGAGTTGGGATAGGCAAGATAATGAGGGTATTAAAGGGTTATAGAAGATTGCTACACAAATGAGTGATGAAAAATTTTTAAATTCTGACAGAAAAACAAGGACGTACATTGGGAAATATTTGAGGCAGAAGAATAATTTAGAAAGTAGTTCAGATAATAGATTATTGGTAGCAGCAATGGAGGTGAAAAAGAAGAAAAAGAGACATTAGGTTGAGAAAACTGAGAGAATCGGGATTTAAATTCAGCATCCAGGATGTTTACATTGAAATTCATTAAAGTCAACTTTTAAAAATTTAGCTTGTGTGAGACCTTCTAACTACAATTCCCCACCTCTATCCCAAATTGATTGTTCAGGCAAGTTGTTTATGTCAGGAAATGACACAATGTGGTGGAAACACCAATGTCTGTTTCTGACAACTTGCAACTAACCCTCAGCCACACAGCGAAGAGGTTTTGAGACCTCTGGATGAGCCACATCGTGGGGCACTGGCACGGAAATATCAATTTCTAAATCTTATCTCACACAGTAATTCTACACTGGCGGCTTTGAGCATGAAGATTCATCCTGGAGATAATTGCAGTGAACGAGAGTTATACCTAGGAAGATAAGATCCTATCATCAGTATGGTGACTGACAGTAAATTAGAGTGGTGTTGATGACAGATCTATAATTACATTACAAATATTTATCTCCAAGAAATCCTTCCTGAATCGCTTCTCATATGATATGACTTCTCCTCCCCTCCTTTCCTCTGCTGAGATCAGTTGAGATTGACATCAAATTTCTAGTCTAAAAAAAAGCTAATTTGATTAAAACTTGGATAATAAACGATCACTTGAGCTGAAGGCAGTTCTTCCCGGTTTTTAAAGGCTCCTCTGTAAATAAAGTAGAAAATACGGGTAGAAATGTCATCTTACTGAAATCCACATAAACGGAAAAGGAATTGCTGAGAAAGTTCTCCAGCTGCAACATTAAACTTAACCAACTATTTGTTGTGCAGTTTTACAATTTAAAATGCATTTGAGCTCTGGTGACATGCTGGGCACATGAGTTAGTTACTGAGGTAATAATCACATTCAAATTAGTTTTCGAGTTTTGTCAGTTCTATGAAATAATCTTTCAATTTCTATGAAATAATCTCTTAACTCTATCCCTTGTTTTATATCTAACTGTATTACACTAGCTGCTTTTTAACATTGTTCACCTGGATTATTGCAACAACCCTTTGATTGGCCTTTATGACTCCAGTTGACATGTCTTGCTATTATAGAGGATCCAATCATGGGCATTTTGACAAAGATATCTATGTTTAGAAGGTAAGATGGATTTTTATTGCCTACTAATTATCTGAAATCCTAATTCCCTCCTCCGGCCTCTATCTCTCATATGTAATGAGAATTCACTGTTTGTCAGTTCTGTGATTTATAATAGAAATTAGGACTGTCAAATAAGGTATCCATTTTTAATCCCAACTTGTAGGAAAAGCAATTTCAGGTTTACCCTTATTACTTCAAATTGCATCCCACAACAATGTTATGACCCAGGTACAATTATTATGCTATGGATACAGATGAAAAAACTGAGCACAAAAAAGTTATACCAAACAACACTCTCACAAACCAACACAGTTGCTATTCAAATGCGTGCTGTAGTATTTTTAAATCTAGTTGCCATTTGCTTGAAAAATCCATGCCTGGTGCAGAGAAATTTCTGATTAGGAAGAAGGCAGCAGTCTTTTTTATTTAAAAAAAAAACATTTGAGATTCAAATTTATTGTTTGCCTGTTTATTTGAAAATGATCTGAATAAATATGGAACTCAAATATATATCTTTCACACTGTGGCATTTGTGGTCTTGAGTATACTCAAAGTGACAGGAAGGAAGTTGCTAATAATAAGCAATACGGGTTGTATTTGCAGCTGGGCACATTACGATACACCGAAATATCTCCTCACCATTTTGCTAGGTTATTGTCATTTCTTTCAAGAAATCAATGCTACTGAAGATATATGACAGCAGTGACCTGGCAGGTATGATTGTGTTGTGAGTGAAAGATCTTTCTGTAGATGTGCTTTAAAAAACTGCAATTTCCTCTCTAAGAACAAAGGTCATGCAATTCTCTGAATTGCCAGGCAAGAGCCAGGGTACCTTAGGTGATGGTGCCACTCCTTCTCACTTGGAAAAATTAAGACATTGTTGGAAACAGGTATCATTAAATGTTTAGTGATGACTTTGCTAGAAGAAATTCCTTTAAATTAGAAACTAATGTGATTCCTTCAGTAATGGTATTTAGAGTTATCTGCAGGTGGAGAAAGATAGACCACAAAAGGAATTTGATTTTTCTTGTCATTAATTTTTAATTCGCTTTAAAGCCATCTTTAGGATTTCTTTATAGTTCTCACAATTTTCTTTTGTGTAAGAGAAAGCATTCTTCCTTATCAATGCAACAATAAAAATGACTATTTCCCATGTATCAATCTCAGCATGCTTTGTGTAGACTCTCAGGCTTACCGTGAATCTGCAAGGGGAGAGAAATCTGTATTTTGTGCCTATTGACCTAAAAATGCAGAATGTTCAAAGCCTGGCAATAAAAATTTAACTGAAGGACAGTGGGTTTTCCTTGGATTGTTCACTTAAGATATGACATGAGGAATATATGGCTCAGACTCAGAAAAAAGCTATACAGCCACATCTATATGACTCGTGGAAGTTGCTTACTATTTTTAGTTGCCTCTTTTGCATTCCTTACATACTCATTACTTCTGGCTTTCATTCTCTCTCACAATGTCTATGATAATAGCTTCCAAACTGGACTCTTGCTTTTGCCATATACTGATAATTTCTGCACATGTCCACTGGAGTGGTGCTTCTAAAAGCACAAATTGAACATGTTAGTCCTCTGCTGAAATTCTATTAGAATTTCTTTCTTTCTTTCTTTCTTTCTTTTTTTTTTTTTTTTTTTTTTTTTGGAGACGGAGTCTTGCTCTGTCGCCCAGGCTGGAGTGCAGTGGCGCCATCTCGGCTCACTGCAAGCTCCGCCTTCGGGGTTCACGCCATTATCCTGCCTTAGCCTCCCGAGTAGCTGGGACTACAGGCGCCGCCACCACGCCCGGCTAATTTTTTGTATTTTTAGTAGAGACGGAGTTTCACCGTGTTAGCCAGGATGGTCTCAATCTCCTGACCTCGTGATCAACCTGCCTCGGCCTCCCAAAGTGCTGGGATTACAGGCGTGAGCCACCGCGCCTGGCCACTGTTAGAATTTCTATGTTGGTTACAGGCTACATTTTACATTTTTAAGAATGTCAATCCAAGTCTGCTCCTGGGTCATCCTTCTAATTTTGTATCATGCATCATCTCCTGCTCTACAGCCAGAATGCAATGTTATATTTTGCAAATTTTATTATTCCTCATGATACTTCTTTAGTTACGTTGTGAAGAATCCTAAGTCGAGCCACTTTAAGAAAATAGAAATTCTAATGAGAAATATATAGAGTTTGTTATTGAGTTGAAGTTTCAATAAACAAATTGTACAAAAGACAAGAGTACTGCTGGGTCCAGAGATGAAAATCCTGCCAGGTCTTTCCCTGGCATTGGTCTCTGCCTCCCACTGTCTGTTGTTCTTCCTCCCTCACTGAACACCAGCTTCTCCCATGTGGTGTGTTGAGAAGCAGTTCTGCCAATACATGCAGAACCTCATGGTCTTTAGCTTCTGTCACTAAAAGAGACACTCTTTTTTATAGTTTTATTAAAGAAAAAAACTAGAAAGTACTCTAATTGATTCACCTGGATCATTTGTCTATTAACTCCTGGATTAATTAGCTGTAGAGTAGACAAGAGCAAGGTGGTATAAAAATTTTTGAGTCCTGGCTGAAACTTTTGGTTAAAATGAGAGACAGTTTATTCAAAAATAAGAGAGGGTAAGGAGCAGGAAAGAGAAAGAACGGTTGAAACGTAAAATAGATAAGTTCTGTTTATCTATCAGGACCCTCCCTAAGAGTCATCCCTTAGCAAGACTTGTTTCTACTCCAGCCCCTCAGGAGAGCTTAGATATCTCCTCTTCCATACCCTGATAATTCTCTATTTTGATATTGCTTAGTAACTTACTTGGTAACTTCTGTTTTCTAACAAAGGAATGAATTTTTGAAATGGAGAGAGGATAAGAAACTGGGTTAAAAGAGTTTTTTAAAAAAATTATCCTTAAATTTATACTTATATATCAATATCTATACTGATAAGCCTGTATTGGGGCAGGTCTAGGAGGAGGATGATACCAAATTTATAGCATTGCTGTTGGGGAAGTTTAATTTATGCTTCTTTTTGTAATGGGTTTAAGTATGACAGTTTAGCTACTACATTTTTGGTTTTACTCTACTTTTTTCTATTTGGTGCCATCATTTAAACATTTTATGTTATTAAAATACTTTGTGAATATTTATAATGGACACATAGTGCCCCATCATATAGTATATTTAAAAATTCCCTTGTTGCTGAAATTTATGTATAGTTAATTACATTTTTAAGAATACTGGGCAAACATTTTTAGGTCAAGCAATTACATTGTTTAAGCTTCTTCTCTGAACATAAATTTTTAGCTCTAGAATTACAGGGTTAAGGTATGTGTGTATTTTAAGACAATTATGTTGACAAATTATTTTCTAATGTATAATTGAGCATAATGTATAAAACTATTTGTTTTCCTGTAGATGTGCTAGAATTCTGTAGTATTGTTTTAAACAATGATCTGATAATAGAATAACGAGTATCTTGTTATTTTAATTTAAATTTATTTATTTTTCATAAGGTTACATAGTTGTCCAGACATATGTGAAGCACTCATTTCTTATCATCTAAATTTTACAAGTCAATTACCATTTCAAAAGGGATTTCAGTGGATTGCATACAAATCATTTATAAAACTATCAAGAATATTAATTATATCCAGAATTATAGCTTTGTGATTTATTCGTAGCTTTAGTTGTCATCTGGTTATATTTTTATAGTTGTTGTGTAAATATTTCACTACTTCCAAAATTTGAAAGGTGTTTTGTATACAAATAATTTAATTTAAAGGCAAAATTGCAAAATATATTCTTTCTGGAATAATAAATACTATACCAAGTGATATGGTTTGACTGTGTCCCCACCCAAGTCTCATCTTGAATTCCCATGTGTTGTGGGAGGGACCCAGTAAGAGGTAATTGAATCATGGGGACAGGTGTTTTCCGTGCTGTTTTCTTGATAGCAAGTAAGTCTTTCTAGATCTGATGATTTTCAAAAGGGAGATTTCCTGAACAAGCTCTCTTTGCCTGCTGTCATCCATGTAAGACATGACTTGCTCCTCCTTGCTTTCCACCATGATTGTGAAGCTTCCCAGTCACGTGGAACTGTAGACCAATTAAATCTCTTTCTTTTGTAAACTGCCCAGTCTCTGGTATGTCTTTATCAGCACTGTGAAAATGGACTAATACACCAAGGAATTATTTTATCTATTTGGATGGTGAGACAGTATAATGCTATGTTTGGATTTGAACTTTGCTCACAGATTTCTCTTTTAAGAACTGGAGAGATTATAAGGGCTAATGAAATGTCTCAATGGTGAAAAGAGCACAGACCTGGAAGAAGGAGGAGCTGGAATATTTTTTCTTGCTCCATCCTTGAGTAGTCACTGCTTTCCTCAGGGTCAAAATTCCTTCAAAGTTAAAACAAACAAGCCATGATGATCTCCACCATGATCCTTCCAGCTCAAACATTACATGGTTCTATGGTGACAACATTGTTCAGCAAATTGCCTTTCACAGTGAAGACACAAGGAGACATGGGACAAGTATGCCAACCACCTGAAGTGGTCACTATCCTGCAATCAGCATCCAAGTGCTTGTTTTCTTAAGAAATTTTTGGCATCACCTGTATTCATTTCCCAATGTCTGTAGTTAACAAAATACCACAAACACCGTGACTTATAAAAACAGAAATTCAGTCTCTTTCAGAGTTCTGGAGGTAACAAGTCTGAAATCAAGGTGTCAGTAGGGTCATGCTCCCTCTTAGACTCTGAGTCAAATTCTTTCTTGCCTCTTTCTATCTTCTGGTGATGGTTATTGATCTTTAGCATTCCTTGACTTGCAGCTGCATCATTTCAATCTCAGCCTTTGTTGTCACATGGTATTCTCCTGTGTCTTTGTTTTCACACAGCTTTCTCATGTTTTATTAAGAATACCAGGCTGGGTGCGGTGGCCCACACCTATAATCCCAGCAGTTTGGGAGCCCAAGGCAGGTGGATCACTTGAGGTCAGGAGTTCAAGACCAGCCCAGCCAACATGGGGAAAAACTATCTCTACCAAAATTACAAAAATTAGCTGGGCATCGTGGCATGTGCGTGTTATCCCAGCTACTCGGGAGGCTCAGGAAAGGGAATCACTTGATCCCAGGAGGCAGAAGTTGTAGTGAGCTGAGATCACTCCACTGCACTCCAGCCTGGGCAACAGAGTGAGATCCTGTCATAAAAATAATAAAAATAAATAAAAAAACCCGAGAATGCCAGTCATACTAGATTTGGCTCACTCTAATGACCTCATCTTAACTTGATTGAATCTCCAATCATTCTATTTCTAAAAAGTCACATTCACAAATACCATTGGCTAGGACTTCAACATATCTTTCTAGGGACACAGTTCAATGAGTAACATCTCTCCCTGCCCATATGTGCATATTTTTAGTGAGTTATAGATGCTCCATTTTCTCAATTCCAGAGGGAAGAGTAGGAACTGAGTGTGAAAAGTTAGGGACAATTGCCGCTTGTCATTGCAAATCATCTAATTCACACGTGACAGTGTGGTAAGTCTTGACACTTCCACCACATACAGAAAAACTCATAGGTGAGGGAGGGATAGGAGTGAAGACAGAATTGAGGAAGAAGATATGTCCAGAAGAAAATTGAGATATTATGGATTGACTTCAAATTCTATGCCAAATTTATTGTACTGGGGAAAATAGACTTAACTCCTCTCTGAAAATAAGTGAGATTTAATAGGTTAATCAACAAGTGGAAAAGGATTTGACTTAAAGTTATGACTTTAAAAATGTATATAGCTTAAAGTTTAGATCCCAATTGCAAGACTCTTCCAATGTTATTTAATAACTGAGACTTGATTGCCTTTTCCATACAATGAAATAACAATCTCCTTTTTAAAAAGATTATAAAAAAATAAATATATCAAATATGTTTTTAAAAAGTAAGTAATTTTAATTTTTACTTTAAAATTCTTATACTATTTTCCAAAAATGGCTTCTTTAATCTTTTCTCACGGGATTGGTGACTTCCTGAGGGTAGAGACATTTTCATCTTTCTGTCTTCTACATACATATCAGTGCATGAAATGTAGTCAGCCCTAAGTCAGTACAAATCAAAGAACTAAAAACATGAACAATTCAACAAATTGTCCCCAGAATATCTAGGTGATCAGGAACAGACTTAGAACTACAGTTAGGGAGATTCCAACATGCTTGTTCTTTTCATTATGTGTGTCCCCAAAATGGACAGACCGTAAAGACATTGACAAGAAGAAAGGAAATGACTTAATAGGGGATGTTGATACCAGAAAAAAAAAAAAAAGTAGTATATGAACTACAAAGAGGCAAACAGGGCCTTGGGGAAACTCATAAATTGAATGCATGTTTGTAGAAGAGGGCACAGGTGTAATGGAAGCAGTTTCCTTCCATTGTAAAGCTTCATTAGACATGATGTCATCTGTTCCCACCTGCATTTGACCCACTGGAGTATTTATGGTGGCACTTGCTCTCCTTTCTTCATTCCTGTGCAGGTGAACTCAATCTGAAGAGGCATCACAAGGTTATTAAAAAGGAAAAGTTGGAGAGTTTCTCGTGTTCATTCTCCATCCCCACACTTGAATTTTGAGAAAATTTTGAGAAATTGACAGTTATTAAGCTGCAGAAGAGGCTGCTCTAGGAGGGGACTAAAGTTCAGCTGCTTATTGGGTCTAGTATAGGGTTTCCAGGGTGGGGAAAATCAGTACACTTAAAAACAACTGGAAGTTAAATGCTTTTCTGTTACCCAGTCTAATGACTCCAGCTGACTTTGCTTGAACGATCATTCTTCCCTTTCCCCTGTTTTATCTACCTATTTTTGTGTGTGTGCCAGTATCTGATATTAGCTTTCTAGGATGTTCATAAGAGAGAGCTCTGTTGCTGGAATGGGGTCAGCTGGAATCATTGGTATCCCAGGGCCTTTCTGTTTTCCCTGTCTATTCAAGAAGCAGGACAAAGCCATTCAATGAAAGAAGGGAGACAGGGATGACTCTGGGAGCCCAGAAGGGCAACTGATATTTGTAAAATTGAATTACAGTTGTTACCTCAATAAATCCTCATATCAACTCCACAAAGTAGATGTTATGATCTTCCCTTTAGAAATCAGGAAAATGAGACTCAGAAATGTTGAGAAACATGCTCTCTACCACAAAATGTGATGTGGCAGAGCCTGGTATTGACCCAGGTCTTTGGACTATTTGTGCTGTATCTCCTTGCCCACGGGTCAGTGGAAGCCTTGTATGCTAAAATTAAACTGATTATTTAGTACATCCTATGGGAATATAACTGCGATAGTGGGTAGTCTAAGAATATAAGCATGCAAGCTATCAGAGCTTTGAGTGTCTATTTTATTTATCGTCTGACCCATTTCTAGCAGAGTACCTGACACAGAATAGATACCTCATACAATTTTGTTAAATGAATTCATGAAGGCCCAAAACCAACCTTAGTACCTATTTTCCAAACAGACAGTGATGGCATCACTAAATGACAATGCCATCACTAAATGACAATGTCATCACTAAATGACAAGGATTTGTCTTTTGAAAGAAGAAATCAGTGTGAAACAAGAATTCATAGGCAGTGGTCCCTCCTGAATGAATCTATAGGAAATGCTTCATAGAGGAGGCAAAAAATGAACTGGCTTTGATAAACAAACATGCTATAAGTACAGATAAAAGATTTTGATGAAAAAGACTTTCTAGGCTTTTGGCAGAGAGAAACCCATGGACTCATATTTCTTCAGTACCTCTTTGCATGACTGGAGTGGCAGAGATGTGTATTAAAGGGTAGTGCCTTTCCAAGACGCCTGAATTCATTTCCTAGATGAGCTGTAGCCAGGTACTACTAAGGTTACTTAAAACAGTAAACAGGTATTCTCTCATAGTTCTGGAGGCTAGAAGTCCAAAATCCAGATGTTGGTAAGGCCACGCTCTCTCTGAAGGCCCTAGAGAAAATCTTTGCCTGCCTCTTTCCAGCCTCTATTGGCTTCCAGAAATCCTTGTCATTCCTTGGATTGTAGATGCCTCACTATAATCTCTGCCTCCACTTCACGTGGCTTTTCCCCCTGTGTGCCTAAGTCCAAATTTTCATCTTCTTATGAGGATTTATAAGGAGATTTATAAGGATTTCCATCTTCTTATAAATCACTGGATTAGGGCTCAACCTAATCTTGTATGACCTCATCTTGACTTGATTACATCTACAAAGACCCTACCGAGTAAGGTCAAATTCACAAGTTCCTGGTGAAGAGGAATTGCTGAGAGTGGATAGGGAGGATATCCAATCCAGAACAAACACTAGGGATACTAAAACAGTAATAAAGCAAGGATTGAATGAAGTCAGTGCGACCTACGTTTCATGTGACCTGTATGTATTGGGATACTTGTGTCTTGACTAATTGGAATTTAAGGTCTGTCAAAACATTGCATTATTTCAGTGTAACCCCCACTGCTGTCAGGCAGTCACTTCAGCAAACATCTTTCTGGTTCTCTTTTCCAGTTTTTCCTCCTGCTGCTCTGGTACTCACAGGAGGCTTTAATGGACACTAAATCCTCCCTGCCCTATAGTCACTAAATCAGGCTCTTAATAGCATCCTATTAATTGTATAAAATAAGGATTTGAAGCAAACCAGAAAGGTTTTTTTTGCATTTTAATTAAATTCACATTGATGTGGAAAAACAGATTTATTGAGACCTTAACAACCACACAACACACATAACTGGGTTGTTAAGTCTCAATAAATAATTTTGAGAAATCAATTGATGTTTGATTAACAACAAATATCTGTTTTAATAAATCTCAATGAAATAAGATGTTGAGTGTAGATAGACATTTTAATTAAGCTGGGCTTCTTTACTCTTATCGCTAAATGCCTTGACCCAGAATTGCTTATCCCAGCCTTTTTTATTTGGGAAAAGAAAAAAAATATACCTTTTCATCTGTTTTACCAAAATGGGTAAATAAAGACAATGTCATTTCTGAAACTGCATGGAGACTGAATAGAAGCCTCTTATGACTTTAACTTCTTAGAATCTGCACCTTCTCAAAGAAGCCTTCCATGACCACCCTGCATAAAATATTTTATCCTTCTAAACCATGTGTTTTCTTCACACACTTTAAGCAATTTTAAATCATGTCATCTAATTAGGCACTTACTTGTTGGCTACCAGACGTTGCCTCCAATTGTAAATTCTCTAACAACAGCAAGCATAACTGATGTGTCCATCTTTGTATTCCTAGAACAAAGAAAAGTGCTTCTTGTGCATCTGCCCCATGTGTCTTCCTCTGTTCCACCTCATGTATTTCCCTATTCAACATTCAATGATTAAATCATTATCAGCTACGGGTCTATGTGCTGCACCAAAATATGAGTTACTTGACACATTTGGGAGTATCTCACATTCCGCTCTAGTTCCAGCCTCCAACACTAGGCCTTGTGCTCAAGTGCAAATAAACATCAGTAAATGTTTCCTGAATGAAAAAACATGTCTGATATGAAATATTGGAGTCAAGTCTGTAGTCACAGAGCTTCCCTAGGCTTCTGTCATTCAACCAGGAGGGGGGTCCCTCTACACCCTTGAAACTCTTCATCTATACCTGAATCCACCTTAAGAATACACAGCTATATTTCCTAAAAGCTTGATCTATACCCTTTTGTCTGATATTGATAAACTGTTGACACCTTGCTTCATTGGACATCTAAAAATAAATTGCACCCAGCGCACCATAAATTACTGCCTCGGAGTCATTTGTACAATGTCAACACTCTGCAATAGGTTGCGGCAATATCCACTAGAGAGGAAAAAACAAGTAGAAAAGGGCTGAAGCCACTATATCTGCAAATCTCTTCCAGGAGACACCAGGCAGGCAAGAAGAGGAGGTTTGTTCTCTCCCAAGTTAATAAAACTAAAATGTCTTGGCTTCTAGGGAGTCACTATGAATTGTTATTTTAAAAGAATAGGACTGCCAGGTCTATACTCAGGTGACAATCTGAGTATACATCTCAAGCACTATGTTTGACAAAAATGTTACAGTATTCCATTACTTACCATATAGTAACTCTAGAAATTAAATGTAGTTAGCTCCGTTTCACATTGAGAAAACTAAGATTCGGTGAGAGGCTACAACCTGCCTAAAGTCACACAGAAAGCAATGTATTCAAGTAAGTTTTGAACTTAAGCTTTGTAACTCTAAATAAAATACATTTTGCTTTAAATTCTTCTAATGAATATGATGATATAGATTGAATTTGCAAGCAGATCCTAGACTAAAAAGAACTGCTTCCTATTTACACAGGTAGGTGGAGGTCAGTCAAGGAAGGCCAAAGGTCTAGGCCAAACATTTGACATCTACTAGATGGTAAATCAACCAACAGCCCCAGGCGCGGTGGCTCACGCTTGTAATCCCAGCACTTTGGGATGCCAAGGCGGGTGGATCATGAGGTCAAGAGATCGAGATCATCTTGGCCAACATGGTGAAACTCCGTCTCTACTAAAAATACAAAAGTTAGCTGGGCGTGGTGGTGCATGCCTGTAGTTCCAGCTACTTAGGAGGCTGAGGCAGGAGAATTGCTTGAACACAGAAGGCTGAGATTGCAGTGAGCTGAGATTATGCCGCTGCACTCCAGCCTGGCAACAGAGCAAGACTCAGTCTCAAAAACAATAATAAAAAAATTTAAAAAAAAGAGAGAGAGCAGAATTCACACACATCACAGAGATAAGCTAAGTCGTATCTTCTCTCCATTAAGCAACCAAGATCTTAAGTGGTTGGGTGAATTGCCCAGGGAGAACCTGGAACTCCAGCCTGGTACACAATGTAAAAATATCTCTTAAGCACTAGCCATTTATACCAACAGGAATTGCCCATTTAGCTAAAATCCCAGTCCCTAGCCTCAGTCCTTTGGGTTGATAATCAGACTTGTCAGTTGGTTACATTTTTTTCTTTGAAATTTCTTCCCCTCATTCCCTTATCACCATCATCTCTTGCTGGACAACCCGAAAAAGATTGTGGAAATGTCTCCCCTTGAATTTGCTAGCACAAACTACTGCCTGCCTGATATATGTGTCTATTCAAAATGTGGCACAAATGTTTGGTTAAAGATAATGACCCAGTCTGAAAATGACTGTGATAAAAATGTCATGTAATTTTCCAGGGTGACTTTGAAGTAGGGCTTACCATATAAATGTGGAAGATTGAGAGAGCCAGCTATTATTTTCTTCCTTTATGAGCACTGAATTATTGCCTCCTCAGCCCCAAAGTAGTGGGCAGTCTCCATATTGCTAATTTCTTTCCTCCTCTCCTGTAGCTAACTGGGCTGAAGCAATACCCAAGACCCTCCCAGAGCAGTAATTCCCAGGAGCACAGATTTTTTTCTTTCTTTTTTTTTTTTTTTTTTTTTTTTTTTTTAGCAACTCACTGCCTCAAATAGCTGAAAGGACACAGAGATTGAAGTCAAGCAGAACTGTACTGGTATTAGCTCAATGTGGATTTTTAAGAACAACTTGAGCCCCTGTTTTCTCTCCTGTAAAACAAGAATTTGTTTTTTGAAGGACCAAATTAAACAAAATTTGTAAAATATCTAGCACATAAGAGTGCTTCTCAATTGTTAGTTTATATCAGGCCGTATTTGTTAAAAATACAGATCCTTGGGCATTCCCCAGTGAGATTCTGGTTAAATCAATCTGCGTTGGAGCCCAGAAATCTGCATTTCTAACAAGAACTTTACCTGCTTCTAACACATACCAAGCAGAACCATGCTTTGAGAAACATGGGTACTGAAGGATATGATAACAACATAATTACCATTCATTGTGTGCTACGTGCAGGGCACTGTGCCTACCCTACTCTGCACATGGCATAAAACATGACATCATACCCAAGAGACGCTAGTGTTTTCTGTTCCCTAAACTTCTTTTCTCTACCAATTGTCTGCTGAGTGTAGCGCTAGGAGAAACAGTAGATGTTAAAGTGACTCTGTTGTAGGAAGCAGAGCTGAGGGGTCTGAAACAAACTTCACGTTGGAGATGGATCTTTTTTCCTGGGTAGGGACATCCAGTAGTAGTTTTCTTCCCAAGCTGTACCTGGTCTTTAGCAGTTACTCTGTCCACTCGAACTGTTGAGTCTCCCCTTCCCCACGAGCCTGTCATGGGTTTGCTTGATGTTTGGTGTAGCAGCTTCAACCACAGGGTACCCATTGTTCTGGAAAAAAGGCACCATTTTCTCCATGCCAGTTAGAGCCCATTTACTTGAGAATGACACAAAAGAGATTCAACATGACTTTATCCGTTTTGGGTAGTGTCTTACACATGTCTCTGATTTTCCTTCACCTTTCTGTAGCATTGCAGCATTTGAGATAGTCTTTTATTTTATTTTTTTTCTATAGCTCAAATTTTTCCATCTTTTATAAAGAGGAGAAATTTGAACTTCTGGACCTCACCAATTGATTGATTTGACATAGTAATGTTTGTGAAAATATTATGCAAATTTTAAAGAGCCAGAAAAATGTCCCTTAATATCAGTATGCTATTATGAACTTTACTATTATTTCCTCCATCCTCTCTTTGTATGAATAGGTAACAGCTGAGTCAAAAGTATTCACAAGTCACCTGCTTTATATGAAACAATTTACCTTGCTCTTCTTAGATCTAATATTCAGTAGGAAATATATATGGTTGACTGAAGACAGTAACAATGTCCCCTGTGAAGGTCAAAACTTCTGACTAGTGACTCAGTCTAATTAGGTTAAGCTTAAGGTGATAATGTGTGGATTGTCAGCAGCTAGAACATTTATTCTTATTTTTTTCTAAACCAGTGTCCTTTGAAACAGTCAATTAACATGCTACAGAGAAGAGCATCCAGATAACTGGAGATTGAATTGAAAGGCTTTCCTTTCCCTGACAGAGCAGAAAGAGAGGTTGAGTACCTGACTTCCCTTTCAAAGTCAGTGATCCATGCAGCACTTCTGATCGGAAAGATGTGAACCTTTTCAATCCTTAGTGTACATATAAATGGAGATGCTAAGGAAATTAGTCAGAGTCTGGCCAAAAAGAACTGAAGGATAGAAGAAGCCTAACTGCTTTCCAATGCAATCAGCTGTCTCTGAAGAGTATTATAATTTCCAGTTTTCTTATTTAAAATCCTGTTCAAAACAATCAGTAAGGGATAGTGATGTCTAAAATGAGTGCTGAGTCGGAAAAAAGCTGACAACTGAAATCATTCTTATATTATTTTATTTGAAATATGTCCAGGCAGTCTTCTACTTGGGGAGCTTTATTAGAGGCCTGGAAAATTCAATCAAAAACTTTTCTTTAAAGTCAAAACAACTGGGTACTCACAGTTCTTAGTTCTATAATCTTTAGCTAAACCTTCACAGAAAACAAAAGTACTAATAAATTATTAGGAATAAATAACTCCTCTGAAATTTACAGCATGTGTAAGGATTTGAACTGAGGAAATGAATTCAGGTAACATCACTGGATGTGGGAGAATTAGATACAGTCCCCAGATTGGAGTAATCTCTTCCCAGATTCCAAGAAATTTGTTTTGTTCCTGACTTTGATTATTTTATCCTTAAAATGAAGGCATGAACTAAAAGTTTCTTAGGTCTTTTATTACAATAGGCAGAATGTTCATGTTTCCCCCAAATTCTTATGTCAAAATTTAATCCCCAAAGTGATAGTGTTTGGAGATGGAGGCTTCAGGAGGTGATGACGTCATTTAGGGCTCTGCAGTCATGAATGATAACAGAGTCCTTGTAAAGGAGATCCTACATAACTCCCTTGACTTTTGCCATGTGAGGACCAGGAAGCAGGCCCCTGCCAGACACGAGATCTGTCAGAGCCTTCATCTTAGACTTCCCAGCCTCCTGAACTGTGAGACATCAATTTCTATGGTTTGTAAGCAACCTCCTCTATGGTATTCTGTTATAACAGCTCCGGGGACTAAGACACTTGCACATACATGATTGTACAACTCAAAAAGTCGCTAAATGAATAAATATTGAGTACTTAATATGTGTCAGGCATTGTGGCAAGCCCAATCAAAGGCATTGTCTATACCCTCATGAAATTTAGGGTCTCCGTGAGAAACTAGCAATATAATCATAAATAGGACAAACTCCTGAGAGGGAAAGGGACTGGTTCCACGGGAGTATATAAAAACGCAACCTGGCCTAGGCTGTAGGACACTAAGGATGTGGCACATGAAATCATCTGAGAAGACACTCAGGAGGTACCTGGATGGAGTGGCGGCAGCAGCGCATTGCAGGCAGAGAGACAGTACATGCAAAAGGCTCGGTGGCCAGAAGGAGCACAGAAGGCTGATTACTGGAAAGAAGACTGGAGTGGATGAATCACAAAGGAAAACCTAAGTGCATAAATGTAAGACAGTAGTGGCAGGGGACATAAGCAAGATTTTTTCTTTTTTTTTTCTTTTTGTTTTGTGACGGAGTCTCACTCTGTCACCCAGGCTGGAGTACAGTGGCACGATCTCGGCTCACTGCAACATCCACCTCCCAGGTTCGAGCGAGTCTCCTGCCTCAGCCTCCTTGAATAACTGGGATTACAGGCGCTCGCCACCACACTTGGCTAATTTTTATATTTTTAGTAGAGACGCGATTTCACGATGTTGACCAGGCTAGTCTCAAACTCCTGACCTCGTGATCCTCTGGCCTTGGCCTCCCAAAGTGTTGGGATTACAGATGAGAGCCATCACACCTGGTCCATAAGCAAGATCTTATGCTATATTTGTTAAAGCAATGCGAAGTCACTGACAGATTTCAAAGGTGATGGCGATGTCATGATGACATTTGCATTTTGTGCAAATCTCTGGAGTTATTGTTTGGAGAACATATTAGAATAGGGCAAGAGAGGCCAGTCAGGAGCTTATCATGGCCATCCTTACAAGAGATAAAGATGGTCTGAGAAGGAGAGTGAAATAGATACAGAGAAAATTTTATGGAGTGGAGATAAACACACAGGTAAAATCATGAGAGGAAGAAGGAATGTAGGACATCAGATGGTCTGCTATTTAAATTTCCTAGAATTTTTATAAGACACTATGGAGCAGACAATGTTAAAAACTTAATACCTCCTCAATATTAAATTGATTAATGAAGACATTATCATTTATTAAGCCTCTAGCCCTTTGATATGTACTTTAAATATGTCTTCTATTTTAGTCTCGATAAGCAGATAATCTTGTGTATACACACAACAAATGAGAAAAAGGAGGACATTTTCTCAGAGGAAAATACTTTGACATTTCTGCCACAACCACGGTTAGACACCAGAATTTAGTCATCTGACTGATCTTATATGTGTCTTATTTTCTTTGAAACCCAGTGTCTTATTGGGCAATGGGTTAAACAAATTAATATTATAAGCTTTCCTATTTCTGAAGTTCTGTTCTTAAGCATTTGCCAATTTTCCTTAAAAATCCTGTAGTTGGCCTCTGAATGTTGACTTAGTATAATTACGTATGAGAGTAATTACCTACGTGCTTACAACCATCTCTCGTGCATTTTGTACTGTCTCTGATTGATAGGCTCTGATCTCCCCAATCACTGAATACTGGGGAGAGGCCCTGAGAGTCCTTAGATTCAGAAAAACCAAAGCTGTTAAAGCATGTGGGCCTCATCTTTCTTTACCATAGATCTCATTTTCTGGGACACGCCTGGATCTGCATTTCAATCAGAAGCACACACACACCCATTAATCAGCCATCACAGGAGAGTGAGCGCTGAGTCCGACCATCACTCTCTCTCTCGTTAGCACGCATTACATTATACCCGTTGGATTTATTTTTATCATTATTCTTTTTGTAAAGAAACGTCAAAGCCTAATTTCTTTATTAATATTGATGTGTTCAAGTTCTTGAAGCCAATTACTGTAGACAGTTAAAGTATTTAACCAATGCTTAGAAAATCTCAAGGATGTTAACATTAGGCTCTGTGAGAGTGATTACACAATGCATGGGGTAAGGCAACCTTTTCATTTAACAGTTTAGTTTAAGGAGAGAGATGTGTCATAAGTTGTTATTGCTACACTTTGAGGAATCCAATTCAGGAACTACTAGTAGAGTTTGTATTGGGTGAATAGACACAAATACTTAAACAGTAGTTTTCCTTTAAAAGTAAGGGTTAGAAATTAGGTCTGATTTTCGTCCTGTGCAGTATCAGCTCCAACCCAGCTGCTCTGAATGTCCTCAATCACTGAGTCCCTCTGTTTTTGCACATTAAATATATCTTGGTTCCAGACTGCCTTTCCATCTCTTGTGCCACTGACTATTCAACCTGGAAGTACGGTGGCAATAACTTTATTACTACTTTTCCTTTTAGTCTTGACCAATCCGAAGCATTCTCTACTTAATATCTAAGTATTCCTAATATGCATTTTCCCCTTGTCTAGAGTCCTTTATTGGCTCTCCTTTACTGATGGGATAAAATCTGAGTCTGGCCTAGGGCACACAGTGGTCTCTGGGAGTAGCTGTGACTTTTGTTTCATTTCCATTCTGTCAGTGCCTGCCTTGCATTCGCTGTTGAACAGGACACCACCATTCATAAAGTCTAACACAGGATAAGCCTCCCTTTATCAACAAGTCTTTGTATATATTGCCCTATCTGCAAGACAAAATCAAGGAGAACATGTGTAATCTAATCATTTAGAAAGAATGCTAAATTACGAAGGTGTTTTTCAGCACCAGAGGGGAACTTGGATTCCTAAGTAGCAGATCTTTAGGCAACAAGAAGAGACTTTTTGGTGCTATAGAATAATGATAGAAGTGGTGGGGAGAAAAGCCAGAAACATAAATAGGGGGAAGATGAATGGTTTTAAAAGCCATATCAAGGACTGGTGATATGGTGATATGATCATTGAAATGACTTACATAAATAAACAATCCATGTCTATGCACCAACTCTAAGATAAGTCATCTCATTATCAGAAACTTGCCTGGTGTGCCTGGTATCAGAGCTAGGGATGTCAGTTGCATTAGGCTTTCAAAACTGTACCCTAAATCTATACCATAGAGACAGATATGCAAGCTTAGACACAATTTACACCCCTGAAACTCTAAACTTCATCTGTGGACTCATTCTTTCCTTAGATATAGTGATATAATTTATGCAGTAACAACATTTGTCAATACAATTCAACTAAAGTTCACTTGAAAAATCTTTAAAATTTTCCATTTCATGAAGCAATTTTCCACAGTTTTTTTTTTTTTTCCTAAAAATATCCCCTAATATATGTGATGTGATACTATGTGGACGAAAGTCCCTTTGCATGCATAATCTTTCCAGATACAATATGTGACCCATACCTTGCCACCCAATAGGGATAGATTCTATCCAGTAATTGGGGGCGAGATGAGATATAAACATTCTTATCATTCAAAAATTGTGGAATATAAAATAACTATTGAAGAAAATAATAGAAATAGAAGCCATCATGCAGCTAGCTACTGATAGATGACCATGTGAGTGGCAGTGACAATAATTAGTAAAGGATTTGAAGAAGGGTCAGAGAAGGCTTTTAAAAGCAGATGAAATTGAAACTCGGTCTGAAAATATAGGCAAGATTCGAATGGACAGGGAGGCATGGCATTCTTGGTACGTGGGTCTGTGTGCTGCAATTACCTTCTTAAGCAGATGATAAATTGTCTCTAATGTACAATGAGATTCTCTCAGACAAATTATACAGCCAGCCCTACAAATGGGACTTCCCTAGCTGTCAAGGGGGTTCCATAGACTGAGCAAATGATGAGAAGATTACAAGAGACAGCAATGAAAATCCTGTTTTCTTGCTAAACTCCAGACAGGCACTAGACTGGAAAGCTTCAAGGGAAAGAGGTTATTAATGTAGGGGTGAGCTGTATATGAGGCTTCCTGAAATGCTCTTTTCATTTCCCACATTCTTTAGGTATTCAGAAAACACTATTGAGTGACTGCTGTATGCCAAGCATGAGCATTATTCTTTGAGGATTTTGTTTGTTTAGATAGAGTCTCCATAGATCACTAGGACCTCAAACTCCCATGCACAAGGAACCCTCCTGCCTTAGCCTCCAGAGTAGATGGGAGTACAGAAATGTGCTACCAAATTCAACTAATTTTTAAACTTTTTGTAGAAATGGTGTCTTGCTTTGTTGCCCAGACTACTCTTGAACTCCTGCCTTCAAATGATTCTTCTGCCTCAGCCTCCCAGAGTGTTGAGATTACAGACATGAGCCACTGCACCAGGCAATGAGCCCTATTCTTTAGCTGCTCCTGAATATCCCCTGCTATTCTTAATGCTGGTCTTGAACAAGTTTCCTTTCATTACTTTCACAATACAGATTTTACCCTGCATATAGCCCAGTGAGAATGAATAAAAGCAGAGTCTTTATAAATAGATCTTGACTTGAATCCCAGCTTCTTCTCTGATTATCTATCCTCTGTCAACTTCTTTTCACCTCTCTGAATTTTAGTTTCCTCATCTGTAAAATAGAAATAAGAAAACTAATCCCATCCATTCTACCAGCAACCTTGATAAGTAAGTAATGATTCTCAACCACCAGTGTGCATTAAAACCTCCTGAGAAATTGTTATAAGACTTAAGTCTATGCCCTGTGTCCAGAGATTGTGGCTTAATTGAACTGAGGAGGTAATTTTTTTTTTTTTTTTTACATCTTCTTCAGACAGTTGTAATTTGCTGCCAGAGGTAAGAACTATTGAGATAAAGTATATAAAGTGGCAAATGTAGTCCTTGAGCTCAGCATCTTAGTAAAGGCTAACTGGTGCTTCTCACTTGGTTTTTGCCAGTTTTGATATTGTGACTGGGGAAAAAAGAAGACATTTGGGAGATATTTATCTGTAAAGGAGTTGTATCGGTAACATACATATAACCCTCACAACTCAGTAAGAAAACCCAATCAAAAATGGCTAAAACAACTAAAAATGGCTAAAACAAATACATGAAATAGAGAATATATACATGGAAAATAAGCACATGAAGCAATGCACAAAATAGTCATTAGAGAAATAGAAATGAAAACTCCGGTGCAATACTCAAAGTGGCTAAAGTTGAAAAAGACTGACCATAGCAACTATTGAAAACAATATGGAACAACTGAAATGTTTATCAAGTGCTGGTTAGAATATGAAATGGTACAACTTCTTTGAAGAGCGTTTTGGCAGCTTCCCATGCAATTAAACATTTATACAACCCAAAGATTTCAATTCTAGCTATTTACCCCAAATAAACAAAGTATAGGTCCACAAAGAGACTTTGTATACAGATGCTCAAAGAGATTTATTTGTAACAAAAACTTGAAGCAATGCATATTTTCATTAACAGATGCATGTTAAACAAATTGTGGTATATCTCTACAATAAAATACTACTCAGCTAAAAAAAAATTAACTATTAACACACAAAAAATGAATGAACCTCAAAATATTAATATTGAGTGAAATAAGACAGAAAGTAGTGTCTACAATGTAATTCCATTTATATAAAATTGTATAAAATTCAAGTTAATAAAAAGTGACAGCATGTTAATGGTTTTCTGTGTACAGGAAAATTTAAGGAAGGAGAGAAAGAAATTTTAGTGATGCATAAGGAAATCTGGTGAGATAACAAATATCTTCATTATCAATTATGGTAGTGGTCTCACAGATGTATTGATATGTCAATCTGATCAAATTGTATACTCTAAATATGTGAAAATTATGGTATGTCTATTACGCTTTAATAAACCTCTAGTTCAAAAAGCACAATAAACATGCTTATGGTGGAGGGCTTGAATAGAAAACTAGGTAAAAGGCTACTCACCAAAATAAGTTTTCACCTGTTCCATTTACAATGTTTTTAAAACATTTTGGGGCATATGTATATATATACACACACACACATATATATACTACATATACATATAATGTACACATATATATTGTATATGTATATATGTACCTATATTCATAGATATATAAAATAATGTCTTAATAAAGATTTCATACCTGGAATGATCTACATTTTATTGTAATACGTATTAGTTATCTATTATTGCCTAGAAAGTTCCCTAAAATTTAGGTGCTGAAAATAACAACATTAATTATCTCAGCTCGAAGACTGAGGTTGGAATCCTCCAACACAGAAGTCATGAAGCATCGTGCACAAAGTCCAACTCTATTGAAGCTATAATGTTGGACAGTTCACATGGAGATGTTTCTTAGAGATAGTGGGAAGTGCCCAAGGGGCCCTAGCTGCTCCAGTTTCAGTGCATCTGAGTCTTTTTGCACTAGCAGCACGAATGTGAGTGAGTAAGCCTTCTGATAATTCTATCTCCAGCCTTCAAGCTACCCCAGACAATATCTAGTGCAGCAGAAATGAACGATCTCTGTTAATTCCTGTCTAAATTGTAGATTCTTAGGCAAAATAGATGTCATTTTGCACCACCATATCTTGCGGTGATTTGTTACATAATATTAGATAATAGAAAGATTTTTTTTTGTACGTGGAGCTAAGATGCTACCATAATAAAACCTAATATGTGTGGTTTGGGCACTGAGCAGTAAATGGAAGCTAGAGGAATCTTAAGGACAGTTAGTGAAAATGTAAAAGTCTTGAAAAAGACTATTAATGAAAGCCTGAAGGTCCCCTTAGAAGGCCTAGGAGTGAGGCAAGGAGCAATTACTTAATCAAAAACTTAATAGTAGGTGAAAGGGAAGTGTCCATTGACTCTCCACCAGATAACATTAATAGGCCTTAATTAAGAATACAGATTTTATTCTAAGTTCAGCCTGTAATCATGTTCAATAACATGTTCAACACTTAGTTCAAACAACAAAGTGACATGATGTAATTTGTATGCTAGAAAAGATGACTCTAGCTTCATGTAGAGAATAGATTTCAGTGATTCAAATTAAAATGGACCAGTTAGGGGACTTGTGGCAGTCCCATCGGGCAGTAATGGAGCCTGGGGCTAAAGTGGCATTCATGGAGATAGAGAGAGTGGATAGGCTTGGGATGTTCTCTACAGCTAAAGAACAGGAGCCAGAACTTGATGATAAAATGAAATGCATGTGTAGCAAAAAATGAGTTTCCACCTTTATTTGAGGGTTCTTAAGAAGGTCACATGAAATGAGTCTGTAAGTGTTTTATACATATAAAGCTTTTAAATTTTTTTCATGACATTTCATGTCTATTGATGCATCAAGAACTCTAGGCAAGTTTGCCTGACTTGCTTCCAACTCCGTCCTCTACAGCACAATGCATCTTGTTCAATAGTCTTAATGCACACATGAATACCATATAATGCTTTGCCCGCTTTATGGATGAACACTGACTATATCTAAATGGTATCTATATTTCCTTTGAATACTGCAAACTGGTATTTGATCATTTCATTTTGCTACAGAAGATGAAACATTATGATTTTCAGTAATCCATAAAGACAGACATTTGTTTCCTTTGTGAAACTGTACCCTTCAATGATTATTCCTCACATTAATCATAGTAAAAGCAATGCTTAAGGTAATCTCTTTCTTCCTGCAGAAAATAAATGTCTGCTGTTGACAGAAAAAGTGTGGAAAGGTGAAAGGCAGGGTGAGCTCTGTGTGTTTGTGAGATAAACAACTGTCATCATCTCCTAAGAGCGCTATGATCTTGCAAGGCCAAAGTTGCCTCTTTACATAACACTGACAATAAAACTAATTTTTCTCTGATGATTCAAAAGATTTCACTGGGGATATCTAAGCTACAATTTCTATCCAGAAGTCTAACTTTATTAAGTGTTTATAAATTCATGGTTTATATTGTTAAACACCAAAGAAATTAGCGTCTGAAATTGCATTCACAGCCACTCTCCTCTCTAAAATTGTTGGTGACTTATTGGTCCACAGAAACATAAGGTAAACTAGTGATTTCCTGATCAGAAATGACCAAGATCATAACTGAATGTGAGATCTTGAATGTGAGTCTAATCCAGGATGTAAAAAGGTATGAAATACAATTGAATAAGAAAAATTACAAAAAGAAAAGTAACAAATAATAGTACTTATTTTCAAGCAAAGTTCCTGGGGATACATTTTCATGGGTGTATAGCCATGAATTTCACTTGACAATGCTTGCAGGCAATGAAGACAAGGCAATGACATTTATTTAATACCCATTTTGACATTGCATTTTATGAATGGTTTCCGTAGATTGCCTCATTTAGTTCTGGTGAAATCCAAGCAAGTAAGGTGTCACTACAAAGCCTTTTGCCAAATTTTTATAAATGAGACTCAGAGAGGGAAAATGTGACTCATGTAGGTCATGAAAATTTCTCAAGTTTTTATAAATGCTGCTGTCATTAAAGGTATGTCTGGTTCCAGGCTTATGCTTTCTCTCTTCTGCCAAGCTAGAGTATGCAGGATGATGTCTTAAAGTGGTTTGAAGTTTTAAAACTAATGTTTTCTTCAAGTACCATACATGGACCACAACATTTCTAAACTTCACGGTGTTTTTATATCTAATCTCATCTTTTAGAATAGGTTGCCTGTCTAGAAAACTCTCACACATTTAAGACTCAGTTCTTATGATCCAGGACAAACATGTTCCCTTTGTGGATGACTTCGCTGATCATGACAAGAAGAGATTATTGCTGTTCCACCCACACACCCACCACATGCACTTAACACACTGCATTCAGTTAGCTAGCTGTATGGCAACCCGCTTTTATCCCCAGACATCCTGAGAGACGCTTCACAGAAAGAATCATGTACTACTCAACTTGGACGCTTCAGTTCCAATTCAGGTGCCTGGCCCATAGTTGTCATCAAATTAGTATTTTCTTAATTAATAAACAAGCACATACTAAAAGTAAAATATTATGGTGTTTATTATGAATCTCATACAAATATATTTATATATCTAGATCCTTAGCTGGGAAAAAAAGATAACTCAATCATAATCAAAGAGAAAATGTTAGTTTTCAAATAAGTAATGTACATAATAAGAAGTTCATGTGCATTATCTGTTTCATCACTGTGCTGTCCTTAGTATATTGACCTAACTCATTTTCTAGCCAAGGAATATGGACATTTTAGTTCTTTTTAAATATGTCTGGAAGTCAAAATATTAATTTCAATATTTTACCCTGCCAAAATACATGAATTTATTTTGATAAATATATGAGTGAATGACGGATGAATAGATGAATAAATAAAAAATGAATAAATTAAATTCACATATACGGTGAAACAAATAGCTTAGTTTTAGTGATCACAGATATTAGACTTACATAAGTTATATCACTCTTTTCTTAAAAAAATATACAAGGGTCAAGTACTATGACTTGATTAAGCACTGCTTAATATATGCTTGACTATAGCCAGGAGGAAGGCCATGTTTCTTTTATAATATGTGAAATATTAAAACTAAAACCTTCCTAAATTTTAAATTCTTTCAGGAGATATGAATAGTTAAACACTTGTACCATTTTGGAGGTAAAATGAGTTTCAAGGGAGACCTAGAGAAATTCAATAATAATAACTAATTTTTAAATCACCAGAATTCCACACTGTCTAATAAATGATATCTCTATATTACAGATGCCTTACTCGATGCTTTAATGCACAATCTGTGATTCTTAAAGTAGTCAGATTAAATTAAGTGACTTGCTCATGTCTATAGAATTTGTACAAGACAGAAGTCTGTGTAGATATAACAATAAAGACAAGAAAGACACAGAAAGAGGCACATCAGAGAGAAAGAAAATGAGAGAATTATGTGTGTGTTCAACATCACAAAATACTTTACAGTGTACAAGGATTATGCATGCATAATTCCCTAAAGGATGAGAAGGGATTCAAAAAGCAAACAAGAGAATTCAAGGCAGAAAAGTGACCCTGTGAGAAATCATGAAAGCTTGAGAACAAGGAACAGCTGACAAACTTCTGGAGTTCTGTTACCTTGTCCCTAGATGGGGTTGATAAATGATGTGAAATGAGGCTGGAGAGGTAGGCTAGAGTTTAGACTCTAGAAAACCTTTGATGCTATGTTAAACTTCTCATGTTTTACTCTGTTATCAAAGAGGAGTCACTGAAAGGTTTTGAGCTGATCTTATTGGCATTTTAAAAAGCCTACTCTGGTTGCCTGGTGGCCTAGATGGAGGAGTGGTAGTGAATTTGGCTATGAGCAGATCAGTTAGAGGGATATTTTAGAAGACCAGGTGAAAATGTTGAAAGGAGAAAATAATGGAGATCTGGACTAGGGAAGTGCCTGTGAGATAAAGAGGGAACAAATGGAAAATATCTTTAGGTGGTAAATTAAATATGAAATAATAATCTCTTTTATGTGGTTGGGTAAAGGAAGGAGAAATTTAGGTGGTACTCTTGAGTTTTCACATGAGAATAATGGAACCCTCATTATCAGTGCATGGATCGGTATAAAAAGTGCCAAAGTTAAAAGTTAAAATATCTCTGCATTTAGACAAACTTTCTAAGTGCACATTCATTTTTTTAAACTTTGAAACTTGTAAGATAATTCAAGCAGCAAACTTTCTAAGTGCACATTCATTTTTTTTAACTTTGAAACTTGTAAGATAATTCAAGCAGTTTTGTCAGTGTGCTTAGGCATCTCTACAGAAGAGGGAGGAGAAATTGGAGCTCTTTCTAATTCTCGTCAAGTCTTTTATTCTGAAACTTAAATGCTATAGTTCTTTGAATTTTGTTTTCAAACATAAATTTTTTATGTTTCACTCTTATGAATTGATAGTCTGAATTGTGCACATGAGAGATCGTTTCGATCTTCCAGTATTATTCTGTTGACTGTACCATTAATTTATAACTCACTGGCTACTACTTATTTTATCTAATTTAGTCCATCCTACCTTTTAAAACATCCTCCTCTTTCTGTCAACTCAATAGTCTATTCAAGTCTAGACATGAAATAAATATTTTGCAATTTAGATTTGAGTGTTGAACAGACAGCACTTTGCTTATGTTTGAAGAATTTTCAATGAGAAAAAGGAGAAGAGATGAGAAAAAAAGTTACAGCTTCTATAATCTCATGAAGCAATTACCAAAAGTTTATACCATGAGATTTATCAGTAACTTTTCCAATGTAACTTCATGTTTTTTATTATTTATCAACCAATAATCATTGACTGGGAAATGATACATTTGGACACAATGATATCCTTTCCTCCTTTTTAAAATTCTTTATGGTAGGTACACCTGGTTGCTTGATCAGAGTTTTCAGTGAGGTTATTGCTTTGGGTTTAGGTTGGTTGGCTTGCGTCTCTATAATGAACAATTTGTTTGCAGGAAGACACTCTTTGTTATTAAGTTATATGGAACTTGATGGATAGAGATGTGGGAGGTAGGTTGAAACACACTTTATACTACACTTTATGAAGCAACATGGGACATTAATTGAAAATCTAACTCATTTCACTTTATTTCAAAATATACCAACATTCTTTACAACTTTGACATTTTAGTAATCACTTAGAAAAAAAATCTTGGGTAAATCATACGGAAAGATAGTTATCTTCCATCCTTAACAAATTTGACTGCTTTGGAAATAATCAACTCATAAATATTTAGCTAATATACACCCAGAGCAATGGATTGTGCAAAATTAAATGCCTCATTGAAACAATTAATTTCAAATGCTATGATTTATTGAGCATACTTTACTGGAAACTTAATAGAAATATGGACTCAAAGTAATTTGAGCAGACGATGTTTGCACTGTCTTTGATTTCTGGCCAACATATATTCTTTCTTAGCCTGCAGGTGAACCTCACGAAAGAGCAAACTTCCAGGAAAGCTCTCTAATTGAATTTGTGGGTCAGAGTTTGATGAGAGGAGGCGATGACCACAGATTGTAAAAAGACTAAATAAATAAATAAACAAAATGAAGTCATCTTTTTATATTTCACATACCTCCTGTAGTTAAGCCCTCAGGGAAGAAAATGCCACTTCACTAAAAGCTGCTGTCATCATCTGTCCATTTCAAAAGAATACAGCTCATGCTTCTCAGAGCATCAATAACCAAATATATCCTCCAGGCATCTGAAACATTCAGTCCTGCAATTTCCCGTAAGGGGGCCTGTGCTTGTGCTTTAAGCAAGAGTTTCACACAGCAGTAGAAGGCAGCAGGAATAGCCAGAAAGGCTGGGAGGGGGAGTTGGAGAGGTGATAATGGAATGGAGGTGGTAAAGGAGAGGAGGGTGATGAAAAAAATACTTACTTAGAGTCTTGGGTTAATTCAGTCTATCTGCATTTGTAGCAGAAAGGACACTGAGGTAGGACTCTGAAGACCTGGGTTCTAGATCCAGTCTGTTAATGTCCTCAAGAAAATCACTCTGTTGTTTGTTAGACTAATTTTCTTGCCTGTAAAGTGAAATCAGACAAATAGGCAAGACAAATGCTAAGATTTATTTCAACGTAGGCATTCATTAACTTTTAAACTTTATCTTACAGGTTTCTTTCTTCAATTTTGCAAAAGTCAGATATCTTCCAAAAACAATTAAGCTTGAACACAGCTGAATTTTAATTTCCAAATACTTAATAATGATCAGTGAAGAACCATGTGGGTTTTGCTTTAGGTACATGTCTCTTTTGTGTTCATAATTCAAAATGTTTTCTAATTAAACCAAGATTTTTGATTTTTATTATAATTTCTAAAATGTGTTACAATAATAAATCATTTCCCAAAATATTTTAAATCACACTTTCAAAACTAAACTTTGGCTTCTAGGTAGGTATGAATTTTGTTGTCATTTTGTATTTTTATCCTCTCTACAATATTCTGTATCTAGGAAGAAACCCATTCTTGTATTTTTTTAGCCAAAAAACCTAAGCAGAATACAGAATACAGTTTATCTTACTTGACACTGAATAATTACCTCTTTCCAGGGATAGGATAGATGGTCTGGCCATGCTGATCTCAGAATGTATGCCTGGATCTGAACAGAACATTGCTCCCAGTGACCTCTGAACTTCCCAAAAGTTAGTAAACGTAAACTAAATCTGGGTTTCTTCATGTTTTAATGATTCCTTCATGACTTAATGATGCTATATTCTCATCTTTTTTTTAGCCCAATAACTTAATCATTCCTTCATGTCTTAATGGTTCCTTCATGACTTAATGATACTACATTTCAGCTGAGCATGGTGGCTTAAGTCTGTAATCCCAGCACTCTGGGAGGCCAAGGTGGGTGAATCACCTGAGGTTAGGAGTTCAAGATTAGCCTGGCCAACATGATGAAACCCATTTCTATAAAAACACAAAAATTAGCTGGGCACGGTGGTGCGTGCCTGTAATCCCAACCACTCAAGAGGCTGAGGCAGGAGAATCGCTTGAACCTGGGAGGCGGAGGTTAAGGGAGGCGAAGGTTACAATGAGCCACTGCACTCAAGCCTGGGTGACAGAGCTAGACTCCATCTCAGTTAAAAAAAAAAAATGGGGCCGGGCGCGGTGGCTCACGCCTGTGATCCCAGCACTTCGGGAGGCTGAGGTGGGGGCATCATGAGGTCAGGAGATCAAGACCATCCTGGCTAACATGGTGAAACCCCATCTCTACTAAAAATACAAAAAATTAGCTGGGCATGGTGGCAGGCACCTCTAGTACCAGCTACTGGGGAGGCTGAGGCAGGAGAATGATGCGAACCCGGGAGGCAGAGGCTGCAGTGAGCTGAGATCGTGCCACTGCACTCCAGCTTGGGGGACAGAGTAAGAGTCTGTCTCAATTAAAAAAAAAAAAAAAAGATACTACATTTCAATCTACTCAAGAAGAAACTTAAATTTTTAATGCCAGCCTTTCAGCATATGGACAACAGTGCACTCCAATCATAATGTAAGATAGAAAATACACAAATAATTACACGGATGGGACTGAAACATGGGAAATAATTTGTTTTCCTTTTTTTTTTTTTAACAACTGGCTTACTAGTTGTGTGTATGTGTGTGTGTGCACACATGTGTTTTCAGTTTTGTGTGACACTTAATATAGGGGCTTTCACCAGTACCCATACCTTGAGTTTCTCAGTTTTCCTTCATTAGGAAAGCATGAAAGACCTCATAATATAAGCATGAGGCATTGTACCATTGCCATCAGCAATGTCACAGCATTTTTCTGGTAGTTGGTTGTTGAAGACACTTCACTGAGCTGAATTCTAATACGGTGAAAAGACAAAGGTAAAGCGTTGTTTTCTTAGTTTGTTTTAGTGTGTGTTTGTTCTGTTTGTTTAATTTTCCACAAAGTACTCTTGAGGTAATGGTCTTTGTACAGGTAGATTTTATTTGAGAAGTGGTTCCAAGAAACAACAGGGGAGGAAAAGAACGAGATAACAAAGGAGGAAAATCTAATCCAAAGATGTTTTATTAAGTTGGTCCACACTATGGGAAAATAGGGCTCAATTTTGAGGTTGAAACTCTTTGGATCTGAGCAGAATATGCTTCCAACTGTCTGCCCAAGAGACTGACTAACAATTTTACCCACTAGCTGCTACTCCCTATAATTCAAAGGCTGTCCAATGGTTGTTTAAATCTTTTGCACTTTCAGGCTGCTACATGCAGCTGGCTATAGTGAAGACTAGAATTAAAAGGTTCACTGAGAATGTGGGCCAGGAATGAGGCGTGTTCAATACACAGGCCACATTAAATGGCATAAGGTAAGTGCTCAGTAAATGTTCATTGGTTTATGTGCCAGAAACTATGGTATGATTTGCAGTGATGTTCTCAGGACTGAATATTATTAATTTCATTCAATAGATAATGATTCCGTGACAAAAAGAAAAAAAAGAGGAGAAGGGCAAGGAGAAGGAGAAAAAGTTAGATAACTCGTCCGAAGTCACAAAACTACTAAGTAGCTAGCTGAGTCAAGATTAACACTCAAATCATCTGATTCCAGAAATCCCCTGCTTTTTTGTTAAGAAAAGTGATATGTCACAATGAAAAAATATCACTATGAGTCAGAAGTTGTGTGTGTGTGTGTGTGTGTGTGTGTGTGTGTGCTGCATCATGTATAAAATGTAAGTTATTAAGCTAGAAAGTAGGCTCAAGTGATGACTCTAGAACCTATCTGTGTGTCTTTGATCAAATCAGTCAAACTCTAACTGTTAATTTATTTGTATGTCATACTTTTTCTGAAACATATTTCTCTCCTCCAATTATTTAATTTAATTTATACTATATTCTGTGGAATTTTTTTTTTTTTTTTTTAGACAGAGTCTTGCTCTGTTGCCCAGGCTAGAGTGTAGTGGCATGGTCTTGGCTCACTGCAACCTCTTCCTCCTGGGTTCAGGTGATTCTGCTGCCTCAGCCTCCCAAGTAGCTGTGATTACAGGCATGCACCACCATGCCTGGCTAATTTTTGTGTTTTTAGTAGAGACAGGGTTTCACTGTGTTGGTCAGGATGGTCTTGAACTCTTGACCTGAGGTGATCCGCCCGCTTCGGCCTCTCAAAGTGCTGGGATTACAGTCGTGAAGCATCATGCCTGGCCTATAGAATGTTTTAAATTATATCAGAGTATCTCAGACTCAGAACCACTGACATTATGGGCCCAGATAATTGTGGCTGGGGAAGGCTGTCCTGTGCATTGTAGGATACTTTAGCAATATTCTTGGTTTCTGTCTACTAAATGCCAGTACAACTTCACCGTCAGTTGTAACAACCAAAAATGTTTCCAAACATCGTCATATGTCTTTGCGGGGGGGCAGTGCAAATACCAGTTTCCCATTTCCATTAAGAAATGCTAACCATTGAGCTGGGTGATACTGAAGACACAGTTATGACTTACATATGTTTTATGAATGTTATTCCCAAAGGTTAATAAAATTTTTTGGAATATAGTCTACAATCAAAGTTTTGTGTAAAAGTTTATCTCATAGAATATTAAAAATCAGATAGCTCTTTTTGGATTTCAGAAACTGTTACTGCAGATTATTTTGAGCTGAAGGAGGCAGGGGGGCCTCAGAAACAAGAAAGTTTCTCTGACTTCCTCCTGCCTTTCTGTCTCCTGCTGCTCTTTCTCCTCCAAATCTAGCCATAGAAACCAGAATTACTCTCTACCAAGGTGGGTCATAAAAACTAGAATTCCTCTCCCAACGCAAGCCATAAAACATAGGAAGGTCACTCTCTGACCTTTTCCCTTCACCTCTGAAGAACTTCAGGTGTTTTTACCTGTACCTGGAGGAAAGGAATGAACAAAGAAGCCAAGAAGAATCTGCAAAAAAGCAGTCTTTGCTAAGTTCTCCCCAGTTTATTACCATGGGATCATATCCTTTTTGTCCAATCATGTTTCTCCACAATTATTCACTTCTTTTTCATAATTAGCGTAAAAACACATATTTCTCTGGGTCTTCAGGTCTTTGTCTCTGAAAGTTCCTGCATCATGTAAAACATTGTTAAATTATTTTCTGTGCTTTTCTCTTGTTAATCTGTCTTTTGTTTTAGGGATGTCAGATGGGACCTCACTATGGGTGATGAAAAGATATTACTTTTTGCCATACATTTTCGAGAGGTTTCTTAACACCAACTATTGATCTGCCAAGCTAATGAAATTTCCTTTGACCATTTTATCATTTAGCTTTCCAACCTTCAGCAAGATCTTGAGTTTGTCATTTCACTTTGATTATTAAACAAGTAGCACAAATAATAACCTTGCTCTCAATAAACTAACAATAAAAGCCTATCAAATAAAATACCTGTTTAACACACTGCTAAATAAATAATGGCTATTATTATACATAATCACTATGTTTCTTAAGAGAATTAAGTTATGAGTTTCAAAACCATGTCTCCTGCATAAGGATTTTAGATATTTTCTGCCTTCTCTGCAATATTGATGGTTTGCTTGCAGTTTGCTTTCATCTCATGACAAACTCAAGAGAAATCAATTTAATTTGAAACAACAAGTAGTCATTAGTTATTTTCTGTAGTAAAGATTAAATGAGCTTGCATCAAGCACTGTGCTAAATAAAGCTTTGCATACACTAAGTAAATCTGGACAAAATGACAGTGATTGTTTGCCTGCTCCATTACTCCTTCCCCTTCCATCACAGGCCAGACACTTGAGAAGCATTTTTGGAGATTCACAGTTAGATTTTTAATCAGAGAAGTTAATAGTATAGGAAAGTAATACTTCTCAAATTCTAATCTGCGTGTGAATCAACTAGCATACCGATAAAATGCAGATTCTGCTTTGGTAGATCTAAGTTGAAGTCTGAGATTCTGAATTTCTATCAAGTTCAAGGCATTGCCAATCATTCTTATACAAGGACAACTCTTTGAGTTGCGAGGTAACAGGAGACGGTCGTCATGTTATGAGAAAGATGTCAATCCTTTCTAGCTGAAGGGATTTAAGAATGGCTTTGTTGGTAATCTATTCTCCCTGAGGCCATAGACCAAACTCAGTGTCTGGTACAGAGTAAGATCTCAATAAATACTAGATAGATGAGTGAAGAAAGCATTTTAATGTGTGTCGGTCAATGTGTTTGTTTGAAAGTGTTCAGATGGAATTCAAAGGTATTTCAGATGGGAAGCATAAGTCGCAGAGGCAATAGAAGTCAAAACAGCGGTTCTCAAAGTGCAGTCCTTTGGACCAGCAGCATCAGCATCTTCTGGAAATCTGTTAGAAATACAAAGTCTGAGGTCCCACCCAAGTGTACTGAACGAGAAGATCTGGGCTACGGTCCAGCAGTCTGTGTTTTAGCAAACCCACTAGGCGATTCTGATGCATGTTAAAGGTTGAGAACCACTGATTGAAAATGCAGATGCGAATTCAGATTACTTGGAATGTAGGACATATGAAGAAGAATAAAAGAAGGTCTAAATGGATTACAACATCAAGGATGTGATTGGTATCTCAAACATTCCATTGATTATAATCACAGGACTGACAGGGCCAACAAACACATTCCTACCACTCACCCTGTTCTCAATACCCTAAGCAATTAACATATCCCACATGGATACATCTTTCCTCATCAAAGAAGTACAGGAATAAAGATGACTAGGAGGGACAGGGAATTTAGAGAGAGCAGAAGCTGCAGCGGTGAGGAGGTAAGGATAGGCTCAGAGGAAATACTGTGAGCCAGCTACGATTTGGAGGTGGGGAACGGCCGAATGCACCAAAAAATGGGTGTTGGAGAGAGAATGCAAGTATTAGCTCGAATCCAGGAAGCTAAATAAGACATCAGAGAAGGGCTAAAATGAGAAGAGGCTGAAGTTCTGCAACAATTGAAAGAAACAGAATGGCCAGGAGAAGAGGACTCTTCCTGATCTTAAATAGACTGTAAGTTGTCGAGGCACAAGTTAAACATTCCACACACCAATGCCAGAATTGTCTCTCCGAATGACAAATTTGTCACCCGAGCACACAAAAAGTCCTTGTGTAATGGACAATAAAGCACCTGTTGCCTACTTTTTAAAGTATACATGGGGTTTTCTTGTTGTTTTTGTTGAATTCTGAATAATTTCTTTAATAAAAGCTAAGACAACAGAGTCTTACTACTTAAACTATTTAAATTTGTGGAAACAAAATATTTCTCAAACTCAGCAGATGGCCAAAATAGACACTTTCCAAAGAGCTTTGGAGGGAAGAGGGAGGAAAGGCCCAGCAGTGGTGAAGGCAAAAGAGCCCCATTTTAAATAAAAGAAATACAGAGTTGTAGCTCCAGTTCTGCCACTATGTCTGTGACTTTTGGTGAGTTGCTTCCCCACTGTCTGTTTCTGTTTCCTTATTCATTGCAGTCCAAGTCCTTACTTTTCCTACCAAGCCTTAGTGTTAAACATATTGATCCTTGAGAAAGTTATTTTAAGATTGCAAAGGCTAGGTACAGTATTGAGAAAACTTATCTAAAACAAATCTTGCCTCTTTTCTCTCTCCTGGCTCTTCGGTCCTCTGATTTTCTGAATTTTTGCAAAAATTCATAAATTAGCCACATTTATATACATACTTATAAATAATTATCATTTGTTTTGCAGTTATTCTTTTTGAAATAGCTAACTGTAATTTTCTCCAAAATTTTCAGAATATGAGAATCATCAATATCATCAAATGAAAAATAAATGTTTTGTCAACCTGGGAAAAATATATGATTTATTAATGAAACTACAGGCTCTAAATTATTCATTTTTTATTTCTTTACTTATCCTATACATTTATTATTTATTGATAAATAAATAAAAGGACATGCATTTTATCTTTGTTATACACTATTTGCTTTGGAAGAAGTCATTGAGCCTTTGTTTCTGTATCTACAATATCAGCAAAGTGTTCATCATAATAAAAACTAATATATATGAGTATTGACATGTGCACGTGTTTAAATTAATTAAAATATAATACTTTCTAAACTCATCAGATGATTGAGTCTGGCACTTTTAAAATAGCTTGTGTAAACAGATCATCCAGGTGCTTTACCTGAATTGTTTTATTTGTTTCTCAGAGTGCCCCTAAGTGCTCTTCTGCTTTCACTTTTGATGAAGAATTTAAGCTTCTTTTCGGGAGTATGATCCCAGAGCCTTTACTCTTGGCCACTACCCTGTGGTGTATGGAATTAATCTTATCATGATTCTTGGATGTGGAGTTGGGCACTGTTTCCTTTCTAAAACGTAATGCATGTTTTCTCCAGCAACTGGCACGCATATTTCGTAGTAATCCATAGGTACTCAGTAAATTATTATAAAATAAATGTATTAAACTTTTGTATGGAAGTTTCTGAGTTTAAGAGGAGTGACCAGTTAGGTAACAGGGAAACAGCACATATTAAAAAACAAACAAACAAACAAACAAACAAAACAACAAACAAAAAAACCCCACACAGATAGACTTGGCATTACACAAGAGTTGGCATTAGGTAATTCAATGTCAACACAAAGGTCTTTTCTCCATTCAATCAACATACATCTGAGTTTTGAGACATGGGTTAGAATTAGCCTGGATAGGGAAGGGAGGTCTAAGCAGACACACGGAGGCATTGGTGCATAAGTTATAACATAAGAGTTATGTTTTGGAAGTGATGGGAAGAAAAGTGAAGAATGAGATTGCAGTTTTAAGCAAGACGTAACATGTCATTGGTAAAGCATTTGGAAAATATTCTGGGGATAAAGCATTCCAGGGAAAGAGTGACAAGTTCATGATTCCATACGTGGAAGATCATTCTAGTGGTGTACGGGAAATGGACAGAAGAAGGCTAGACTTGATATGTGATATACAAGAAAAAGCCTATTAAAATGGTTCAGGGGAGAGATGATGGGGCTTGGAATGAAGGCAGTGACATCAGTGGGAATAGAGAAAAAGTGTGAGTGTGAATATATATATATATATATCTAATAATATATATTTATAATATATATACACACAGTATTTTTTTTTAAAAGACTTATCTCATAGCCAGAGGTAAGAAGAAGAAAAATGGTTGACCAAATAAACGGCCAGCTATGCCCCGCAAGATTCTGAAGAAGCACTGCTTAGTACCAGACTCCTTGGCGTGTCTCCAAATTAAATTTTGTAGTCTTTCTTATTGCCTTATTAATTGCTCCTATTCTTTTCTTAGCAGCATAAGGCAACATGAATTTCAGGCACTAAAATTCAAAATCCAGATGTGGAGAAGAAATATCACTAACTGGAGCTTCAACAAGTATTAAACTCCTACTAAACATATTTAATTTAGAATTAATAAGGTGATGGTATGAAAATTAAATCCCCTATGATTGTCATGGAAGAGCACCTATTGAGGTATAAATATATGAAAGATAAATCTACTTGCAGTGTAATTAATTCAAATCTGCAGAACCAATAAGTGTGTGACGATGTTCTTATTATTACATTACACTTGTGAGAAATGCTCAGGAATTTAATTAGCATTTACCCATACAACTAAGGAAAATGAGATATTAAGCATGCTATCCAATTACTAGCTATAGATTGCTTGTTAAATAAATATTAAATGTATAAACACTTGAGACTAGCTTGGAAGTGTTGCCTTAACTAGATATCCATTTACTTACGAGTTTTTCCCCCAAAATAATAATAATTTTAAGAACTAAAAATACAGAGGCTTCCAATGGAGGTTACAGACTTTTCCATGTGACTGTTCTCCTTTTCAGCTCAATTAGGCCATCTTTTCCAAATTTAAGCACAGTTTAGACTATGTCGTTGTCTTCTTTTCCAAATTTAAGCTATAGTTTAAACTATGAGATCACATGCATTATGCAAGCAAGTTTTTACAACACTCTGGTCAGTTATCTTAGGGTGTCAATATCTCCATTTTTACAGATATGGCCACTGAAATGTGGATATGCTAATTTGTTCCATGTCACACAGCAAGACAATGTGGCATGCTTTATTATTGCAGTATTTCTAAATACCCTCTATCCCTACAAAGCCATCATGATGATATTGATATAAATCAAACATCATTCCTCTATTCAAAACTCCTTAATGACCTTCTGAATCATTAAGAGCAAGTGCTTTAATTTTTAAGGCTCTTCATGAGGTAGCCACTGCTAACATTCTCTGCAACTTCAGATCCATCACACATTTCAGCTTATGTCCTACCAACTCTCCCTTTTATTTTATCTACTCCTGGTGCTCGTGTATTCACTGTTCCTGGACCATTGTAGGCAAGTTCCAGCATCAGGATATTCAATCATGCTGTTTTTTTCTTATTCCCTCAGTTGCTTCCCATCTCTACTCAAATATTACCTTATCAATGAGAGGGAGTCCAAAAAAGAGGGGTCTCATTTCTACCATTCTCATCCCTCTAACTTGCTTTATTTTTCTCTGATCATAGCACATACTACAAAATTGGCATATTTATTTGTCCCTTGTGTGCCACCCCCCACTGGGCTATAAAGTCCACAAGAGAAGGAATTCACATTTGTTCATTATTATATCCTAGCACAAAAAGTAATGATGCCCAGACATGGCTTATTTAATGAAAATAAAAGAACGATCTGTGAACAATAGCATCTATATGCCACACTAGAAGTTCCGATTGGTCACAATAGTTCCAATTTCTACATTTTTCAAAGTTCGTGTTGACCAGTATAACATAATACATGGTAAGAAATGGGCCTGGCTCTTTGCTTAACTTTTTTCTTGGATCTTGACATAGTCCCTCATGGTCATTAATGATAATTTGTATATTCCTTGAATCGAGTTTATTGTGCATTCTATCACCCAGCTACTTTTTGAGATTTCATTACATATCCTCTCCAATTCAAAACGATTCAAATTCAACCAGTTACTTCAAAATCATCTGAGATTGTTTCAAAAGGAATTCCACAAAGGTCAAGAATTTGTTTAAAAAGGAATTCTTCCAAAGGTCAAGGATTTGTTTTTTATGCATTGCTATGTTTTCAACTCTAGAAATTTATACCATATTTTTAAGATAGATCTCGGAATCTTTCTTGTTAAGATGGAGAATTGGAATGTGTGATCACTAAGGGAATGGGCAGATACTTGGCAAACCAATATTTAACTTCATGGATGTTTCTAGAGTATTGTCTAATGTTTTAAAACATCTAGTATCTTATTAATATGTTTCCCATTCTGTAAAGTAGAGGTGATTATCCTCTAGGAAAAAAAAAATGACAAGGTCTATAAAAATGCAAGGTTCAGTTTAGTTTGTTTCGTTTTATCTCAGTGTTTTGATTAGCATCTTTGAATGATATGGGTGGATAGCAGCAGGATAGTCTTGAAGGCTTAAAAAAATACATCCAAGATGTTAAGGAGATTAAATCAAGTGTTAGAAAATGATATTTTGTAGTAGTTAGATGAAAAGAGAACATAAATGGGGAAACAATTGTTTCCAACCATCTGAAAGATTGTCTTAGCTAAGAAAGTTAAGTTTGTCTGTTTTTGCTTTTCATTTTATTCCAAGACAGTAGAGCAAGTACCAATGAGAATTCAGATGGCATATGGAGAGTCTACCATGGCATAAGTACAATAAAAATGTTGTCTGTATATAACAGTTTAAATAGAAAAATGAGTTAATTCTACTTAGAACTTAGACAATAGAAACAAGAGCAAAAAGGCCCACCGTTTTCTGAAGATGTAGAAAAACACATGAATGGAAAATAACAATAATTTATAATTATATTGCGGAGTTAACAATGGGAAACAAAATCAAGACATAAATATGAAGTTGTTTCTAAATAATTATAACATGTAGAATCACAGGCAGATGAAGTGAGAGATTAATCAAGCCTTAGTGAGTTTCATATATCTGGAGGGTATTTAAATGGAAGTTGGATGATATTTACTTGTGATGTTGTGAAGATTATTTGAACCAAAAACAAAATTTATTTCCTATAAAGTTTCATCTAGCCCTGGTTTTCAATGAAATTACAATTACAATTTATTTCACTTGAGAAATAATGAATGCCTAAAATTTACTCTCAAATAGTGTAGCAAATAAATATGAACACGAGTATAAATAAATATATGCATATAATTTCTTTTTAATAATCTCAGATGATATTTGAAGTAATTTGGTTAAATTTAAACTCTCTTGAATTGGAGAGAGTATGTAATGAAAATCTCAAAAAGTAGTTGGATGATAGAATGCACAGTAAACTTCATTCAAGGAATACATAAATTATCATTAATATATATGAAGGACTATGTCAAGATCCAAGAAAAAAATTAAGCAAAGAACCAGACACATTTCTAACCATGTATTATGTTATATTGTTCAACATAAACTTTGAAAAATGTACAAATTGCAGTTATTGTGATCAATTCGAACCTTCTAGTGTGGCAAAAACGCCGTTGTTGACAGAGCATTCTTTTATTTTTTTCACTAAATAAGCCATGTGCCATCCACTATTACTTTATTTGCTGGGGATATAGTAATGAACAAATGTGGATAGAAAGAGAAAATAGGGATCCAATGACAATATAGTAAAAGTTTAATTGGCATAACTAGATGAAGGGTGTAAAGATAATCATTATACTATTCTTTTAACTTTTCTCTAGTGTTTCCTTATAATTTTTTTCAAAATAAATAACAAGTTAAAACCGCATGTTTAGGAATGGCCTTCCTAAATGGCAACAGAGAAGAAAATATGGGGATATTGAGCATCTCTTAATTCTCAAGGTACTTTTATTAAAATGTAAACAAATTTTAGATTGGTAATTAATTTCCCTTTTTCTCAAGGATCCCCAGAAATTGTTTCAGTTCTATTTTTTCTCAAAAACAGGACTTTTGTATTAGTTCCACATGTATATTTTCCATATTTTTTCCAACATCTGTAATTAAGAATCCTTAAGACAATTGTTTCCTTTTTAGTTCATATTTAAATTGTGAACAATGTAAATACTGGTTGAAAAAATAAGAAATTTGACTCAGAGTTTCACTCTTGAAAATAAGACTATAACAAAGAAAGAATAAATAACCTCATGTTCATATAGCATATTGGGGATAAAGTTAGTTGGAACTTGGTATCATTCCAAAGTGACACAATGAGGTCTTTGAGTAGCTGAACTACATAAGACAATAAAGGAAGATTAAATTTAAATTTCTCTACCTTTGGTTGTATGATTGTAGTCTTCATTTTTGTTTTTTGAGACAGAGTCTCGCTCTGTCGCCCAGGCTGGAGTGTGGTGGCGCCATCTCAGCTCACTGCAAGCTCCGCCTCCCGGGTTCACGCCATTCTCCTGCCTCAGCCTCCCAAGCAGCTGGGACTAGAGGTGCCACCACCACCCCCGGCTAATTTTTTTGTATTTTTAGTAGAGACGGGGTTTCACCGTGTTAGCCAGGATGGTCTCGATCTCCTGACCTCGTAAGCCGCCGCCTTGGCCTCCCAAAGTGCTAGGATTACAGGCGTGAGCCACCATGCCGGGCCGTGGTCTTCATTCTTTGTCAACTTGGTTAACTAGAACTGTAAACTCAGAATCACCTTCCCTATGTGGTTTCAGGTTAAGGTTGGGAAAAACAGAAACTTATAAAAATGATTTCCTCATTTTTTAAAACGTTTTATTTTAGAGTAATTTTAGAATTGTAGAAAAGCTGCAAAGATGCTATGGAGGGTCACCATATGCCTCTCACCTGGCTTTTCCTAGTGTTATCGTCTTATAAAGCCATGCTACATATGTCAAATCTAAGAATGAATATTTGGTACAATGCTATTAACTATTTGGTACAATATCATTAACCTATAGACTATTTTTCTTGCATTTTTTCAATGGGTGGGAGGTTCTGTTTGTTTTCCTGTTCCAATTTCCCATCCAAAATACCATATTACATAGTATATTTATTTGGCGTGTCTCCTTAGACTCCTCTGATCTGTAACAGTTTCTCAATTTTTCTTGTTTCTTATGAACTTAATAGTTTTGTGGAGTAGTAGTCAGGTGTTTTGTAGAATATCCCCCAAATTGAGTTGATGTTTTCTTTTATTTGACTTGGGTTATAGTTTTGTTTTTTTTTTTTTTTGTAAAAAGTACATAGAGGCAAGGTGCTTTTTATTATATCATAGCAAGGGGTACATGCTATTCATATGACTTATTATTGATATTTTGAAACTATGCCACTTGTTTAAAATGGCATTTGAAAGCTTTTCACACTAAAAAAAAATATTTTTTTCTCTTTTCATACTCTATTCTTTGCATGCGAGTCACCGATCCCAACCTACACTCAAGAGGAAGTAAACTAAGCTCTGCTTAACAGAACAGGAAGAATCTACATATATTATTTGGAATTTTTCTGTGAAAAAGACTTTTTCTTTCTCAATAATTTATTTATTTGTTCAATCATTTATTTTTATTAGCATGGACTCATGAATATTTTATTTTGGGGGTTAAAATCCAATATTTTGTCCCAGAATTCACCACTGGTGACTCTTTTGTTTGGTTTCTGTCTCCTTTGACAAGGTCCCATCTTACTTTCATTGTTGTTTTTTGTTATTTCGTCACCTTTTTGCTTTCTAGTAGTCCAAGATGGTGTAGGTTTGTCTTGCTTGTATCTTTCCAGTTCCCATTCTAGAGTCAGTCATTTTTCTAAGAATCTCTGGTTCCTTTTATTTTAGAAAGGTATATACCATTTTGAATGCTAAAATGAAACAGAGGCCATTATTTTTTGAAATTCGCTGTAGTCAGATGCAATGATGGACAGATCTAGAGGTGACCAAAAAGTTCCAGATTATTGTTGCTTTCCTTTTCTGACTTTTTCCTGACTGATGATCCTGTTGCAGAACAGGCCTTAGGACAACCACTATGTACTTGTCTGTAGACCCACAGAAGTAGTAGTTATGCAGAACCAACAAATTCCCATAGCTCTTCCAACAAGCTTTCCTTTTGCTGTCCCACCTCAGAAGCTGAACATAGCCAATGACTATCTCTCTGATCCTCTAATTCCCTTTGTGAACTTTCAATTCTCCAGTTCCTTTCCCAATTGCAATATATTTTATTTTTGTGATAATAAAACCTATTCTATAATACTCATGGTGATTCTGCTTCTAGAAATAGTTCAGACTAGAGAAGTGAAAATTTATCTAAAGTTGTTTCTATAATCTGACTAAATATAAAGTTATTGATTACCCTGAAGCCAACAGAATATTGGACACTGGTGTTACATAGAATGTGGTGGAAAAACAGGTACTTAAATTGTCATCTGTAGTCACCTGAATTTGAATGCCAATAGAATATTTTAGTGGAAATAAATAGTATAATAGAGTTGGTTGGTTGCCTCTATGTGTGCTTAGAAAACTTGAAAGAAGATAATGATGAGTTCAGGGTTTTAAATTGCCAGGTCAATATCTAAATACAGAACAAGACATGTTCTGTGTTTGCCCTAAATGCAATTCTTATCTTCTATAGCAACTTGTTTATAATTTCAGGAAATTAAACCCAAATTATAATCTTTTGAGAATTAAATTTACAAGATAAATTAAAATTACAATATTATGGAGTCTCATGTTAAGGTTATGGCATTGATCGTCACAGTCTGATACCTTCAACACTGGTATGGGGAATGATGTACAATTTTAAAGAAACTAAGGACTTTGACCCCAAGTTTTGGTTAGTGTTCCCCTAAGAAATTTAGTACAGCATTTTCTAAAGAAATATGGTAATTTTCCTGCAGGGGACTCTGGCTCCTCCTCAAAATCGCTACTTAACCACCTCGCCTTGCTTCCAAACATATAAATAGTCTCAATTTCTATCAGGCCCTAAGGGTTTGCACACAAAGTATGACTCAGGAGACAGCAGCATACCAATCAAAATAATTGCATAATTTTGCCTATTCATATATGAAAAAACTTGGGGTTTCCTCAGTTCTGAAATGCATAGTCAAAATGCAACTGGCTAATTCTCCACACTGATGTCTCTGAAATGCAAGATATTATAGTAGGAAAGGGCAAGTTGAAGTCTCTAGAACTATCTTTTCTCTATCTTAATATTAAAGCAAAAGCAAACATGACTTTCTGGAAGGAATGCAGAGATTAGAGCCCCCCACACACACAAAGAAAAAAGTAAATAAATAAAGAAAACGTGAAGACTCCTGCCACATCAATTCCTCATGCCTATTTGGCATGTGTAGAACACAGATGAATCTTACCAACTAACAGTAGATGACCCTAAAACTTATCAGGTGGTTATTCCCACTGTAGCTGCTTTTAAAACTGTGGGGTTTTTTTGTTTTATTTTTGTTTTTTTTCTGGAATCAATGCAGTTCTCCGTTTCAAAGTTTTAACCATACTAGTCTTCATCTTCATGATACCAAGCTCTCATTTCATTCTGTGTTACCAACTGTTTACCTTTCCTAGAAAATGTTTCCGGATGTTATGTAGTTTTCTGCCTTAAAATCATTGTCCAGTTCCACTTCTTTGTAATATGCAACAGATGATACCAACCTGTTTTCCTCTGTTGGAATGCTAGGTTTTCTGATTCATTGTTTCACATTCTTTCTCACTCTTCTTACTATTGCATTTCTGTTCCTCAGCTTCCTACAAAATGGGTGTTTGGCTCTGATTCTGATAGGAAGCATTAAGACAAAAAAATTCAAGATATTAAAACATGTTTAGTTCTGCCTCAGAACCAGATATCATAATATATTATATCGCCAAAACCTCAGACCAACTTTACGTGGTATTAGTAGTCTCTTTTTACAGGTAAGAATACTGTGATACCAAGACTTTGGATGACTTGGTCAGAAGTGACAGCTGGATACAAAGGATGCCCATTTGTTTGATGCCAGAGTTGTCCTCTTAAGCCCCACTTCCTCCTTTTTAATATTGTGGGTTATTCAGTCTTTAAATTCACAAAATGCTTCTCGCAAACATATTTTCCCTTGTACTATTAGATTTTATTATGAAAATTGGGTTGAGTACAGATAGGTTTAAAATCCCTGCATTGAATCACGTTGAATAGAATAAAAAAGACGGAAAGAAGAGAGGGAATTCCACATTTCTTCACTGCTGAGATCATCATTTTGCAAAAAGAAATAAACCTATTCATCAGAATTTCTTGAAAAAGTAGACGAGATACTTGACCCATATTTCCTTGGCCACCACACTTGAGAAAAAACCTGGATCATAATAAAGTCAGAATTTTTTCTCCCCTCCCAGTTCTAACATTGTGAATCCAATTTGCTCTGGGAAACTGAGTGGCTTTGAGGACTACCTTCTTTTCTGCCAACAAAATACTACAATTTCACCAGCTTCTTCTTCATCTGAAAATAAGTTTGAAAGAAAATGTAGCTGTTTATCAGGCAAAGAATTCCAAATTACAAGAGAGAAAGAGCTAATAAAATGGTAGAAAATCTCTTTATGCTACATTTATCACAGCATCATGTAGAGCACATTCCACCACCTCCCCATTTTTACCACTCCCTTACTACTGCACATGCGCATGTGTACACACACACACACACACACACACACACACACACTCCTGTGGTATGGAGGTAAGGTCTTTCATTCAGGGTAATGACATAAAAGATGGAGCCACTGAAGTTTGAAAGGGAAGGTTATTTCATTACTATTAATTTCTTTCACCACTCAATTTTATCCATTTTGGACTTGCAGGTGGCAGTGCTATTGATTTCATCAATGTGTCTATGGCTATCTATTTTGCACCAAAATTATTGATAGTCTTCATTTCAACTTGTATTTTGGTGTGATTCTCTCTCTCCAGCATGGATGAAGCATGTACTATTTAAGTATTAGCTGTGGTGCTAAGTGCTTGACGTTCATGATCTCATTTAATTATGGCAATTAATCCCCACAATGGGCATGCTGGTGCAAAATGGTAATACTCTTATTACCATTTTGATGATGAGTATAGATGGGGTCAAATACACTGAACACTCTGCTCAAGATTCAGTATTTAGCAACTGTGGGAAAGAGGATTGAAACTTGGGCCTATTTGTGCTTGAATTATTGCCCTCCATTCACGTAACTTTCCTTGATTATTTTCACTAATTATTCTCTTTTTTATAGCTGCTTTATTTCCTTACACTCATCTGTCTTAACTGTGTATTCTCATATGAGTCCCTTCACCTAACTATTCAATCAGACTATTTGTTTACTAATACACAACCAGTATGGGATGACATATCTAAAACAGAGAATACTGTGAGTAGTAAATCCTTGTATTTATTTGCAAGAATGACATAAAGGAGATATATAGAGCTAAAGTGTTTCACGATGACATAGGAATGATTGATCTTTACTTGCTGTGGGGCAACTGGGGAGAGTTTTTCCAAGCAGGTGGCATTGGAAATGAGCCTTGAAAAATAGATAATGATAATAGCAACAACAATTTGTAATGCTCAGGAAGGTGGAAAAGGTGGGTAGATGAAATAGAGGGAGGTTGTGTTTAAAAGAGTATCCAGCGCCCTTCTAAACCAATAAACACACACACATATTCTGACAATGTTGAATTTCCTAATATGTTTGTCACTTCACTTCAGGTCTTTGCAAGTTAGTTTTTATAAAGTTAAATGCTGAAAATCAGAAAACTGTCAGGAGTGAGGAAGAGAAACAGTGACATCTCTCCTGACCCGGCCTAAACTGGAACACACAGATGGGAAAAAGGACATGCCGATTGTTGGCTACAATACTGTGCAATGAACCAGAGAGGATGATCCGGTGCGACAGCCTGGAATGTGTCAGAGGGGATTAGGGACAGAGGTCAAAGGTGGCCGCAGAGTGCCTCGCCAGCTGACAGTTCTGGAACGGAGGTCTCCAGCAGACAGCCCCATGAGATGCCCAAGAGGCAGTGGGATCTTCAGGCTAGCCAGTGACTGCCACAGCAGATGGGGAGGCCTTGGCAGCGGATTCCCAAATGTGCTTAGTGTGTTTGCCTAAAGGCATAAGCACATTGGTATCAGAGACTTTTTTTTGTAAGGGGAGGTATCAGGTGATCTAAGTCAGCTAGACCTATTTACACTTCCAAACTGTGAAGCAAGACTCGTCCTAGGTAAACCCAGTGTTTTTTGGTTGCATTTTTAAAAGTTGTTGATTGTTTCAAATGCTAATCATCTCACCTTACGCAACCTAAGCTGCATATGGGGAAAAAAAAAAAAAAAACTTGGTGGAGGAGGAGATGAAATTTTTGGCACATTCTGGGGGCGGCAAATGGTGAGTACTTAGATTTGAGTGGCATCACAGCAACCTGTCTATATTTGGCTACTCTTCAACAATTTATCTTCATCAACTTTGTGCTTGCACTGAGGTGGAAACACTTCTTTCCCTCCAGCATCCATAGACACTGTGATTCTTTCCTCTTCACTCAAACGCTCCAGAATTTAGGAAAATATTCCTTTCCATGTTAATGATTATGCTTGGTGTGTTTCTTTTTAATTTTATGGAGGGATGAGTGGTTTCCAACCTAAGAAAAATGGAGTAAAGCAACCACCACAACAAAACAGAAGTAGAGAGAAATATGCCTCCTCACACAGGCTGCCTTAACCCTGAACAGACTGTGTGGTGCTTCAACCTCACATAGATTCCAAATTACTGGTGCCTGCACAGACAAAATGTCAGGGTCTACCCTTACTTTTCAATTCAGTTTAGTTATAAGTGCAGCCATTTCTGAAGATATTTTTGTGTTTTCTTAGAATGTGTGTGTGTGTGTGTGTGATATATATATATATATATATATATATATATATATATATATATATATATATATTTTGTTTGTTTGTTTGTTTGTTTTCTTGAGACAGAGTCTCGCTCTGTCACCCAGGCTGGAGTGCCCTGGTGTGATCTCGGCTCACTGCAAGCTGCGCCTCCCGGGTTCACGCCATTCTCCTGCCTCAGCCTCCCGAGTAGCTCGGACTACAGACGCCCACCACCACGTCCGGCTAATTTTTTGTATTTTTAGTAGAGACAGGGTTTCACCGTGTTAGCCAGGATGGTCTTGATCTCCTGATCTCGGGATCCGCCCACCTCAGCCTCCCAAAGTGCTGGGATTACAGGCATGAGCCACCACACCCGGCCAGAATGTATATTTTTTGTTCATTTTCCTGCTTTTTAACAAGGAAAGAATAAAAGCAAAGACTCAATGTAGCAATTCACCATTAGATGCCAATTAATTCTTAAGAATTTTTTGTTTTTTTGTTTTTTGTTTTTTGTTTTGAGACGGAGTCTCGCTCTGTCACCCAGGCTGGAGTGCAGTGGCACGATCTCGGCTCACTGCAAGCTCCGCCTCCCGGGTTCACGCCATTCTCCTGCCTCAGCCTCCCGAGTAGCTGGGACTACAGGCGCCCGCTGCCGCGCCCGGCTAATTTTTTGTATTTTTGGTAGAGACGGGGTTTCACCGTGGTCTCGATCTCCTGACCTCGTGATCCGCCCTACTCGACCTCCCAAAGTGCTGGGATTACAGGCGTGAGCCACTGCGCCCGGCCTTGGTAAGCATTTTGTAAGTATTATCTAACTTGTTTGACTGCAGTCTTTGGTATTAAAACACAGATTAGTTATGTAGAATATTTCATGTGATTGATTAATAATGAAATATAATATAGAATATGAGCCGACAAAGGGCTTCTCTTTATATATACATAACAAAATTATTGCAAAGTTTTGTAAATGTAGGAAATGTATACAAATGCATTCACACATATGCATGCTTTACTCATATACACATGACAAGTTATATGAGATGTATGTGTATCCTTAGATTTCTTCATCCATCTGGGGTTCACATTCATTATGTATAAAAGAATTAAAGATTATGTAACTCAATCCAAGATCCTTTCGTCAACTAATGGCCTAAAATTAAAAGTCCCAGACTCTCAAGGCATGAAATTTTGGTTTATTGTGATGTACAACTAGAGTCTTAAAAACAACAATAGTAATTACAACAATAACTTTTGTGAGAAGTGAAAAAAGAGGCAGGGAATGGAAATGGGGCACCAATCTGTATGAGCACTTACCTTTGATCAAAGTACTAGGTGCTTGCATCATCTTTTTTTTTTTTTTTTCTGATCCTCACAAGATCTCATTTTAAACAAAGTTCTTACATACAAGGATACTGAAACAAAGGGGGTTTAGGTTAATGACCACACACAGAGTTTGTAGGTAACTGGGATTCAAATTCTCATAAACAACTGTCCTGGGCTTATTGACCCTTGCTATTTTCCAAGTGATTGGAAAAGTCCTTGAGATATGACGATAATGAAAGTTAGCCTCTGCTGTCAAGGATTGCAATACTTAGCAGAGCTGAAAAACAATCACGTTAACAGTATCTGTTTAAATCTTTATTATTGGACCTCAGCAGGGAAAATTCAAAGGAAATTCCTTTGAATTGAACATATATAGTAATTATTTTTAGAAAAAAAAATGTATATGAGTAGGTAATGGGTTGGGGGGGGGGCAACATATGGAAAGAAGGAATTCCAAAGAACAGAAAATACAGCTTTATGCCTGGGCTGTGGAATAAATATTTCCATGAATTCTCTAGCCTTGTGGAAATGGCTACAGAGTTCTTTTTCTCACTTTGCTTGGCATCTCTTTTTTCTCATTCTGCCAAACTCTAGCATAGTAATTAAGCCCACAGAGCCCTTCAGTGTGTTACATACGCACTCCTTCACATAGAGCTAGACAGCGTTGCATACCAGGGAGCCAGTGGTTCATAATTCGAGGAAACATCTCCGTTGTTGCGCCTTGTGCTGGGCATAGACAAGAGTCTCCATTCCCTTTTACATTTGCTGGCACAATATAAGCCCTGGAGTATAATGGATTATGTTATATATATCAAATTATGAAATGCACAATTCTTTTTAAATTTCTCTAAAGGGTGCCCTCTTATTTTTTATGCATTCTAGGGCTATGCTAGATATAAATTTATCATTTGAAATTCAAATGGTTATAGTTATAAAGCTGCTGACTCGTAAAAACAGGAAATCTAGCATATATCAGAATCTGAAAGCAATGCATGATTTGCTGAGCTTTTATGATAATTTCAATAAATTATTGAATTAGCTCTGTAGTTTTACAAATATGCTTAAAAATGTTCAAATGGTTACAGCAAAGAATAACACTTTTTTTGGTCTTTTGCCCTACTTGGAAAATACATTTCAGCTGACAAGCAAGTTTGAGACATTCAGCCACTCATCAAAGAACAATAAAATTTAATTATTTACATTTTTGCAAGGTCCACTGGAAAACTAACTTAAACAGTTATTACCAATCTGGCTCTTACAGCTTTTCCATATTCAAAATGTCTATTGACCAGGATTTTTTTTTCATGAGAAATCTTTAGAATTTAATCTAAAATTTATGCAAAATGGTTCAGATTGATATAATTTTATAGGATTTAACTCTGACCATTAGAAATTGGAATTGGAAAGAGACCCAGGATTCCAATGAGAACTGAAATAGAAATGCCTGTCAAAGACTATTTATTATTTTGCTGACATCTGCACCATCTATCGATTCTATTTATGTAAATATGAACCAATTGTATCACCATACAAAATTGTGTTGAGTTTGTACCCCCTTATCTAGATGTGTAAGCAGTTTGCTAGGTTTCCATTATCATTTTTAAGTGTAGATGACTCAGGGTCTCAGATTAAATAACCCCCTCCTTCACAATTTTTTTTATTGCCTAGGTTTTAATAGAAACAATGAGTTAATTCTGTACATCAGGATTGGGAACCACACATTTTTACTTTGCCTATAGGTTTGAATTTACTGGTTAACTGTTAGTATCTATATCATTGAACAAATATCTCTTCCTGAATCTCTTATTGATGCATTTGTTTGTTTTTTCACTGATACTAATATCACAAGACAAACCCCTACAAAGTACCTCTTTTGTGCAAGAAACTTTTTTTTTTTTTTTAAACGAAGTCTCACTCTGTTGCTCAGTCCAGAGTGCAGGGACGCAATCTCGGCTCACCGCAATCTCTGCCTCCCGAGTTTAAGCAGTTCTCCTATACCAGCCTCCTGAGTAGCTGGGATTACAGGTGCCCGCCACCACGCCTGGGTAATTTTTGTATTTTTAGTAGGAATGGAGTTTCACCATATTGATCAGGCTGGTCTCAAACTCCTGATCTCAGGTGATCCATCTGCCTCGGCCTCTCAAAGTGCTGGAATTACAGGCGTGAGCCACCATGCCCATGCAAGAAATTATTTTAAGAGGGAGAAGTACTTTGAGACTCTCTACCACTTAGACCTGTTCGTATTTGTCATCTACAAAGGGTAAGTATCCTTCTAATCCAATTTTTACCCGTTTAGGTGCATCTAATAATAATATATAAGTGAACAATGTAGAAATATTTATCTAAATTAAGTGGAAAATTACATCAGCTGGACAAATAATGCCATAGTTAAGGGCAAGAATTATTTAAGGTATTATTTAACAAAATGGGATATTACATTTTTTAAATAAGTTCAGAAGTTGTCAACATGGCTGCTGATACAAATGGCTGAAATTGATAGGCTTTTATATTTGTTTTCTAACTTAATCCCACCAACAATTTGTGAGGTAGGCAAAATATTATTTTTTATCCACATTATTCAGTTGAAAACATTTGGGTCCGGGAACTTTCCTAAACTCACATTTAGCAAATAAAAGCAGAAGATGCCCATTTAAATTTGAATTTAAGATATACAATTAATAATAATTTAGTGTATGTGTGTTCCATACCATATTGATATTTTGTTATAGCAAAAACAAACAAAAATATCCAATATTGAACTGGGATTCCTGTATTTCACATGGTGGCCCTATACATAGTTAAATTAGAGTTATACAATTCGTAATCATATGTTTTTATTTCAATCCCAGTATACTTTCTGTCATGCCACATTGGCTTAAAATTGTGATCTTAAGGCCTACCCACTCCCAGCCTCAAGGTTATATCAATGTCTGTGATTTAGATAATTAATAAAATAGAAACCATTGGTATAGTTGTCTAATCAATATTGTCTTTATCCAGTGCAGAATTAAAGATTCGGCGTGACATCTTTTCAAAATGGTCTCTCCAAGACATGATCAGATTACATTTTTTAATCTCTAATTATCCTGCCTGTGTATGCTCTATGTACATTGTCATTAACTAATATATTTGATTGGCTTAGTATAGAATGTGAGTAAAAGAGTTGAAATCTAGGGGAAAAACCCACAATTACCTTGAACCCATCATTATTTCTTGCATTTATTTATTATTTTAATTTTATTTTATGTACTTATGTATTATAACACAGTTTATTGACATTTTAGGAGATTCCAGATACACCTACAATAAAATATTACATCCTGAGCTACATGACAAAAGCTTCTTTTGTAATGGCATGTCATATTAATCGTATTTTACTACCATGTTTTATTTGAAGAAAAGAAAGAGTTCATTTTCAGTAAAGCATTCAGAAGTACTGTTCATAGAACATGACTTTGATTACATAATAAAGGCTTCTTCTTTATTTTTAATAAAAGTTCCTCATCTTTTCCCATATCATTTGCTTTAATGTAAAGATTGAAACCATCATATCCTTAAAACATAAGCCGTATTGTTTAGTGATTATGATTATAGCTGTAGAGTCAGAATACTTGCCGTTTGCGTCCCTCTGATTTCTCATCGTGTGCCTTTGGCAAGCTATTTAGCTTCTCTAAGTGTTAGATGTTTCATATATAAAACAGCCATAGAGACAACACTTAGTAGAGATTGTCTCTTACAGTCTTTGCAACAACCCTAAGGGCAAAGTATCTGGTACATAGTGAGCACTTATATTTGTGATTATTACTACCTGTGCCTTTATAGAGCAAGGTTCTGTTTTTGTAGTTTCTGGAACTTCTTTGTTAAATTCACTCGTGAACATTTAATTTATTTACTTATATCATTTCTTCCTTCTTTTGTTCCTTCCTTCCTTCTTACTTTTTTCCTTCCTTCCTTTTCTCTCTCTTTCTCTCTCTCCTTCCTTCCTTTCTCTCTGTTCTTTCTTTCTTTCTTTCTTTCTTTCTTTCTTTCTTTCTTTCTTTCTTTCTTTCTTTCTTTCTTTCTTTCTCTCTTTCTTTTTCCTTCTTTCTTTCTTTCCTTTCTCTTTGTTTTCTTTCTTTCTTTCTTTTCTTTATTTCTCTTTCATCTATCCATCCTTTAACTTTATTAGAATATTCTTCCGGTTTCTTTCCTTTTTTATTAAATTCTCCATTCTGACTTTACCTTTTCTGATTATAAATACTACTAATCATAGTCGTAAGTGAACAGGTTCTATGTTTGGAATCAGGAAACAGACAAACATTTTGCAGGTTCTAAATTTACTACTGATTACCTATTATTATGGGACACTTGTCTAAGTTCTCATCCTATTTTGCAAACTGAGAAACTTTACATGTTATCTTGAAGAGTTGATGTGAGGACTGAAGATAAAGTATTCTGGACATGGTGAGTGCTCAGTAAATGCTATGATTTAGTACTCAGTGAGAAGAGGATTCACTTTAAAAGGCAGCCTTAGAATCACAGCACTTCCACTAACTTTTCTCAACCCTCTCCACCAATAGCAGTCATGCACCCTTAAACTTTGTTAGGTACGTATTAAATAAGTTAATACATCATAAGTACCAAATACATAAAAGGAACTAAAAAATGCCAGTTCCACTCCTATACCTTCATTTCAACCCCAGATATTTTCTAAATCCGTATCTAGCATGATTTGCATGGGATTACTTCTCCCTCAAAGGGTTCATATGTCTAAAACTTAGGAGAAATGGCTCACATTTAGAGTATATCAGCAGTGGATTGTGTTTTTAGTAAGCAGAGGCAAACCACAGAATCTGCGTACAGTAGAAGACTAAGGTGTGGTGGTGACAACAATCACTACTGCCATGGCATTCAGAGAAGAAAGCACTTGTCAAGATCAAAATGCTAATCAGAGCTTGCTGAGAAAGTTAGTTGTTCCCAGCTGCAGCCAAAACAGCAGGTTGCTTGAAACAGCTGCATCATACTCTTAACTGGATTGTCTGTGCAAGAGTGATCAGAAAATGTCAGAAATAAAAGCAAGGAAGTAGGTGTTACATAAACATGCAAATTACCACAATTAGTCCTAGAGAGCCCTAAATTCCCAGAAAACATTGAGGTATAATGGAAAGAATTAGGAAGAAGACAGACTGAACAGAGTTCAAATCTTAGTGACAGTTTTGCCTCTACGAGTCTCAGTAAATTCTTCTGTAAAATCTAAATCTTAATATCTATAAGGAACATTTATAAGGATAAGGTAAGCTAATACATGTGTATTAAAAATTTATTGGCCGGGTGCAGTGTTTCATGCCTGTAATCCCAGCACTTTGGGAGGCCAAGGCGGGCAGATCACGATATCAGGAGATTGAGACCATCCTGGCCAATATGGCGAAACCCCGTCTCTACTGAAAGTACAAAAATTAGCTGGGCGTGGTGGCACGTGCCTGTAATCTCAGCTACTTGGGAGTCTGAGGCAGGAGAACCACTTGAACCAAGGAATCAGAGGTTGCAGTGAGCCGAGGTTGTGCAACTGCACTCCAGTCTGGTAACAGAGTAAGACTCACTCTCTCTCTCTCTCTCTATAGATAGATAGATAGATAGATAGATAGATAGATAGATAGATAGATAGATATAGATATATATCTCTCTCTATATATATAGCTGTATAATAAGTTATTCCAGTATTAGCAGCTTAAAACTACAAACATTTATTGAGGTTCAGAAGTCTAGGAGTGGCTTAGCTAGTTTCTTCTAGCTTAGACTCTCTCATGAGGTTATAGTTAAGCAGTTACCTAAAGCTAGACACTGGGGCTAGATGATCTGCTCCCAAGCTCAATCACATGACTGTTGGCAAGAAACTATTTTCTTGCTGACTCTTAGACGGGGGCCCCAGTTTCCCATTCTGTTTTTCCATAAAGCTACTGACAACAGGGCAGCTGGAGTCAACCACAGTGAACCATGCAAGAGAAAAAGGAGGACCCAGAGAGTGAGAGAGAGTGGAGGCATAGAGTAAACCAGACAGAAGCAAAAGTCTTTATATAACCCAATCTCAAAAATCACTTATGACATGTTTTTTTCAGCTTTTAAGTTCCAGGGGAACACGTGAAGGATATGCAGGTTTGTCACATAGCTACATGTGTTCCAATGTGGTTTGCTGCACAGATCCACCCATCACCAAGCTACTAAGCCCAGCATCCATTAGCTATTCTTCCTGATGCCCTCTCTCCCCTCCTCCCCAACAACAAGCCCCAGTGTGTTTTGTTCTCTGGCATGTGTCCATGTGTTCTCATTGTTCAGCTTACACTTATTAGTGAGAACATTCTATTCATCACAAGTGTCACTAAGGCCGGGCCCCACTTGAGGGTAGGAGAAATATAAGACCATGAGATGGAAACTATTGGTCTACTTTAGAGACGGTCAACCATGATACAAGGTGCCTTAATATATAAGATATTTCAATAAATGCCAATTGAAATCTAAAAGCAGTTTGTAAAAGATTCTTACAGTTTTAATATAGAAAATAGCTACAATTATTTTAACTTTTTTTAGTTTATGTAAGTTTTCTATGGAAAGTTTTAGATTTATAGGAGGTGACTATTGAATATTACTTTTGTCCATCTTTTTGCCCTTAAATCTCAATGTTCCTTGATCCTGAAATATTTTTGCAACACGTTTCTTTGAATATTCAGTAATTCATCTAACAGCCTTAATGAATCCACTCATTCTCTACGTCCAAAAAAAAAAAAACACTATTTTTATCTTAAATGATGATAAGAACACAAAATCAATGTTCTTCTAATGCACAAGTTTAAGGATGGAAAGAATGAGGATTATCACAACAATAATGATTTTGACATTTAATGCTTGTTTCTATTTACACATAAATCCTGAGTGTCCCAGGATGCTGAGGCTGAAGGGCTGGATAACATCTAATATACTTGCTTCCTTATAACCATGGCAATCTTTATTTCAATAAATGGCAGCACCATTTTTTTTTAACTTTTTTTAAAATAGATATGGGGTATCACCACGGTTTTTTTGTTTGTTTGTTTGTTTGTTTTTACTTTTTTTAAAAATGGAGATGGAGTATCACCATGTTGCTCAGACTAGTCTAGAACTACTGGACTCAGGCAATCCTCCTGCCTCAGCCTCCCAAAGTGCTGGGATTATAGGCATGAGCCACCATGCCTGGCCTGTCATCACCATTTAAAAACATTTTTAAAAATTATTTTTAAAATTTTTGTGGGTGCATGACATGTTACAGGCATGATACAGGCATGCAACGTGAAATAAGCTCATCACAGACAATGAAGTATCTATCCCCTGAAGCATTTATCCTTTGAGTTCGAACAATCCAATTACGTTCTTAAAATTATTTTAAAATGTACAATTAAGTTACTCTTGACCATAGTCACCCTACGGCAGGTCTTACTCATTCTATATATATATAAAGAATTCTGTTGACTTTATGTTGCATATATTACTTAAACCCACTACTTTCTCTTTTTTTCTTCTTTGATAGTTCAGCAAGAAAGAAATCATAACAGTGTAAACTATATGGAAAATTCTCTAATGATTCCCTTTTCCTCTAACTCAATCTTTAGTCTAGCCTCCATAGAGTTTTGGCAATTAGACCGCTCTGAGACACTAAATAAAATATTTTGTATGACATGAAAAACATTCCAAATCTCATCCTAGACTATCTCTCAAGCTTCATGTTTTATGATTCTAAATTGAACACACACACACACACACACACACACACACACCCCCACCCTCAAAAGGGAAACTGGTTTTAATTTTATAAATTCACCTTGCTACCTTATGCCTTAATTTGTTTGCATATGTTGCTTTCCTTGGCTAAAATGTCATTTATTCTTTTTCTCCTTGGTAAACTTGTATTCTTGTTCAAAACCCCATTTGAAATTACTATTAAGCATTTAAAAAGTGCCTTCCTAAGCTTGAAAGAGTAAGCAACTCTTTTCTCATTGCTAATAGACCTTGTAAATGTTATATTAGTTCTTCTAAGACTATTCAATGGTAATATACCAGCTCAAAGCCACCTTTCATACCAAAAAATGAACATCTAGGGGTCAATAGTGTATTTAGCCTGACTCGAATATTTGAATGTAATAGATGGCTACACATAAGTGTTAGGTTGAGCCATAGGAAATTTTTGTCTTTGAAAGTAATAAAAATGGTCAAATATTGAATTTTATATAATTTTACATAGTATTTGATGAACTTTACTTTCATAGTACATTGGAGTGTAATCCAGAGACAAAAAGAAACATAATTTGAGGAAGAGTTAGGAGGTGTCTGTTACATTTTATGTGTTATCTTGTGAAAGATAACATTAACTTATTTTAAATAAAATTAGAAAGTGAGCTATTAAGGTAAATAAGGATAAGTTACCTAGAGACATATTTTGGCAAATAAAATAAATTGTTTAAAAATATTTTTGAAATAATATACATTTAAAAATATATTGGGTATATTATACATAATAAATAATTAAAATAAATATAAAAACATAAACATTATATATATATGATATATATATAGCAAATACCTCAAGTAAAATTTAAAACACTAAAAATATGATGTGCATGGTATGGGTATATTTATGTGTGTGTGTGTGTGTTTGCGTGTGTCTGTATAAGTGTGTGGGCGTGTGTGACTTGCATTCAGTAAGGAGTTGAGTGGCCACATGCCACTCAACTCTTCCATATAAGAGAATATACTACATTTTTATAATAAAGGGTAATGATCACTATAAAGTATAATTTTCATTCTCTAAAAAAGTTTGAAACACCTGAAGATGAGCAAATTATTTTTAGAGGACTTACTTAGTTTCAAACATTATTTGGGGAGAGAAATGAAAAAAGACAATTAAACTCACCTCAGTGGATGCCTGTTACAATAAGTTCCTAGAATTTTCATGACAATCATAAAAGATGCTTCCTTACAGTGTTCATTTTATAAACTTTAAATGTCAGTTTTTCGTTTGATATCCATATTGAGAACCACAAATGATTCATGTACACTCCAATGTACACTGATGACTTGTCTACAGAGAACAAGTCAATATCGATATTATCTATATCCATATATATAGATATAGCTATACCAATCTACAACTATATGTGTAATTAAATGTATATATTAATGTAATTTCAGTCTTAGCTTTATCTTTGTCATTCATGCATCAGCAGACATACAGTCTGGTAAACCAAACTACTGGAAAGTAGCCCAGTCCTGTCATATGGATGGGAAAGTGTATTCTGCGGGAGGGTGGCCTTAAGAGCTATTTCCTCTTATGCCATCAAGCCATTTGGCTGCCCATCCATCCATAAACTACCTTGCAAACACTATCCCTCCCTGTCTCCCTTCCTGAGGAGACTCTCATACTGATCAAAATCTTCCCAAAGACCTTCACTCTCCCTCCCCTGCAGGAATGCTCAGATTTGGTCAGGTAGTCAAATCAATTTGCCTTTGCTTAAACTTCTAGGGGAGAAGTCAAACAGTGAGTCGCTTTCCTGATGCCTGAGATTTTCCCAAATGTGTGACACAGATTCAATATTTCTGAAAATAAAGCATGTGTTTTGGTCATAATTTGTAGTAAATTTAAGCTGTTCATTTCTTGTCAAGAGGTACCCTTGGGTTCCTTCAAGCTCAAGAATCATTTTGAAGCTGATGGATCATGTTTTGTCTATTCAATAAACATTAAGTTTCTAATATGTTTATTGAATGATATTAGAAGCTGTGAGCAATGCAAATATAAGTAAGATGTGCCCCATGACCTTAAGAAGCCCATAAGCTCCTATGGGTAAAATAGGTTATTGACTGGTACAATAGACTTACTAACATATTAACCTACTGCACAGTAGACAGTCAATAACTGTTGAGTAAGTTAATGAAATACAACAACAGAACTGTTATACTGCTGTGGAAATAGAGGAAGGGTGACTAATTTTAATGTTGTGGGACACAAAATACTGCTCTCTTGTAATTCTCAAAATGTTGAAATCTTACTTATCTTCAAGGCTCACAGTAACCATAAGTATGAGAATGAAAAATCCAAACAGGAGGCTTTGCCTGAGCAAAGCAGAGAAGTGGAAAAGGCTATGATATATTTGGGAAATGATGAGCAGATTGTGGGATTAAGGGTATGTGTGTAGGGAGACATCAGCCTGTTAGGCCAAATATAGAATCACAAGAGTGCAGCACCAAGAAGAGAGACTCTAGAAATTAAAAGAAATGAAATAAAGTCCAGTTTCTTCACTCTATTCAGGATGGTATAAATGTCAACCCAAGAAAATGTGCTATCATGGTCATTTTTTTCACCTTTGTTTAGTGACCTGCTTTAGTAATTAGGTAGCTATTTTCTTTAAAATTCTGATGCCTCACTGAAAAAATAGAGTTCTTTTCTGCATTTGAATTCTATCTCATGTAGATTTCTTTTTCATTTTTCTTTTCTCTTCTCTTCTCTTTCTCTCTTTCTCTTTTTCTCTTTCTTCTTTGTTTTTAGACAGAATCTCACTCTGTCCCCCAGGCTGGAGTGCAGTGGCACAATCTTGCCTCACTGCAACCTCCGCCTCCTGAGTTCAAGTGGTTCTCCTGCCTCAGCCTCCCGAGTAGCTGGGATTACAGGCATGTGCCACCACGGCCAGCTAATTTTTTGTATTTTTAGGAGATAACGGGTTTCGCCATGTTGGTCAGGCTGGTCTCGAAATCTTGGCCTCAAGTAATCTGCCCACCTCGGCCTCTCAAAGTGTTGGGTTTACAGGCATTGCACTCGGCCTCATACAAATTTGCTTCAATTTTGCAATAAGAATAATACTTACAAAAAAAAAAAACAACTCTGGACTAGCATTCATGAGACATGGATCTGATTGAAGATTTACCATCTAATATTTTTGGGGCAGACACTTCTGCTTTCTGACACTCTTTTTTTTTTTTTTTTTTTGAGGCGGAGTCTCGCTCTGTCGCCCAGGCTGGAGTGCAGTGGCGCGATCTCGGCTCACTGCAAGCTCCGCCTCCCGGGTTCCCGCCATTCTCCTGCCTCAGCCTCCCGAGTAGCTGGGACTACAGGCGCCGCCACCACGCCCGGCTAATTTTTTTGTATTTTTAGTGGAGACGGGGTTTCATTGTGTTAGCCAGGATGGTCTCGATCTCCTGACCTCGTGATCCGCCCGTCTCGGCCTCCCAAAGTGCTGGGATTACAGGCTTGAGCCACCGCGCCCGGCCTCTGACACTCTTAAATAGAAATTGGTTTACTGGTATACAAAGGCTCTTCTGGATATAATGTTCCATTCATCTGTGATGATTTGATGCATTTATATATTTCTATAAAGAGACACTCAACCACCAGTTCCTTAATTCCTTTTCCTGATTGTGTTTCTCATCATCCTTGAGGCTGCCTGTCTCTGGGCCTTTTATCTGTCACAAAGTTTGAGGCATTGTCATGGTGATCTTATATAGTCAATACTCTTCTAGGAAAGAAAGCACCAGAACTGAAATCTGTGTTCAACTAGCCATCCCAATCCATCTTTAGCTTCCCTGAAATATAGTCAACTCCAACCTCTTTCCAGTTATATTTGGATGGACCAATGGATTTGTCATTTCCCTTTAAGACTGTACACTTCTTGAGGAAGGAGGCTTGTTTAGCCAAATTAAGCAGTGTCCAGATCAACCTCTTCCATCCACAAAATCAACATTTAGCAATTTGGATGAGTGGGACTTTGTATCATGTAGATGAACATTAGATCCATAGACTATTAATCCTCAATATATTTATGTTTTATCCTTAGTAAGACTATCTGGGGTCTCCTTGCTGTCTCATGTATGTAAATAGTCAAACATAGGGTATTTTTGCTATTGTAAATATTTAGATGTGTCTTGGGGTTTATGTATTCAGCTTAGTTACCTCATAGTTGTGCATACAAACTAATGCACCTGAAGTGTTCAGTAGCTCAGAGAGTTGAAGTAACATACTTAATACTGATCTAATGAGCATAGCACTTCTGCAAAATCAGGTAGAATTAAAAATTTACAAGCAGAGAGTCTTAATAATTTAGTCCAATTTCTCACTTCATGTTGTTATCCCTATAGAATTGTTGACTTGATATTTTGATTTGAACCTCAACATTTAACTTTTTCTTGTGAATAGGCTTCAATATTAATGTAGCTAGACTTGGATTGTTGAACCCAGATCTTACCTGAGGCAGGTAAGTGACAGCAGGAACCATGTAGATATAATTTTGTATGGAACATATGAGGCAGAAGCCAGGTGTGGGTAATTCACTGCAAGGAGATGAAGGAGATGTTAATAAGGTTACTTCTAATGTTCATGTCATTTCTGCTTCTTTAACAATTGCCACATTTTATGTTTCACAAAGTTTCCAAAAGCAACATTGGCAAGAGGGTTCAGAAAAATCATTATGCACTGCCATTTATTAAAATTATAAATGGCACTAAATGTTGCTTAAGCACTTTCTTCATCTGGAAAATAAAGGTATTATTAGTACATTCTTCAGAGGGAAAATGTGAAGATTAAGCTAATCAATCTAAAATTTGCAGTGTCTCTGTGGATGACAATAGTGTGCTCAATTTTATCTTTTGTATTATGCCATTTCAAATATGTATTGAACACTCATCTGTGTCAAACAATTTGCTAGGCACTGAGGGTTCAGCATAGAACCAAAGATACAAGACCCCTGCATTTGCAGAGATCATATCACAGTGGATAAAGACAAACAATAAACAAAAAAAGTGAGAAATCAAAATTAATGGTAAAGGTAAAGTCTGTAAAAAGAAATTGAAATGATAGAATATAAGCAAGTGGTCATTCAAGGTCTTCCAGGAGAAACTAAACTTAATTTGAAATTTTACTGAACAGAAGTAAGTCATGTGATGTTAAAGGGGAAGAAGATTTCCAAGGATGAAAAGATCTAGACCAAAACTTCCAAAGAAGACCATCCTTGCAGCATTCAAAGACCAGGATGAAGCCACGGTGACCTGAAAGTAGTAAAGGGGAAGAGGGAGTGAGGGTGAGATGTGGAATGATAGAATATGATGTTATGAACTCATATATATAAAGTTTGGAGACCACAATAATGAACCTGGATTTTACTCTAATATAAAGAGAAACTATAGAGGAAGATATCAGGGCCGGATTTAAATGTCTTCCTTACTTCCTCCCTCCCTCCCTCCCTCCCTCCCTCCCTTCCTCCCTCCCTCCCTCCCTCCCTCCTTTCTTTCTTTCTTTCTTTCTTTCTTTCTTTCTTTCTTTCTTTCTTTCTTTCTTTCTTTCTTTCTTTCTTTCTTTCTCTTTCTTTCTCTCTCTCTTTCTTTCTTTTCCTTCCTTCCTTCCTTCCTTTCTTTCCTTCCTTCTTTCCTTTCTTTTTCTTTCTTTCTTCCCTTCCTTCCTTCCCTCCTTCCCTCCCTCCCTCCTTCCTTCCTTTCTTTCCTTCTTTCTTTCTTTCTTTTTTCTTTCCTTCCTTCCTTCTTTCCTTTCTTTCTTTCCCTTCCTTCCTTCCTTCCCCCTTCCTTCCTTCCCTCCCTCCCTCCCTCCCTCTTTCTTTCTTTCTTTCTTTCTTTCTTTCTTTCTTTCTTTCTTTCTCTTTCTTTCTTTTCTTTCTTTCTTTCCTTCCTTCCTTCCTTCTTTCCTTTCTTTCTTTCCCTTCCTTCCTTCCTTTCCTTCCTTCCTTCCCTCCCTCCCTCCCTCCCTCCCTCTCTCTCTCTCTCCCCTTCCTTCCTTCCTTCCTTCCTTCCTTCCTTCCTTCCTTCCTTCCTTCCTTCCTTCCTTCCTTCCTTCCTTCCATCTCACTTTGCCACCTAGGCTGGAGTACCGTAGGATGATCATGGCTCACTGCAGCTTCCAACTCTTGACTTCAAATGATCCTCCCATCTTGGCTTTGATTTAACTTCCAAAATGAAGACAATGACTTCTAAGTCAGGTAGAAATCATAGAAAGGTAAATGAAGAAGAAGAAATATTACTGATCTAGCAAATGTGGGTCATGAAGATGGGTTGAACTAGGTAGAATGTTAGCCATGGAAATGAAAATGATTACTGCAGAACAGCATTTGTTCAATGGAACTTTCTGTGATGATGGAAATATTCTGTATCTGAGCACTGGAAATATAACGAGCATGACTGTGAAACTCACTCCTATAAATTTTATTTAATTTTAATTAATTTAAATTTAAATATCCATACATGACTACTGATTTTCCGATTGAACCATGCAGCTCTAGAAAGTGACAGATTGGAGTCAAACTGACACACTTTCAGAAGTCCATGTTCTTAGCCACAGCCCTTTAGCGTATTACTTAAAAGGTGCAAAAGAATAATTTTTGAGCTGCTCCTTTTATAACTCTTCCCAGGCTTCCTCTTCCACTTCAGATACAGAGGGGGCGATCAGCAACACTGAGAGAGTGCAAATCATGCCACCCACCACTTTCCCACCGTTGGTGCTTCTGCGGAGCCCAGGCTGCCTTGCAATTCCCCTCTTGTTCACAGCATGTGGTATAAAGTGAGAAGGAGAAATACATTTGCTTTCTAGGAACACTTAGCGATCCTGATAATGTGTTTAGTACCAAAGACCTGCTTTAAATTGTGAAGAGGTTGTATTTAAAACTGTCTATTTCCAGTTGATTGTTAATTTATGGCATCATTATAAATGACAACAAATAGCTTCTTTGGGATGGCAGAAATGCAATTAGATTGTCACAGACTGTCAGCAGTTGTATTTGGGTGTGATTTTTAATGTACTCTTTATGTAAGCTTCTACTGCTAATACTAATAATAGAAACACAACTTGTTCTTTTAAGGAAGGGGGAATAATGAGCATATTCTATTATATTCAGAGTGGGAGTTGCAGCAAAGAAGGTGCTGTAAATATTGGAGTTCTCAAGATTCTCCTTGCTTAGTGCCTGCATTTACTAAGAACTCAATAAATATTTTAAGTGAAAAAATAAATGAATAACAAAATAAGCGCCCTTATAAAATAAAACTCCAGAATGAGTATATTCAAAATGTGCTCATTACCTCAAGTAATCTCACTAGATGATGCATACTTATTTCAATATTTCTCTCAAAAGATGTTTGAGACTGCTTCTGAAAACTGTCAGTCTCTTCTAGATGACAGTTAAGGGCAGACACAGCTGATAGCCCAAGGTAAGTTCTTAGGGGCTCTGGAAATTTACATTAACACTGAATGACCATTGAACATCCATGATGTGCAAACCTCACCCCTTTAGAGTTGAACAAATTGCACGTGGTAGGGATCTGTGCAGCTGCCTTTTGAGTCTATGACCTTTTAAAATAGACACCCTCTCTAATGATGAGTAGTTAACTTCATAATCTTTGGAAAGAGCAAAAAACCAGTTGCACATGGGTGAATAATGTGACTGTTGATCAATTTGGGGGATGCTTTTTTTTTGGCTGAAAAATGCAGTATGATAATATACATATAAAACAAGCCCATAAACTAGAATGAAAAGAGACTTTCCAATGTTTTCTGAAACTAGTCAGTGCCGTTGCATTAAGCAAACATTGTTTTGAGGGAACCAGTATAAAAGCCAAAAACAAAAACAAACAAACAAAAAAATCCATCTTTAACTTTGTTTTCTAAAGACCAATCACATTGAGAAAACTGAAATATCCAGGGGTCTTTTGGCAGAAGCCAACAATATCTGGGAGTTCTTCTTTTGAAGAGAGGCATCCTGAAAAAAGCACAAATCTAGCCAGCTGTTCTCATCCTAGCAGTGTTCAGGAAACATGTAGCTCACCAGGCCACGAGAATAGCTTTTGGCAATACTAGTTGGCGACCAGCAGTAGCCCTCTTATTTATTTGTTTTACAGATTCTTCGGTGTTCCCTCAAATAATCTTAGACATAAGAGGAAAAGGAGGATGACAAATACTGAAGTTAGTTTCACTACTTTTCGAGCCAACATTTTTCTCCAGGAAAAGGAAAAACTATGATATAAACATCACTGTCTGAGCTTAGCCCATGTTCACATAATTTATTCCCTGAATACCTGCTGAGTAACTGTGATGTCTCAGGTCCTGAACCAGATTTTGGCATGTCATCAGTAGATGATAGAAATGTGGTCCCTGCCTGCATGTAGATTTTAGTGGATAAATTGTTGAGAGGAGAGATACTATCTCATTTTAAGTACAGTGCATAGGAAACTACCAGACTCATACTGCACTAAAAGCTTTTATTGCTCGTAAATAGTTCAGCCTTTATTTTCAGTCACTCAGAACTCATATACCGAATTCTACCCACACTGCTAGCAGCAGTCGGTAACACTGATTACCAAAAAAACATTGTTCTCTAATGAACAAGACTCATGTCCAGCTCTTATATTTCTGCTGGATACCTTCTTTCCTGAGCTCTAAATGTAGCTATCCAGTAGGAAGTGGAACATAAAATGGTTATCTCAAAATCAATATGTCTAAAGAAGTATTTGATTTTTGTTTCTTCAAGTATCTTCTTCCCTCAGTCCTTACTTAATAAATGCTATCACCACTTATTGAATTACTCAAATCATAATTACTCGTCATAATACCTGATAATTACTCTCATTTCTTCCTTTCTTCACCTTCCCACATCCTATTCCTAAACCATATTTTGAAATAATCTGTTCTTCTCCTCTTTCTTTCTCTCTCCTTCCTTCCTTCCTTCCTTCCTTCCTTTCTCTCCTTCCTTCCTTCCTTCCTTCCTTCCTTCCTTCCTTCCTTCCTTCCTTCTTTCTTTCTTTCTTTCTTTCTTTCTTTCTTTCTTTCTTTCTTTCTTTCTTTCTTTCTTTCTCTTTCTTTCTCTCTTTCTCTCTGTCTTTCTCTCTTTCTCTCTTTCTCTCTTTCTCTCTTTCTTTCTTTCCTGACAGAGTCTCGCTCTGTTGCCCAGGCTAGAATGCAATGGGGCCATCTCAGCTCAGTGCAACCTCCGCCTCCCGAGTTCAAGTGATACTCCTGCCTCAGCCTACTGAGTAGCTGGGATTACAGGTGCATGCCACCGCATCCAGCTAATTTTTGCATTTTTAGTAGAGATGGGGTTTCACCATGTTGGCCAGGCTGGTTTCAAACTCCTGACCTCAGGTGATCCGCCTGCCTCAGCCTCCCAAAGTGCTGGGATTACAGACATGAGCCACCGTACCCAACCTTCTTCTCCACTTTCATTGTTACTATTCCAGGCCACACGACCACTGTCACCAATCTGAACCCCTATAATAGTCACCTTATTGATCTTCCTCTCCTACCCTTGCCTTTCCATAAACCATTCAACACAGAGCAGATAGAAGGATATGAATAAAACCATTTTTTTCTGAAAATAATGTTTAATCACCTTCTCTTGAATTGTTATTTAAAATTCAAACTCTAAGTCATGCCTAAAATGACTATCTATCATCTGATCATCAAATACACAAACTGCTTCCTCACCTCAGTTAATTCATGGGTGGCCTGATGGTAACACTCTTCCCAGGAGCTTCTCATGTGGTTGCCTGGTTTCTTTACAACATTCGGATTTCTCAGGACAGTTTTACTTGACAACTCGATCAAAAATGTGAAGTCTCTCTTACTACTCCATTGCATCACCTGGTTTATTTCTTTCTTTGCAATTGTCACTCTTGAAAATTGTTTTCTTTATTTGCATACTTCTTGGAACATAAATTCTATAGGGAAAAGGACATGATATATTCTTTTGATTTTGTTGCTTTCCCAGATCAAAGAAGATAGGCAGGCACATAATAGATGCACAGTAAACATTTATTGAAAGAATAAATGAAGAGACCTTTCACCATGAAGACCATGCTAGAGTCACTCCTTGACCTACCATTGAGATATGGCATTATTATTCAGGGACCTTTTCATTTCTCCTCCCAGTGGAATTCCACAAAGAGGCAGTCCTTACTTCACAAATAGACCTATTACTGCTGTTGAACATTCAGAGACTCAACACACATTCTAAATACAGTCCTCGTATTCAATGATTTCACAATAGCTCTCCAGAGAATGTTTAAAGACTTTCACTCACAAGTCACCTCACAAATTAATTTGCTAGTTTTAAATCTTTATTAATGCAAATTGACTGGATACTGTAAACGTATACAGATGAGTGTTCGGGTTCCCACTGTTTTTTCTGCACATGGAGACAGTATGAAAAAAAAAGGGGTTGTTTGTTTTTTTCTTGTAAATTTGTTTGAGTTCTTTGTAGGTTCTGGATATTAGCCCTTTGTCA